>NC_081855.1:23654667-23985324 GCF_963259705.1 Myotis daubentonii
CTTTGCATGACTCGTGACCACACAGAGCCTCGCCTCCTCCGGGAGGTAGAACAGATGCCATCATCCCTTTCTGCAAAAGGGGAAACCGAGGCACAGCCACTCAATCCCTGAAATATTTACGGAAAGCGTTCTCTGCGCTGTGCGTGCGCACTTCCTCTTAAGGGAGCAAAGGGTGGACACGAGAGTTAAAACTACAATAAAATACCATTTTACACCCACCCATCTGGCCAAAATTTAAACATTTAATGGTATCAAGGGCTGGCAAGAATGTGGGGAAATAGGAGCTTTTACAGACTGCTTGTGGGGTGTAAATCAGCGCCAGGCAAGGGTCCTAAGGCATCTTCCCGTCCCTTCTCCCACGGGAAGGATAAAGGCTGGGTGCCCAGGCTGGAACCCAGCCCTTCCATCCCACTGCCTACGGGAGGAGCAGTACTGATAAGTTTCAAAACAAATGCTGACTGAATTGCACAATATAGAAATTATTTAAAAAGTATGTGCCATGCCATAAAAAGATACAGATATGTAGTAAAAACACAAACTGTAGCCCAGAAGGCTACCCATCAAATGCCTGCCAGCAGCTGCTCTAGGTGGAAGGGAAGGACAAGAGGAAAGGGGAAGGGAGACTGCCTGCATCTTCATCTGTGATGCTTTTTTACTTTCCTTGCTCTATTTTTTTACTTAAAAAGTTCTGCCATAGCCCCGGCGGGTGGCTCAGTTGTTGGAACATTGTCCCATACACCAAAGGATTGTGGGTTCAATTTCTGGTCAGGGCACGTATGGGAGACAAATGAACAATGTTTCTCTCACATCAATGTTTCTCTCTCTCTCTCTCTCTCTCTCTCCCCATTCCTCTCTCTCTAAAAGTTAATTTTAAAAAATATATCCTCCAGTGAGGATTAAAAAAAAAAAAAAAGTTCTGCCATATATCTCCAGAGCTTAACACCTGTTAATTCTGGTAGGGGAGCATACAGTTGTTAGCTACATTATTCTCCAGACTTTCTGGTTTAAATTTTTTTCAGTGATACAGCAAGCAGGCTCCGCTTCTGTGGGGCTTCCTCAGGGCTCCCACCCAAGTGCTGGGGAAAAGTGCATGCCCTAAGCCCTACCCGGGACCACTCTGTGTTTTTTTTTTTTGCAGAATCTGTGCACTCCTCAAGGACCCAAAGAGGTGAGGCCAGGGGCCTGGAGCAGCCTGGGCAGAGACAGAGCACGAGCAAGCTGGCGGTGGGGCCCAGGAAAGCCAGAGGGGAAAGTGAGAACCGGGAGGCTTATAGAGAAGACAAGATCAGAGCCATGCAGGTCTCAGCCCCAGACAGGCCAGACTTAAAAAAAAAAAAAAAATCATCGTGGGGAGAGGCAGGAAGGGATGGAGTTCATTTCCTTTTCCAGGGGAAGTGCTGGCCCACTGGTGTCTCAAGCTACGGGAATGTGCTAGACAGTCGCTTCCTACACCAAAGTAAAAATCATTGCTATTCCTCTTCCCGATGTGCATTGTCCTCTCCCCTTTCCCAGGAGAAGAAAGGCTGGTGCCCAGGTTGCAACACCACCCTCCCATCCCACCGCCTCTGGGAGGAGCAGGAGGCGAGTCAGAAACAGGAGCCCGGGCAGAGGCCTGAATGCAGGGTCACCGGCCATCCCAGGCACCGTCACCTCCGTGGGACACCCTCCCCTACAGGCCCCAAGGCCCGCCTGCCAGCACAGTTGGCCGGGAAGTAGATGTTGCTTGGAAACAGCAGCTGGGCACTGGGGTGATCTCATAAAACAAACAGCAGAGACGCTAATTCCCTTCTCTCCACGATGGGTAATCAAGTACCTGGAGACCAGCGCGGAAAAGCAACTGCCTCCAGAAGCCTGGCCTGCCCCGGCCCCACCCGGCCCTCCCCAGCTTGCAGCCCAGGGGGTTCAGATGTGTTTGCGATGCTGGGGAGGGAGGCTGGGGAGCACACTCATGACCAGGCCCGTGGAGCTGGGACCAGAAGGGAGTCCCTGGTGACAGCAGGGTCCCAGTGACCAAACAGAGACAGCCCTTCCACTCTACTCCCGGGTGTGCACCTCCCACCTCTCATTTGGTCTCTTCTGCCTCCTGAGGTCGAAAGAGAGGCTGCCCCACACCAGTCCGCTCAGGCTCCTGGGACCAGGCCGGAGTGATGACTGGGCGTTCGCCATCCCTGAGCTGGGGAGTACTCTAGGCTGCCAGAACCAGAAGCGTGGAATTCTCTTGCAACAACACCTTCTAAGGGGCTTCTTTCTAATATTAATAATAATAGTGATAATAATGACGACAGTCATGATAATGGCTAACTACTGAGTATTTACTAACGGACTATGTTCCAGGCGCTGTTCCCAGCACTTTCCAGGTATTCCTCCCAAGAGTCCAATGAGATGAATACTTTTACTGTCCTCATTTTTACAGATGAGGAATCCAAGTCACAGAGAGGCTGGGTAAGTTGCCTAATGTTACAGGTTCAATCTGTGGCAGAACCCAGATGCAAACCCAGCTGTGACCTTCCTCTAGAACAGTGGTTCTCAACCTTCCTCATGCCGCGACCCTTTAATGCAGTTCCTCATGTTGTGGTGACCCCCAACCATAAGATTATTTTCGTTGCTACTTCATAACTGTAATTTTGCTACTGTTATGAATCGTCATGTAAATATCTGATATGCAGGATGTATTTTCATTGTTACAAATTGAACATAATTAAAGCATAGTGACTAATCACAAAAAAAATATGTAATTATATATGTGTTTTCTGATGGTCTTAAGCGACCCCTGTGAAAGGGTCGTTCGACCTCTAAAGGGGTCGCGAGCCACAGGTTGAGAACCGCTGCTCTAGAAGCTGTGCTTGTCCCTATAGCACTGCTGGTCTCTCAAGACAGACCTCACACCCTGTGCCGTCTCCCTCAATCCCTTCCACATTCTCCGTAGTCCCAGTGTACTCACTCACTCACTCACTCATTCACTCATTCATTCAGCACTGGGCTGGTTCTGGGGGTCTAATGAGCTTATGGTTTTGGGGAGACAGGCAGTTACAGTGCTCACCGAGGGGATACCACAGGGGCTGCATGTGGGGAGGGCTTCTCCAAGGAGGTCACCTCTAAGCTGGGAACTGACGGGAAGAAGCCAGACCAGAGAGGGAAGGACATTCCAGGCAGCTAGAGCCACAAGTAGAGAGCGGTCAAGAGTGCCTGCAGTGTGAACTGAGAAAGTTCGGTGTCAGGGGCACAGGGGGCGGGGGAAGGGGGGAGCGGCTGCAGCCAGAAGCCTCGTGTGGACAGAGGGTGGCATTTGAAGGGTCTCCTAACCATTTCTCAGCGCCCAGTCTTTATCCAGTGGGCAAGGGTAACCACGGAAGGGGTTTAAGCAGGGCAGGCCTGGCCAGGAGTTTTGATGACTCTCAATAACTCTCCTGTTAGGTAGATGTGGGAGGTGGATGGGGAGGTGGGCCTGGAGGCAGGACCCACTCCTGAGGCTACAGCTGTGGTCCAGGTGAGGGCCCCAGAGCTGGTGGAGAAAAGCAGGTGGCCATGAGCATGAAAGAAGTGGACTGTGGCTGGCAAGGATGTGGAGAAAAGGGAACCCCAGTGCACTGCTGGTGGGAATGCAGACTGGTGCAGCCATTATGGAAAACCGTATGGAGTTTCCTCAAAAAATTAAATACGAAACTGCCATTTGACCCAGTGATCCCACTTCTAGGAACAGATCCTAAGAAACCTGAAACACCAATGAAAAATAATGTATGCACCCCTATGTTCATAGCAGCACAATTTACAATAGCTAAGATCCGGAAACAGCCCAAGTGCCCGTCCATAGATGAATGGATAAAAAAGCTGTGGTACATTTACACGATGGAATACTTTGCAGCAGTAAAAAAGAAGAATCTCTTACCCTTTGAGACAGCATGGAGGGAGAGTATCACGCTACGTGAAATAAGTCAGTCAGAGAAAGATAAGTATCACATGATTGCACTCATATGTGGAATCTAAGTAACAAAATAAACTGATGAACGGAGTGGATCCAGAGACATGGGAGCATGGAACAGAGTGCGGAATCTCGGAGGGAAGGCGGGGGAGGGAGGGTGGGTGGGTGGTAATCAACCAAAGACCTTGTATACGTTTATGCGTAACCCATGGACACACAGTGGGGTAGGAGGGCGGGGGGTGGGGGTGGGCTGGAGGGGGTTGATGGGGGAAAAAGAGGACATATGTAATACTTTCAACAATAAAGATTTAAAAATAAAAAAGAAGAGGACTGTGTAAGAGTGAGGGAGGAGGAGGCGGGGGGAGGGCAAGTGCCAAGTGGGGAGTCTAAGGGAGTCACGGGTGGATGGAGGATGGGATGGTGGCAGCACCCACCGAGACGAGGCAGGAAGAACAGCAAAGAACTTCAGAGACAAGGAGTTCAGTTTTGAACATGCTGAGCTTAAAGCCCTGGGAGTAGTCAAGTAAGAGTTTTCTCCAGTGAAAGAAAGAGGCCTGTCCACTCAACCAGTCCCACCATCACGGGGGTGGGGGTGGGGGCAGAAGAGAAGCGCTGCTTCCCACCCCCCACCATTCACACCTGAGAACAACGGCCACTGACTCCCTTCCTTCCCGCTGGGCTGGCAGAAGTTATGGGGGATGAACCCAGGAGAGAGCCAGGTGGGGGACCCGTGGTTCCGACCCGAGGGTCCTCCAGGGGACACAGGCAGACACAGACACAGAGCGGGGACTGAAGGTGTTGCAGACGCTCTGGGAACTAGAAGGCCTCGGCCAGCCTTTCCCAACACTAATGCTACCCCCTCAGCCTCTTCCCGCCCCTGCGACGCTGGGCGGGCTGGGCTCTCAGTGCTTTCCAGGGTCCTCAGAGCAGGCGCTGAAGGGCGGCAAGTGCGGGAGGTCTCAGGTGAGCAGTCCCTGCCCATCCACCAGGCACGTGCCCCTTTGTCAGCTGAGGGATAGCAGACCTGAACCTCAGCAGGGGAGAGAAACAGTCCCTGCCAGGAGCACGGATGCACACGGCCCGTCTCCAGCATCCCTAGAACATTCTAAACGTCACGGGGGGAGGCCGGGAGTCGAGGCACTGGGCCCACCCAGGTTCCCCATGAAGCAGAGGCCCAGGCTTCCCTCCAGGACTCGGGAAGCTTCGAGGAGACCAGGAGGGCGGGGCTGACGGGCCGCACTCACACCAGCAGCTCCACCGAGGCCCTGGGGAAGGACCCTCTGTCCACGGGACGCTCACCAGCTTCTGGAAGAGGTGGCCCATGGTGACCTGGCTGTCCCACTGCTGCACCTTGGGGCAGAGGTTGTCGTAGAACTCTTTGTGGATCTCGTAGATGTCCTGGATCTTGTAGAAGATGGTCTCGATCTGCTGGATGGTGAGCACGGGCTGCGAGGTGGTGGCTGTGGCCTTCAGGGGCTTCATGGGCTGGGAGAGAGGAGGGAAAAAGAGCGGATAAGCCAGAGTGTCAGCAGGCCCAGGGGACCCATTACCACCCCCCCCCCATTATGTCCAAGTTCTGCCTAGACCAGCGGTCGCCAACCTTTCGGACCTCATGGACCACCAGTGGTCCGTGGACCACCGGTTGGCGTCCGCTGGCCTAGAAAAGGCCACGGACGGCAGGGCACCTGTGTGGTTCGTGGGATGCAGCTGCTGTCACAGGCCCCAGCATGTGCAACTGCAAGGAGAGGGACCCTGACAGCCAGAGCCTGCCTGGCCCAGCAGCCCTGCCAGGCCCAAGGGGGGGCACCAGGACACATTGCCTCCACCCCTCATGCCCTGGAGAGCCCCCCGCCTCCAGCCTGTATTAGGCTCGCTCTTCGGTTTCATAGGATCCACGTCTTCTTTCCACAATGGCCTTCTGCTCAGTCATAAGCTCTTGTCGCACTTGAGTGGAAGGGACCGAGAAAGAAAACATGATCCTAGGATTTGGGAGTGGAGTCTTGAAGAGACCCAGGACCAGTCTCGGCTGTACTGATATTTCAAGCTCCCATCACTGAGTCTAGAGACAGCAAACAGGTGGCACACAGGCCACCGCCCTGCTCCCTGTACCTGTGGCAGACACTGAGTGGTCACAATGGTCTTTCTCACTGAGCCTGGCTGTAGTCTCAGACTCTTTCTCAATGCCCAGGTTGACATGTAAGATGAAACCTGTCTGTCCTCTCTGCTGCCCACACCAAGATGCTCCACGGCCTGAAGGTGGTGAGGGAGAGATGACAGGCAATAACTCAGGGCCGCCCCCCGGCACCGGCTGGGAGCTGAAGCCATCCATCATCTTCATGCCCAACAGGAGCACTGTGGGATAACGGGGCTTGTGTGTATTTTCTTCAGTATGATTTTCTAAATCACCTTCAATGAGTAAGCATTAATGTTATAATTAGGATAAAAAGGTATTAAAATTTATAGACTGGCCAGCATGGCTCAGTGGTTGAGCACTGACCTGTGAACCAGGAGATCACAGTTTGATTCCCGGTCAGGACATATGCCCAGGTTGCAAGCTCGATCCCTGGTGTGGGGCATGCAGGAGGCAGCCAATCAATGATTCTCTCTCATTATTGATGTTTCTATCTCTCTCTCTTCCTCTCCCTTCCTCTCTGAAATCAATCTATATATATAAAAAGCCAGCATCCAGAACGCCGGAATGACCGGAATGACTGGTCGCTATGATGCCCACTGCAGCCTGCCAACCAGCCCAACCAGGGGCGGGGCCGGCCGGCTAACCGCCCACGGCCCCTCCTCCTGGCTGGCCCTGCCCCCGATTGCCCCCCCCCACACACACACACAACTGGGGGCAGGGCCGGCTGGTCAACCTCCCGCACCCCCTCCTCCCCTCTACCTCTCCCCCACCACAGGCTCGGCCCCAATCGGCCCCCATCGGGGTGGGCCAGCCAGACCTCACCTGTGCACAAATTCATGCACTGGGCCCCTAGTACAAACATAGTCTTAAAAAACACTTAAAATTCAAGCTGAAACCAAACAATTGATCCTGAAGGATAAAGAGCTCCTCTTTGGTTGACCTTCCTTCAGCCCAAAGCCCTCCAAGACGCCCAGACTGCACTCCAAAGGCCCTCCAGGAGATAGCGTCTGAGAACCCGCCACAAAGAGAAGGCATGGGAGGGGCGGGCACGTTTCCCTGGGAGAGAGAAGCCGGAGCAGACACGCTGATGTGTGCAAAGAGGCCCTTGACTTAGTCTGGGTCGCTCTGGAGACCCAGGAACAGCAAGAAGTTACGGGGCAGTTCCCCACTGTGTCACAGGGTTAGGTGTGAGCTTCTCAACAAGAGAAGCCTTCTGGCAAGAAATGGGCGACTCAGTGCTGGGCTGGAGGGAACACCCACACCGAGGGAGACCTAAGAGATGGTCTTTAAGAGGTGACCACCAGCTGAGCTGGCCACAGCAGCCAGACTCCAGCCCAGCTTCATTCCACCCTCCCATCTGCTGGTGGCAGAACCCAAGTTTGTCCACAAGAGGAAGTTCCATCTACTCAAACACCCAGACAGTTCTCTAGCTTCTGGCTCCCTCATCCTCTCAGCTCTAAAAAAGTCCAGACATGATGAAAAAGGCAAGAAAAAGCAGAAGCCCTCCTTCTGACCCTCTCAGCGCTGAAACCAACAAACCCTTCATGTCCAGCTCCTTGCTAGGGAAGTCGGGGGGGGGGGTTCCCCATGTGTGGTACAGGCCAGGCAGTGTGGGTTTGAATCCCGACTTTACCACTTAATCGCTGTCAGCAAGTCACTTCTCTGGGCCTTAGCACCCTCGTTTGTAAAACTGGGATAATATTACCTTCTCAAGAACTCTGATGGGAAGATTAAAAGCTATCCTATCTCATAAAGAGGGAATATGCTAATTGACTGCCCCACCCTCAAAGATGGCGGCGCCCACAGCCAATAAGGAGGGAATATGCTAATTGATTGCCACGCCCTCAAAGATGGCGGTGCCCATAGCCACAACATGGCCGGCAAGGGAGGGCAGTTGTGGGCGATCAGGCCAGCAGGGGAGGGCAATTGGGAGCGACCAGGCCTGCAGGGGAAGACAGTTGGGGGGGGGGGGGAAACCAGACCTGCAGGGGGAGGGCAGTTGTGAGCAACCGGGCCAGCAGGGGATGGCAGCTGGGGGCGATTGGACTGGCAGGGGAGTGGTTAAGGGGTGATCAGGCAGGCAAGCAGTTGGGAGCCAGCAGTCCTGGATTGTGAGAGGGATGTCCAACTGCTGGTTTAGTCGAACATCCCCCAAGGGGTCCCAGATTGGAGAAGGTGCAGGCTGGGCTGAGGGACACCCCACCCCCCAGTGCATGAATTTCATGCACCGGGCCTCTAGTTATTTATATAAAATATTGAGTATGTACCTGGTACATATAGAAGGCAATCAAAAGTTAGCTGCTACAATTACGACTCACCCCACAAATAATGGACCAAGTGCCTAACAATGTGAGGCGAGACTGGGGTGGGGAGTTTGAAGGGGTGTGTCCCATGATTCACAAATCCCTGGCCCCATGGAGCCTCCCATCTAGTAGGGGGGACAGACAAGACATAGGAAATTACCAAACACATAATCACACATACACGCACTGGGGGAAGTAGGAAGGGGAGGTCCTGAGGCACGTGCTGAAGGGAACATTCACCCTGATGTGGAAGCAAGGGCAAAGGGGACCGTATCCCAGGCGGACTGCCTCAACGCCCAGTCCCAAGGCAGGAACGGGCTTGTGAGAGAGGAGCTGGAATACAGCCAGCGAGCCTGTGCGCAGTGGGCAGGGGGAGGAGAGGGACCCAGAGCGGGGCTGGCGGGGAGTGGGAGGGCCGTGGCCAGATCATGCAGGGAAGGAATGCGGCTTTTAAGCCCAAGCAGTAATCTGGCTTTCCCTGGAGGGGTGTAAGCAGGGGAGTGATGGGGTCCAATTTTCTTTCCAGGAGATTATTTTTATGACTCACGATCCTTGCTCTAGAGAATACTCTATTTGGGTAAGCTGGACCAACACAAATGAAATATCTTAGTGGACAAAAGCAAGATAGGCATTCCATGACTTGGACTGTAAACACCAACCGACTTGGTCTCAAGGCTGTGCTGGTGCAACTCGGAGGGCTTCACGGAGGAGGTGACAGGAACGGGCCTTGAAGGTTGGGAAGATCTGAGTAGGTGGAGGGGTGGGGCCTGGGTAAGCATGCTGGACAAGGAGACAGAAGAAACCAGGAGCCAGGAAAAAAGGAATACTGTTCTCCCAACCTCCCCCCCCCCCATGAAGCTGTGGCCACCCTCAGCTTCATGGCTCCCAGCCCTCCACGAAGGATACAGAGTGGGCTCGCAGGGTCACTGTCGTAATTTATCCTTACTCCCTCTGCCCAGGGGCCAGTGCAGGGTCCAAGTCACCACAGAGCCCCCGAACCACTCATCCCTGTCCCTGCCATGGTCACCTCCACCTCCACCGAGGAGGGATGAAGGAATAGGGAGAGAACCGTCCTGGGAAGACGCAGGAGTCAGGCCTTCTCAGAAGCTGCTGGGGAAGCACTCATGGGCCACCCACGCAGGGACAAGACACAACTGCTCTGCTTCCTCCTAAACTTCCCACTCCGTCTACAAAAGGGGAAGAAATGGGCGCTCAGCAGCAGCGGTCACACGGACAGGCCTACACGGGCATTAGATAGATGGCTCTCAGGACAAGGCTGGGGACCTTTGGTCTTAGCCCTGATTTCATTTCGGGGTGGGGGGAGGGGGGAAGCACTGGGTGTGTGTTCCTGGCTGGCCAGAGACCCTTGAAGGCAGTTATTATTATTATATTTTTTAATCCTCTCCTGGGATATTTTCCCCCTGATTTTTAGAGCGAGAGGAAGAAGGGAGAGGGAGAGGGGGAGAGAGAGAGAGAGAGAGAGAGAGAGAGAAACATCAATGTGAGAGGGACCAGATGGAGCCTACAACCTAGGTACATGCCCTTGACTGGACTCGAACCCGGGACCCTTCAGTCCTCGGACCAACGCTCTATCCACTGAGCCAAACTGGCGAGGGCGGCAGTCATGTTCATCTGGTGCATGCCCAAATACAGGTCTCAGTGGTTCGGGCGACAGGCACAGGCCACCCAGCACTGCTCCTGTGCCAGAGAGCTCGCCTGCCAGTTACCCCGCTAGCAATCCTGCTGCAGGGGACTGGGGCAGGGGCTCTCCACGCTGTCAGGGGAGAAAGGGAATCGTCAGGAGGATCCCCGAGGGGCCTCAGAGCCAGCCCTGGCTCTCGATTGCCCATGAGCAGCTTCTCGGAAGACAGGCTGGGAGTTCAAACTCCCTGTGGGGTTCGCACTGCCATTTGTCTGCCCTGTCCTCCAGCCACCTGCCTTTCGAAACAAGGAAAAGAAGTCGGCCCACTTCCTCCACCTCCTATCCCAGGAGGCCTGCAGGCTGCCGGCAAGGCCTGCTTACCAACCCTCACCTCAGCCTCCTGCTCCCTGGGGCCCAGGCAGTTGGGCATCAGTAACCTAGTTCACAGATAAGGAACCTGAGCCCACGGGCCTGGGAACGACAGAGCCACTGCCAGAATGACAGTCTAAGGGAGGAGGGCCAGCTGTGGCCTGGGGTGGGGGATGCTGTAGGTGAGGGTGCAGCCAGATGCAGAACTCAGATCGTTACTCAGGGGAGAGAGTGGGAGGAGGGAGGAAGGAGGAGGGAAAAGGGGGAGGAGGGAGGAGAAGGAGAAGGAGGAAGGAGGAGAAGGAGGAGGAGGAAGGAGAAGGAGAAGAAGAAGAAGGGAGATGCAGAACAACACGAGTTTGGTTTGTCACCCTTCCCCCACGCCCCCACCTCAGCCCGGGCTCTCAGGCCCACTCCACTGGTAATCTGAGCCCCCCAGGAACCTGGAGGGTCCAGATGACCAGCCAGCAACCCAGAGGGCAGGAACAGAGGCTCCTGTGGGGTGTCCCTGTGTGTGTACACAGACTTAGGTACACACACCTCACAGCTGGCATATCAGGAAGCGTTAAGCTGAGAACAATCACACCCCAAGAGCTGTGGGAATGGGGGTGGGGTGATGAGAAGATCTGGGTGTGGGGGGAGGGGGGAGCTCAGAGAGGACAGATTTTCTTCTCCTCTGAGCCCCTTTGTCAGCTCACCCCAAAAAGCAAAGGGCTTAGCTACCAGGTAGCTGAGAGGGGAGGGGTCCCAGTTCAAGGAGGAGGGGAAGAGGGCCCAGTCCTTATTTGGGAGGCATTTCATCTGAGGCTGTGGCTGGGGAGGGTCCTGCCCCCTCTTCCTGGAGCTCTCCAGCCTCCAACAGGCCTCCTAGCTGATCCCGCCCTCCCTGGCCTCAGCTCAAAAAAGAACCAATCAGGGGCCCAGGATGAGCAAACTGGGGGGAGAGGAGGGGTCTCAGCCTCAGTTTTTGCCTTTGGGGCAGGAGCTGTAAGGAAGGCGAGGCAGGGAGGGGAGTGCCTTGGCCCCTAAATCTGTTGTTATCTTTGCCAACAAACGGAAACTCAAGTCAGGCCCAATGACAGATAAGAAACGAGAACTCAGGCCTCCCCTCCCCTCAGGGAAAGGCTGTGTTGACAGAGACAAACAGGCCCTAACCTGCACTCTCTCCCAGCACTGGAGAAATAAGAGTGTCAGCTAATACGTGGGCTCTTTCCCAAGAGCTTCCCCTACAAACTCATAGAATCCTCACAGCAACCCCTTGAACAGTTAAGTCAGTGGTTCTCAACCTTCTGGCCCTTTAAATACAGTCCCTCATGTTGTGACCCAACCATAAAATTATTTTCGTTGCTACTTCATAATTGTAATGTTGCTACTGTTATGAATCGTAATGTAAATATCTGATATGCAGGATGGTCTTACGCGACCCCCGTGAAAGGGTCGTTCGACCACCAAAGGGGTCGCGACCCACAAGTTGAGAGTTAAGTCCTCAATGCCTTTAATAGGTTCTGTGGCTTTAAGCAGAACTAATTTTACCATCGGCTAATTGACATAAACAAGAGTTAAGTCTCTAGGCATCTCATCAACATTATAACAGGCACCTACTGTACTAATATTAGTATACCCAGCTTGCAGATGGAGAAACTGAGGCGTAAACATTCAGTAATCTGCAGAAGGCCTAGAGCTAGTAAGTGGTCAAGTGGGGATGGAGAGCCCGACCCCTCTTCCTTTTTTTAAACTGGAGTCCAATGAAAACTGGGGTTGCTTAACTAAAGATGGCGGCATAGGTTAACGCCGGAGATTGCTGCCTCGAACAACCACTTCAAAAAACAACTAAAAGATGGAACAGACATCATCCAGAACCACAGGAAGGCTGGCTGAGTGGAAATTCTACAACTAGGAGGAAAGAGAATATCATACCCAGACTCAGAGGAGGCGCAGTGCTGAAGTGAAATACTCAGGTGCGGAGTGCGCGTGAGCGGGCTGGCGGCGGAGGGCGCGGTTGTTGTTTTCAATCGGGAGGGAGTTTCAGACTCTGAGCTCCAGATCCGGGCGAGTCTCTAGGGACCCAGACTCAAACGGGAGAAGCGGGACTGTCTGGCTTCGGTCGGAACTCGAAGGCAGCTTTCTCTCCGAGGTTTGCAGCGGTTGCTGGGACTCTGTGAGGCAGAGCCCCTGGGACGGGACTGAGAGCAGCCATAACTGCTTGCCCTGTAGATCCCCGGGGACCCGCCCCGCCCAAGCACGGCGCAGAACCATTTGCGGGATAGCCTCAAGCAAACGCTAGATTAGCACCGCCCTAGAGATCCAGCACAGAAGCTCTCCCACTGCAGACACAGCGGACTCTCATAGCCAGTTAGCCTGGAGGTCAAATCACCCCCGGTATTGCCGACAACAATCAAGGCTTAACTACAACAAGACTGCGCACAAAGACCACTAGGGGGTGCACCAAGAAAGCATAAAAAATGCGGAGACAAAGAAACAGGACAAAACTGCCAATGGAGGATATTGAGTTCAGAACCACACTTTTAAGGTCTCTTAAGAACTGTCTAGAAGCCGCCAATAAATGTAGTGAGATCCTCAAGAAATCTAATGAGACCCTCGATGTTGTGATAAAGAACCAACTAGAAATTAAGCATACACTGACTGAAATAAAGAATATTATACAGACACCCAACAGCAGACCAGAGGAGCGCAAGAATCAAGTCAAAAATTCGAAATGCGAAGAAGCAAAAAACACCCAACCGGAAAAGCAAAATGAAAAAAGAATCTGAAAATACTAAGATAGTGTAAGGAGCCTCTGGGACAGCTTCAAGCATACCAACATCAGAATTATAGGGGTGCCAGAAGATGAGAGAGAGCAAGATATTGAAAACCTATTTGAAAAATAATGACAGAAAACTTCCCCCACCTGGTGAAAGAAATAGACTTACAGGTCCAGGAAGCGCAGAGAACCCCAAACAAAAGGAATCCAAAGAGGACCACACCAAGACACATCATAATTAAAATGCCAAGAGCAAAAGACAAAGAGAGAATCTTAAAAGCAGCAAGAGAAAGAAACTCAGTTACCTACAAGGGAATACCCATACGACTGTCAGCTGATTTCTCAACAGAAACTTTGCAGGCCAGAAGGGAGTGGCAAGAAATATTCAAAGTGATGAATACCAAGAACCTACAACCAAGACTACTTTATCCAGCAAAGCTATCATTCAGAATTGAAGGTCAGATAAAGAGCTTCACGGATAAGAAAAAGCTAAAGGAGTTCATCACCACCAAACCAGCATTATATGAAATGCTGAAAGGTATCCTTTAAGAAGAGGAAGAAGAAGAAAAAGGTAAAGATACAAATTATGAACAACAAACATGCATCTATCAACAAGTGAATCTAAGAATCAAGCGAATAAATAATCTGGTGATCATAATAGAATCAGGGACATAGAAAGGGAATGCACTGACTATTCTTGGGGGGGGAAAGGGGTGTGGGAGATTCGGGAAGAGACTGGACAAAAATCGTGCACCTATGGATGAGGACAGAGGGTGGGGAGTGAGGGCAGAGGGTGGGGCGGGAACTGGGAGGAGGGGAGTTATGGGGGGAAAAAAGAGGAACAAATGTAATAATCTGAACAATAAACATTTTTTAAAAAAAAGAAAACAAAAAGAAAACTGGGGTCCTTCCAAATATGTATCCTTTTAGTAATGACAACCACGCCCCTGAATTTTGGTACCATTATTCATAGTTTGTAAAGTGCATTTCACACATATCTGGCTGGTCACCTGCCTGTTCTCCCTCCTTTGGATAATACAGTGTGTCCAAACAAGATGTACACACACATTAACAAATGACAACTCAGTTAATTTTCATTCCTTTCCAGGTTTAACTGATTTGAAATAATGGGTGAAGCCAGATTAAGTTGTTTGTTTGTTTTTTCTTAATATATTTTATTGATTTTTTACAGAGAGGAAGGGAGAGAGATAGAGAGAGTTAGAAACATCGATGAGAGAGAAACATCGATCAGCCGCCTCCTGCACATCTCCTACTGGGGATGTGCCCGCAACCCAGGTACATGCCCTTGACCGGAATCGAACCTGGGACCCTTCAGTCCGCAGGCCGACGCTCTATCCACTGAGCCAAACCAGTTTCGGCCAGATTAAGTTTTTTTTTATTATTATTGATTTTTTACAGAGAGGAAGGGAGAGGGATAGAGAGTTAGAAACATCGATCGATGAGAAACACCGACCAGCCGCCTCCTGCACACTTCCCACTGGGGATGTGCCTCCAACCAAGGTACATGCCCTTGACCGGAATTGAACCCGGGACCTCTCAGTCCGCAGGCCGACGCTCTATCCACTGAGCCAAACCGGTTTTGGCCAGATTAAGTTTTAAACCAAGAAAATTTATCCTAAAATACTTATATATATATTTAAATATCTTTATTGATTTCAGAGAGGAAGGGAGAGGGAAAGAGAGATAGAAACATCAGTGATGAGAGAGAATCATTGATTGGCTGCCTCCTGCAGTCCCCCAGCTGGGGATCAAGCCTGCAACCCAGGCATGTGCCTTTGACTGGAATCGAACCCAGGACCCTTTAGTCCACAGGCCAAACACACCTCTATCCACTGAGCCAAACCAGCTAGGGCTCCCCCCTTTTTTTATGGGGATACATAAAAGATAAAGTTCATGGTATAAAACTGGCAACAGTCGACGAATTGAGGGTGCACGAACACCTAACACAATGATTTTTGATGTTTGGAATTTCACTGCTTCGTATTATCAACAGTGCCTGGACCAGATGGTCATCAGTTTGAAAACAGGCATTGACACAAAAAATTATTCATTTCTGTAGCTTCTTTTAAATTTTGAAAATGAGCTCTGTGTTAACAAACACTGACTTTATAATCATTGGACATGTGTATACATTTTTGGGGGACACCGTGTATTTGAGCGCCTAAGCACTGGCACTGTACCAGGTCCCAAAAAGGATCACCTGGTCCTCTCACCCCCATGGAGGAGAGAGATGGTAATGGTATTACTCTCATCCTCATACGGGGAAACTGAGGCTGCAGGAGGTTATGCATGGCTTGCCCAAAGCCAGTGGTTTTCCAACCCTACAACACATGTAAAGAATAATATGGACCAGTATATACTGTACATATATACACACACATACATACAACACACCACCAGTTTCATGATACGGTACTTATTATGTGACACATGCTGGTACTTTCTTTCTCATTTGCATTTAAATGCTGGTTCAACCCATTCATGGTCAAGACGCCCAGTTTGTAAAACAGTGCAATAAGCCTGTCATTAATGGCAGGGTCGAGTCTTGCCCTAGTCCCGCCCCAGACCAGAGTCCTCATTGATCTGCCGTACTGTCCCTCACTTGGAAGCATGACTGTGCCTTCCAATAAACTCCCGGTGGGATGACCACACACTCAGTCCGGTGTGTTACGAAGTGTCTGCACATTTCAGCCGTTATCCCTTGGCCAATAGATGCCACGTCCCCTGGAACACTGGGTGACAACATCTTAAAAGTACAAACATGGGCATCTAACAATTCCTGTAAGAATGAGTGTCTACGGACCTAGAACTTCAGGTGCCACAATCCCTTCACGTTCAAATTCAGGTGCATCGAATAAGTGCTGTCTTCAAAGGCAGAAACACCTTACACCTGAGTAGTCCTTTTCCCTTTGGAAAACATTTTCACGGTATTCTGGCTTCACCCACTATTTCAAATCAGTAAAGCATTTTCATAGGATTCTCACAACGATGCCTCCGGCTTGGAGAGGAAACCAGGCACCTTCACCAAGGGCCGGGGTTGGTCTAATGCCTCTCCAAACAGCAGGGAGCCCCCCACCTCACATTTCCTGCCCGAGAGCCTTGGGTGGCGCAAATGGTTCACTCTTGCAGGAAGGAGGGAGGACCCGGACCAGCACTGACAAAAAGGTCTCAACGTGTTGGCGGATGGAGAACGCCCAGGGTCCAGTGTGGAAGTGGTGGCAGACCCCGCCCTGGGCAGATCCATTAGTACCGCCTGCGCCATGGTCATGCGGGATGGGGCCTTTGCCACCCCCAACCTCGTGGTGCCTCTGCTCCCGCCTCCCCCTGGGCAGGTAATGGAGGGTGGGGGCTGCGAGGCACAGGCCCTTGCTGGCAATGACCCCACTGCTAGTTCAGGTCCTCTTTCCTTCCGACTCCAGCAGCAGTTTAGGAGCATGACACTGTCCAACGGGGGGACATTCCAGGAGGCGCAGAGAATGTACTCACCAGCAGCAGGGCCTCCAGCTGGTTGATGTAGATCTCCTCGCTGGCCAGGAACCCTGAGAGGACCAGCTTCCTCATCTCCAGGCCTTTCCCTGCTTCCACCTGTATGAGGGCAAACCAGAAGCCTGAGCGGTCTGTCTTCCTCCTTTTATCTCCTCTTTCACTAACACTTTTGATGGGGTAAATGCCAAACATACTTATTAGAGAATGTGGCAACTACAAACATATAAAGGGAAAACACCCTATTCCTACACTAGCTTCTGTTTTGTTTTGTTTTGTTAATCCTCACCTGAGGATATTTTTCCATTGATTTTTTTTTTTTTTTTTTTTAGGGAGAGAAGAGAGAGGGAAAGACAGAGAGAAATATCGATGTGAGAGAAACACATGATTGGTTGCCTCCTGCACGGGCTGGGGAGGAGCCTGCAACCAAGGTAAGTGCCCTTGACTGGAATCAAACCCGGGACCCTTTGGTCCGCAGGCCGATGCTCTTTCCACTGAGCCAAACTGGCTAGGGCTCCTACGCTAGCTTCTGGCTTTGTTTCTCTCTCATCCTTTTTCCACATTTCCTTATTTGAGACCCATCCATCCATCCATCCATCCACCCACCTATTCAACCTCATAATAGTGAGCGAGACCACAAAGGACCTGGCCTCATGTGTGTGGGGGCAGTTTAATGGGGGGAGGTAGTTAAGAAGGGAAATCAGAACCACGGCTGAGGCAGGGCATGCCACATGGAAGGGCACAGAAGGGGCATGGGGAGGCTCCCAGAGGAAGTGACCTATAAACTGAGAGGAGGGGTGGAAAGAATGGGATGAAAGTGGCCATGGGAACCCCAGCTGTGTGGCCTTCTGGCTGCACCTCTGACTTTATCTTCCTGTCCCCAGGCGTTCAAATTCGCAACAAAAGATGCTAGCTGTGGCCCTGGCAGGGTGGCTCGGTTGGTTGGAGCATCCTCCCCCTTCATCTCCTTACCCCCCGCCCCCGCCACCCCCACCCCCGTTGGTAGGATGGGTATGAGAGGCAAACGATCATTGTTTCTCTACTTCTCTCTCCCTTCCTCCCCCCTCTCTCTCTATCAATGAAAGCAAATCATTGGGTGAGGATTAAAAAATTTAATATAATAATAAAGAAAAGAAAGGGGGTAACTAGCTGTGGGGCCCTCAATCTTAACCTTGCACCCCCTCCTGTCATTTCCTGAGGGCCTCATTCTGTAGGGCACTGACCTCCTCCCCGCTCCATCTCTCCCCTGTGGTGGTGATCACGCCTCATTTAGCTTTGAATGCCCATCTTGCTAATCTCTTACCAAGACTCTTCCCTTCGGTTTCACTCGTCCCCTCTGCTGTGGTCCCTTCTGCTGTGGTCGAGGCCCTCAGCATCCTACTCTGCAGGCCGCCTCGTCTAACTGACCCCTGCCCCTCCCTCCTCCCTCCACTCCACACACCAGCACTGATCAATCTTCTGAGTACGCCACCTTCCACCTGATGTTTGTCAAGGACTTAAGTCCATACAGCAAAACGTAATTATCTGGGGATTCAGTTAAGTTATTCAGTCAACAAATATTTACTGAATGCTCACCAGACCCCATAGATAGAACAGGAAGCAAACACACAGTCATCCCTACTCTCATGTGGCTTATAATCTAGCGGGAGAAAAAGACGTTAAAAACAACACAAAACAAGTAAATATAAATGGTAACATGGGCCCCAGCTTATTTACTTAAACACCTTCAGTGGCTCCTATGCCTCTCCCTACCCTTCCATCTCCCCACAGCCATCGGATCTGTCTTCCCAACAGGCCAGAGGTGTTCCAGCCTCTGAGGGTGCCACCCCCGCTGCCTCAATGCCTTCTCCCACCCCGGCTCCTCTCGTGTCTGAACCCCACCTCCCCGTGAAGGCACAGCTGCAGTCTCTCTGGCCTGCAGCGTCTCTTGTTGGAGTCTGCGGCACTGCCCCTCGAACCTGACGGGTGCCCTGGTTCATGACCTGCCCGTTGACTCCGTAGGCTCTGGGGTACCTGCATCACACGCCTGTGCACTCCCTGGAGCCCAGCGCCACGTGACACCCCTAACATGTGGGCACCTGACATCATTTGGCCTTCAAGTGCCTCCTTGAGGTGGGTACTATATTTCCTCATTACACACACAGAAATGAGCAAGACTTAAAAGAGGGAAGGGACTCACCCAGGGTCACAGAGCCAAGAAGTGGCCGGGATGGAATTTGACCCCAGGCCCGGAACAATGAATTCCGTGCTCTTCCCCTGCTCGGATAACGTCCTCACTGGTTCTCAAGCATCAGATGCTCACCTGGAATCTCAAGCAGATCCCTCTCGGGGCCTCAACAGCACGCCCTGAGCATAGTCTGGGAGAGCATGTGAAGCTACCAGAAATTTCCCAAGTCCGGAGAAGCGCGGCTTCCCCCCAGCTGCCTTCCCGGCCCTGGTGTGCTCACACACTGGCTGACCGGCCGGCTTTCCCCAGGTGAGAGACTCGATGCTTGGCCTTCCATTCACAAGCCCATGAGCATGTCTGAGCTGGAGGCTGCTACCCCACCCCACCCCACCCCATCTCTGGAATGGTATCTGACCCAGTGATAGAAGAACAATGTCATGCCAAAGAGGCCCACACCCCAACCCCCCAACCTGTGGCTATGCGATCTCATATGGCCAAAGGGACTTGGCAGATATGATTAAGTTAAGGATTTTCAGTTGAGTTATCCTGGACCCTCGGTGGACCCTTATGTATCACAAGAGTCCTGTAGGAGGCAGGCAAGAGGGCCAGAGAAACAATGACCACAGGAGAGGGCAGGGAGGGAGGGACAGACTGACTGCAAGACCGGAAGATGCCACACTGCTGGCTCCGAAGACATCCCATGAGCCAGGGAATGCAGGAGGCCTCTAGAACAGCGGTTCTCAACCTGTGGGTCGCAACCCCTTTGGGGTCGAACGACCCTTTCACAGGGGTTGCCTAAGACCATCGGAAAACACATAGATAATTACATACTGTTTTTGTGATTCGTCACTATGCTTGAATTATGTTCAATTTGTAACAATGAAAATACATCCTGCATATCAGATATTTACATGACGATTCATAACAGTAGCAAAATTACAGTTATGAAGTAGCAACGAAAATAATGTTATGGTTGGGGGTCCCCACAACGTGAGGAACGGTATTAAAGGGTCGCGGCATTAGGAAGGTTGAGAACCGCTGCCCTAGACGCTGGAAAAGGCCCGCACGGACATGGATTCTCTCCACCAGCGCCTCCAGGAATGCAGGCCGGCTGGCCCTTGCAGACGTGTGTGAGTGAATAAACGTGCTGTTTTAAGCCATGAACTGTGTGGTCATTTGTTGCAGTGACATTGGGAAACTCGTATGGGCGCCACGCTTTAGGGGAGGACAGTAGTTACGTATTGATGCCTTCCCAAGTACCAGGCACTGTCCTGAGTGCCTGCCGTGGATTAACTCACTGAAGTCCCACAACCTGGAAGGTGCTATCATTATTCTCCCGAGTCACAGAGTGGAAACTGCCAGCGGCCGGAGCTGTCCACTGGCAACTGGGCAGCACTCCCTCCAAGGAGCAAGATCAGAGCTTGGAGCAGGGCCCCAGCCTGACACCTGGGAACTCTCCCTCCGTGCAGGCGGCCAGCACTCTCCCGCTGCACCCAGTTCCCCTCCTATTTCCTGCCAACCAAGGGCTTGTCTGAGGGCCTGAGAGTGGGGAACACGGTGAGCTGAACAGTAGAGCTGACTGGACTAGGACCAGAGCGAAGACCTGGTGATTCACGGCCCCCGCCAAGCCTTCGCCCACCCTGGCATGAGCCAGACCCCTGTGCCAGCCCCTTCAGCAAGACCCACTCCTTAAGAGACCCCCACCTCAGAGTCCAATCTTGAAAGGGCTTCCCAAAAGGGACTAAGGCGTCACCCCTAAGCACCCCTACTCTGGGCCACATTCATTCTGAAGTGTGGGCTGGCATGAGGGTGGAGGTGATGTGATATTAAATCCAGTTACCACCAAAAACTTCTGTCATCTTTTCTTTGCTTTCCTCAGACCCATGTTCCTGGTTTAGAGTGATCTGGAAATTCACAATTGTCTAATCCTTGTGGGGCTATTCTTTTATTTTAATTTTTTTTTAATTGATTGATTTGAGAGAAAGGAAAGGAGGGAGAGAGAAACATCGATTTGTTGTTCCACTTACGCATTCATTGGTTGTTTTTTTTTGTAAATCTGAGGATATGTTTTTACTGATTTTGAGTGAGAGAAACATCGATCAACTGCCCCCCACCCATCCCTGCAGGCTCCCCAAGCAGGAATTGAACCCCTAACCCAGGCATGAGCCCCAACTGGAAACCCAAGTGCAACCTTTCTTTGGTGCATGGGACAATGCTTCAATCAACCGAGCCACCCAGCCAGGGCTCATTGCTTGGTTTTTGTATGTCCCTGACCGGGAATCGAACCGGCAACCTTGGCTTATCAGATGACACTCTAACCAACTAAGCTACCCAGCCAGGGCCCTGTGGGCTGTTCTTATCTCACAAAATGTCAGGGCTCAACATGAACTCATTCACACGTCCACGAGGTGCCAGGTACTGGGAATACAAGTGAGGGAGACCATTTCTGTCCCAAAAAGCCCTCCGGAGGGGCCCATGTGCCCAGCATCTTCAGGCGAGTTCTCTAAAGAGTTCAGGTTCCCCCAGCACAGGAAAGCTGCCCTCTCAGTGACACCATCCCCACTTCCTCCCACGGGGAGCTTATGAAACGCGCCCCGGTGGGCTCCTTCGTCGCCAGCATTTACACAATCTGCAGTCTCCTGTCTGTCGGCCTGAGGGCCCCATATCAAGAGGTCAAGTCACTCTGGCAGGGACAGTATCTACCAGCAAGGCTTGGCCAACGCTGGCCTCGTCACTACAGTAGGGACTAAAAACAGCCCCTGAAGGTTTCGTTCTAGGCCAAGCCAAGCCAGTCTGTCCAGGAGCTGTGATCTCCTCCAAGACAGCAATGAGGACTGAAAGACAGAGCTGCCTGTGAGTCAGAACGGTAGGCCAAGCGGCTCCACACCCGCAGAGTTCCGCTCATGGACCACGCTAGTTTGCAAGGAGCACCCAGAGGGGTCTGCTCAGAGCAGATACCACTGCGCTGAGGAGCGGGGTCCCTGCCACGCGTCCACCCCAAGCCGGCCAGCCCTTCTCTGGGTTGAGCCGATGCAGGGACACCCACCACTCCCTCTCCTCTCCTCAGCGCTAGGTACCAGGCAGGTGTCTGTCAGCAAATTCCTCAGCAGAATAAAGAGCAGAGAGGACAGGGGCAACTGCGGGGGACAGACGAAACCCACAGCCCACTCTCCTAAGGGAGGATCCCCGAAATCCTGGGCTCCCAGGTGTCTGAAGCTTTTGGCAGGCCCCTGGGATCCAGCCATGTTTCCAAACCTCGGCTGTTCGTATCCCACCTTTGCGGTTGTGTCCCCCTCACATGCCCCCTGCACTATTATTTACTTAACACTGTTCTTTCTGACTGGCTTCTTAACAGCACAGCCTTATCCCATGTATGACATGTGAAATCACAGGAAAGATGTACAAATTATCTTCTCCCTACCATACATTAAAATACCTTCCTAACTGTTCAAAGTGCAAAATACACATCCAGGCACCACCTAAAATCATCATATATGTGGCCCCCACTTGGGGAAACATCCAAGTAGGGGCCACAGGTACAGCCATTACTGCCCGGGAGGGAGAAGAGACCTGGGCAGATGACACAGAGATCAACGCATTGCATTTCAGACAATCCGTTAAAAATCGGCACAGAGTAACACCTGAGGGGTTGATCTGCATTATAAAAGGATTCTGATTCCAGACAAATGAGTTCCCTTAAATGGCAACATTTATATCACAAGGACCCCATTAGCCCTCTGTACCTTTAAATAGAATTGTATCAAAGACTTTTGGAAAGTATGCCACACTTTACAGCTGGGAGGTGATGTAGCCATCAGTATTCCCATTATTATTCGTTTACAGATCATTAACTCCTCAAAGGGAAGGGTGGGCTGAAAGACACGGACCCCCCCCCCGCCCCCCCCAGCTCTGGAGAAAATCGCTGCCATCTTCACATCTGTCCCCTAAGAAGATGAAGTTTCTTGGAAATCACACTGGAAACAGGATTGATTTATAGGCCTGGCATCTGGACACATGCTCAAGGAACATGACAACTATTTAAGGTAAGTACTCCTGAAGCAAAGTAATAGAAAAGAGAGAAGTGTCTTGGATTCCTACCAGCGGCTGAAAAGCGTCTATCTTGCAAGAGCGTGCCAGGACGGTCCACAGCCCCGGGCCGGAGCGCACACTCCAGAAATGCCCCTTGACCACACGTGCACCCAGTCCAATCCTGACTCAACTAGAAGTGATCTCTCCTCTGAATTTAGTCCCTTTTACCAGCACCCTTCTCATGGGCCCCGACTACTTTCTCATTATACTGCTGTCATCTGTACACTTGCCCCCTAACCCTGAACTGCGAGCTGAGTTCATCTCATCTCCTTGCTCACCTCATCTTCTCCCCGGGCCAGACAGTGCTTTGAATAGAACACAACCTGACCGTGTTTGTGAACGAGTCGATGAGCTTTCTCACCATCTCTCTCCAGCCACCCTGCTTGTCTTCTCTCTCTAAGGACAGCCTGGCCAGGAGGAAGGCATCTAGAGGCGTTCAGGATGAGACAAGAAGCCTGGAAACCCCAATACTCGTGAAAGGCCCCCTCCCCCATGCGGGAGCCAATCCAGAACACCGAGGCAGCAGGGCAGAGGGGGAGACTCACAGGGAGCGCGGAGGCGGGCGTTTTGAGCGTGAGATGTGCCCAGGACCTCCTGGTATCCGTGTGCTGTCTCTTTATAACACCTCTGAGATGGAACAAGGCCAGGCACATGGTACACCCTTTGCAAGCCCCGTCGAGCCTCGCTCATTCCACACATTCACTGGGCACCAGCCAAGCACCAAGCACTGCACAGCATTCCACAACGAACACCATGTGGCCCTTGCCCTCAAGAAGAGGACAGAGGAGGCAGATGTCTCAAGTTCCAAGCAGAATGAAAAACGGGCTGCGACTCAGGTATAAGCCAGAGTCCGGAGTAAGGGTGGACCCATATGGCAGCATATCAGCAGATCCCATCTGTGCTGGGAAGGGTTTCTCAGAGAGGGTCCATTAGGAACCCCACACTCTATGTTCTTGGTTTATAATCACACTTTTCCCATCCTGCTTCTGGTGGGGAGGCTGGTCAGACCCTAAGTACAGAGGCCTTCATGGCCCAACGAGGAACATGACTTACCCCCCAGGCCTCGGAGCTGGCTCCAGAAGAGAGAGCGGGGGTGGGGCACCAGCCACCACCCATTACCGCTCCTCACTGCTCTGCACCCAGGCCTACAGCTACGCTCCACCCTTCAGCCATCTACCTTGGGCTGCAGTCTATTTTTACCTCCATTAGCTGCTCCTGGAAGCACACTGTAGTGTGGGTGGGGCAGGGCCGTGATCCCATCTTACAGGAGGGACAGCCTCCTGCCCACAGCAGCGCTCTGTGCGCCATGCCCTCGGGGTGCCGTGTAACCTGGGGCCCACAGATAGATGGGAGCTCTATTTTCCGGCAGCCTGGCTTGCAGTCTAAGAACTCGCAGCCATCCTTTCTAACTGGCCTCCTTTCTGGCCACAGAGCAGCGAGGAGGTGAGCAAAAGGCTGAGGTTGGAGCTCTCAGGAGTGGGCTTAGGGGAAAGAAAGGAAGACAGTCTGCGTGCCAGGCCTCAGGCAACACAGGTGTGGCTTCTAGAGGGAGCCCTGCCCTGGGGCGGAGGTGCAGAGCAGGGAAGATGCAGCCACGCCCCTCCTGCTCTGACTTTAGGGCAGCTTCTCTGACAGGACCGGGCAATGGCTGCCAAGGGTGCCCACAGCCCAAGTGGGTGGGCTGGGGTCCAGCAGATGCTTCCCGCCGATGTCGCCTTAGGAAGAGTGCCTACCCCCCTGGCTTCTGCCTCCGAGCCTGCTGTCACCTTCCCCTTCTTCACAACTCCAAGCCTCTTCCCTCAAGGAAGCTCAGTGACCTCTGGTGCTCTCTCTCCCTCCCTCCAAATGCTCTCTTGCCTGAAGCCCAGACTCACCAAGTCTCCTTGCTAGAAAGAGAGTGGCCCCCTTGGCCTGAACTTCCCACGTGCACTTATCCCACTGTTGCCATGGAAACAATGAATTAAGGCCTCCCGGTTTCAAGTCAGCCAGCTCCTCCGGGGCAGCAGGCTCACACCGCTGCCATGCCCCGCCAGGTGACTCATGTCACCGCCAGTGAAAGCCCGGAGCACAGCTGGCCGGGGTAAAGCCAGCGGCCACTCCCCCCAGGACAACTGGTCCAGGGGAGGAGGCAGGCACAGCACCTCTCCCCCAGGAGCAGCTGCCGACTGCACAGCCCCTCTCAGCCCCTCGCAGGCATGCGCCAGTCCCTCTCGAGCCGAGCGAGGTTTGTGCACCAATCAGCCATTTCTGCCCGCACTCAGCTTCGGCGGTTGAGAGCTGCTCGCCCTGCCCCCTCCCTCCACAAGCATCCAGGGCGTGTCACACTCCCACCTTCACAGCCATCAAGAAGGGGGACCCTGAGCCAGGGCTGGTCGGGGTTCCCAGCTCGCATTCCTCCAGGAGAAACACATCTTCATCCTCCAGAACCTTGTCCAAAAGGCCTATTGCCTCCTCTTCCTCTTCCATGGCAGCCGGAGCCGCGGAGGGCAAACAGGAAGCAGGGTCCACGCAGCAGTAGCAGCAGCGGCAGCCGTCGCCGCCGCCGCCCCGGAGGGAGGCAGGCGCGCAGGGAGGGGAAGAGCGTGCAGGGCAGGCCTAAACCAGCATGCTGGCCGCCCCGGAGTCCGCCCTGGCACCTGGCCACCGGCTCCCGATGAAAGGCTCCATTATGCACCTTTTCCTGCAGCCGCGTCCCAGCCCTCCGGAGCGCGCGCGTCCCGCCCCGAGAAAGGGGAAACGGGTCCTCGGGGGCAGCCCCGTGGGCCTCGGCCGCCTCCCGGCGGGGCTCCCCGCCGCCGCGATGTCAGGGCTGTCAGTGGAGGAAGGCGCGCGGGCGGAGCGGGAGGCGCCCCTGCGCGGCCGCCGGGCCCTTCCTGCTGTGCGCGCGGGCCGGGCGCAGGCGGGGCCCCGCGCTCCTCGGCCGCCGCTCGCGAGGTCGGTCCCGGCGCCCCGCCGCCGCCGCCGCCGCCGGCCCCGGCGATCCCGCCCTTTCTGGGCTCCGAGGTCCGCGTTGGCTCTGAATACACAGGAAATGCACAACTTGACTTGCGAGGTGGAGCCGTTCCCTCTGTGGTCACCGGGGCAGGCGGCTGGCGGAGGCTTCTGGAGCGCGGAGGAGGGGCGAGGAGGCCGCAGACGGGCCGGGCGCAAGGGGAGGTCGGCTTCCCAGCGACAGGCTTTATTTACAGCCCCTCTCCGGGGCCGGGCGGGAGCCGGCGGGGGGAGGAGCGCGGGAGCAGCTGCCCGCACAGCCTCGCGGCCCGCCCGGCCCACTGCAGCGTCACCTTGGATCCCCAGAAGCCCGAGTCCCCTTCTCACCTCGGCCTCAGGCTCTGACACCTTTGCGGAGGTGAGGCGGAGGCCCGGTGAGAAACCAGCTTCCAGCCCCACCTCGGGCTGGGGGAACAAGGCTTGGTGCAAAGGCCTGACCTGCCTCGCTGCAACCAGCGGAAGCATAAGTGCCAGCCGGTCTGCAGCAGGGGCCACCGGGACAGCGGGAGGTGCCCCCTCTCCCACTCACAGATGCTGCTGAGATCAGCATTCCACCTCTTGGGGCTCTTTTCCCGCAAGAGGGGCCTTGGGCCCTAGCCGGTTTGGCTCAGTGGATAGAGCGTTGGCCTGTGGACTGAAGGGTCCCCGGTTCAATTCTGATCAAGGGCACATGCCCAGGTTGCAATCTCCATCCAGTAGGGGGCGTGCAGGAGGCAGCCGATCAATGATTCTCATCATTGATGTTTCTATCTCTCTCTCCCCCTTTTCTCTGCCTCTCTGAAATTAAAAAAAAAAAAAAAAAAGGAGGGGCCTCGGCCCAATAGAGCCAGCACCACAGGAGAGGGTGATCCAGGACAGGGAGCATGGCCAATCCTGTCTTCCCCCTCACCCCCCTGCTTCCCTTGGCTGCTGCAACAGTTACAAGAGCTGAATCCATCTGGAGGGTAAAGGGCACATTCTGGTTCCCTAGCCTGGACTCAGAGGTGGTACACCCACCCACTCTCATGGGGGAGGAGTTTTGGGCAGGACCCTGAAGAACTCTTTCACAACACAACACCTAGGGCAAAGGTTGCAAACTCCAGCACCCATGATGGTGTAGATAAGAGCACCGCAATAGTGTAGATAAGATCAATCAGCAAAAGGAGCCAGGTGGGGGCCAGGTGAACTGAAGAAACCGCCACTCAGCTCCAGTCCAGCTGATGGCTGCCGCGGGCCAGGCAGGCTCAAGGCTGCCCCATCTTGGATTGCTAAGAGAAGCTGGAAATCTGGATTCTTAGGTGGTATCTCTCAGTTTTAAAATGATGACAGGTAAATTACATTTATAAAACACCACAGTAAAAAAACAACAACAAACAAAAACACCACAGTGCGGTCAATAATATTGTAGTAACTATGAATGGTGCCAGGTGGGTACTGGAAATATTGGGGGAATACTTTGTAAAGTATATGATTGTCTAACCACTAGGCTGCACACCTGAAACCAAGACAAAATAATATTGAAAGTAAACTAATTTAAGCCCTAGCCGGTTTGGCTCAGTGGATAGAGCGTTGGCCTGGGGACTGAAGGGTCCCGGGTTCGATTCTGGTCAAGGACACATGCCCAGTTGCGGGCTCGATCCCCAATAGGAGGCAGCCGATCAATGATTCTCCCTCATCATTGATGTTTCTATCTCTCTCTTCCTCTCTGAAATCAATAAAAAAAAAAATTCAAAAAGAAAAGTAAACTAATTAAAAAAATAAACCATGGTGTGGTCTAAATGAAACGCGTATCTGTGCCCTGAAGCAGGCCCACGGACAAGGTTGCTGCCTTCTTGCAGCTGGTTGTTTCTTTGATAGACGGTTGGGAGGGGAGGACAGGGATTCCCTGAATATTCCTTCTGTCCCCTTTCCTCATTGGAAACAAATTCAGCTTCACACACTACCAACCCACCGCTCATCTTTGTAAACCTGTGTAATAGGTGCCACCAACTAGGCCAGTGATGGCCAACCTTTTGAGCTCGGCGTGTCAGCATTTTGAAAAACCCTAACTTAATTCTGGTGCCGTGTCACATATAGAAAATTTTTGATATTTATTTTATATATTTAAATGCCATTTAACAAAGAAAAATCAACCAAAAAAATGAGTTCGCGTGTCACCTCTGACACGCGTGTCATAGGTTCGCCATCACTGAACTAGGTAGATCAAGCGAAAACTCAAGATTCTGGGTGGTGAGCGCCGAAGCTCCAGCCCCGTTCAAGCCTCCCACCCGACCTCCCACCAGCCCCTCAAGCATATCTCCAGCCAGGGATTCATTCCCTTGTAATCTTCCTGATGCTCCCAGCTCACCATTCTCTCTCCCAGTACACAGCTGCCAGGCCCAGCCACTGTGGCTCTTAATGATACCGTGTCTGAGCTATCCATCAATTTCACATTTGTGTCTACCACCAGCCTCCTGATGCACAGGTCACATCCCCGTCAGGTGGCAACTGTGTGGCCACAGGGGGAAGAGTCAGACCCTTTGGAACTCGTGTGGAAATGCATCCCAACGGAGGGGGAAACGTGTACCATCCTTGGCCCCCCTGGTGTCACCACCTCTCCTTTCCAGTGGGCACCTCGGCTGAACACAGGGCCCTTGGCTGAGCCTCCAAGCTGGGTGGAGGGTTGAGGAGGAGAGAGGAGGGAAAAAGAAATGAATGGGCATGATTTCTTCTCCTGCCTCCCCCGGCCCCCCCAGGTCTGTGGATGCTCTAAGCCAGTAGTTCTCAACCTGTGGGTCTCGACCCCTTTGGCGGTCGAACAACCCTTTCACAGTGGTCTCCTAAGACCATCCTTCATATCAGATATTTACATTACGATTCATAACAGTAGCAACATGACAGTTATGAAGTAGCAACGAAAATAATTTTATGGTTGGGTCACAACATGAGGAACTGTATTTAAAGGGCCAGAAGGTTGAGAACCACTGCTAAGCTCTTGGGGGGGCGGGGACCTCCTGGCATTCTATTAGAGCAGAGAACCTGTCCTCACCAGGGACAGGCTCCTCCCTGTCACCAAAGCTGAAGTGCACGGGATTGGGGGTGGCTCTCTGGGCCCTCAGGGCTGACAGGGCTCCACAGAGGCACACCCACCCCATGCCCCGCCCTCTCTCACTCACTGGTTTTCCCCAGGCCCTGCCCTAGCCGGTTATAAATAGCCAGGCACATGTGAAGGGCCCTTTCAGCCACAAGTCCTCATTTGGTTTGGGTGGATGAGGCTATTCCCAGAGCCTGGGAACAACCAGGCCTGGCATTCCCCAGGACACACGTGTGCCAGCCCAGGGCTCTGTGCCACCATGTCTGACTCCCATCCCACGGGCTCCAAGTGCATGGCAGGGGCTGCGCCTGTGGTCAGACAAGCAGGTGGCCTGGGAGAAGGGCCTCCTGTGTCCCAAGGGCCCTCCTGTGTCCCTTCCCTCACCCAGGGGAGCATGCTGTGCCCTGAGAAGTCTCCCAGAGCAGCGGTCGCCAACCTTTCGGACCTCGCGGACCACCAGTTGGCGACCACTGTCCTAGAGTACCCTCATCTCCATTCCCATGTCCCTACTCAGCATGGTGAGATGATAGCCACTTCTTCCCCTAACCCCGAGACCTCTCCGAAGCTGCTCCTGAATATCCATGGCATTTCTCGCCACCCCATCCCCGTCGGCTGGAAATTCCAGTGAGTAACTGGAATGCCCTTCCAGCTCCACCGGGCACACAGCCTCCACTCAGATGCCCTCAGTCCCCCCCCCCCTGCCCCATGGAGGGGAAGTGACTCACAAGTCCCAGTGATGTTCCCTCCCTCTCCCCTGCAAATGCCAGGGCCAGCCTGGACCTGAGCTCCCTCCCTGCTCCCGGTCCTCCACCCCAGAGCAGCTGCCGCTCCAAAGGCCCCTAAACTGCCTTTTTCCAAAATCAGAGGCCTCCCTCTCTAGCCCTCTGCGGTCAGGACATTCCCAAATCCCTCCGCTTCCATGGCTGGCCACTCGGGCTATAGGCAGATCCTTCTCTCTCCTGCCTCCTGCACGTGGGGTCGCCCACTCAGGGCCCAGGCCTCAGTCCTCTGCTCTGCCCTCAGGGAACTCATCCCTTTTCATTTCGAGGCCATTGCCAGTCCTTCACCATCGGCACCTCCAGCAGCTTGCTCAGCTCCGAATGTGGCATCTGTGATGTTCGGCTGGATCTCCTCCCTTGGCAGTCCCGTCCACGCCCCTCAGCTCCACAGAGCCAGACCGACCGGCCCCTCCCCCCACACCAGCTTCCCCTTCTGGCTTCACTTCTGTTGGCAGGGCCGCCATTAGGCCCTCTCCTTCCTGCCCCCAGGCCCCACATCCCTTTTATCCAGTCCCTTTGGTTCTTCCTTCTTTTCTTGTCATTTTTAAAAGACATTTAATTGATTTTTTAGGGAGAGAGAAACATCAATGTGAGAGCGAAACATCAATTGGCTGCCTCCTGCACGCTCCCGACCAGGGATCAAGCCCCAAACCTGGACATGTGCCCTGACTGGAATCGAACTGGCAACCTTTCAGTGCACGGGACGGTGCACAACCAACTGAGCCACACTGGCCAGGGCCTTCCTTCTTTTCCTTGTCCGAAGCCACCACCCAAATCAAGGTTTGCAGCATCTCACACCTGTACAAGCTCAGTGATACTCCATTCTGACTCCTGTTCTTGCCTGTCCTTCTATCGGTTCACTCATTCGTTCACTCACGCCCAGAGAGAAGGCCTGGCATCACAAACACTCAAATCTGGGAGACACGAGCCCCGCCATTAGAGTGCTCTCACCCTTAGGGGGTGACGGGGACAGGCGCAAACAAGGCAGCACAGTGGGGACGCGGGTCAAAGGCACGAAACCTGGCCAAGAGGAAAAGCTGCCCAGGAGAGTGGCTTCTGAGCAACATCTTGAAAGGAGGGGAGCGGGTTGCGGGGGGGGGGGGGGGCCTCCAGGCAAAGGGAGGAGGATGAGAAAGGAAAAGGTTTTGAAGGAAACCAGGAAGCTCAGCCAACAGACGAGAACAGGGGCAGGGAGAAGTGGCTAGATCTACACCGTGGAGAGCGAGGGGTGTGGACTCCCCCATGGGCATTCACCAAGCCCACACACTCTTCTCTTTTTTAGAAATAGATTTTTACTGATTTCAGAGAGGAAGGGAGAGGGAGAGGGAGACAGAAACATCAATGATGAGAGAGAATCATCGATCGGCTGCCTCCCGCATGCCCCACACTGGGGATAGAGCCCGCAACCCGGCCATGTGCCCTGACCGGGAATCGAACTGTGACCTCCTGGTCCATAGGTCGATGCTCAACCGCTGGGCAAGCCCACACTCTCAAAGCTACCTCAACCCCCTGGCCTTCTCTCCATCCCCTCGTTCCCTTACCCACGCCGTCAACAAGTATTTATTAACTGCCTCCTGTGCACCAGGCACTGTGCTAGCATTCAGAACACGGCCACAAACTGGACATCCCATCTACCTCCACGGAGCCGTGGGTCTCAGGGACAGACTGACACTGTGAGCCCAAGGCCGTGCCAGGGCAGGCACGCCCTCACAGCGCAGCTCTGAGGTACAACGCTTCCAGAGAGAATATGTGGAAATACCTATTGTGATTTTAAATGTTCACACCCTCTGACTCAGCAACTCCACTTTAAGGGATTTTCTACAAAAGCATTTCTACAAAGTCGCAAAGATTATGTACAAAGGTGCTCACTGCATTGGTGTTTATACGTGTAAAAGACCGGAAACAGCCCGAATGTCTATCAGAAGGGGATTGGTTAGGTGAACTACATTCATAAAATACTGCACGTAATCATAAAGAAAAAGGAGGTGTATCTTTAATTACTGACATGCAAGATGCCCACTTGTTAAGTAAAATAAGAACAAATTGCATAACAGTACCAACAGTATGAAATGCAATCTCACTTGACACACACACATACATATATATGTCTATACGTCTATATATGTATATCTATCTATATAATACGTCACATGGAAAAATAAGGAGACACATAAAACATAGAACCAATTCTTAACGGAAGTTCTCTTTGTAGGATGGAACTTCAGACTTTCACTTTCTGTATTATATAGTTCTGTAAAGTTAGAATTTTCAGTGATGTAATCAGGGAAAATAAAGAAGTTAAAAAAAGAAGTGGGGTAAGGGCTATGGGTGGGAAAGTAGAGTGAGCTCTGGGAGCACAAGACGGGCAGATGAAGCAAAAGGGGGAGTCATGGAAGGCTCTCTGGAGGAGGTGACATTAAAACACACCTAAAAATGATCGGGGTTAGCCAACCCCGTGGGGGTTGGGCGGCAGCCAGGACAGTGTGAGGCAAAGTGAAATGAGTTCAGTGTGGGTGGTGAGTGTTCACTCGTTCATTCATTCATTCATTCAACCAATATTTACTGAGCATCCACTGTGTGCCAGGCCCAGTTCTAGGCACTAGAATTTACAATGAGCAAACGTTTTGTTACGAAACTGGCAAAGCTTGCAGGGCTCACATTCTCCTTGGGGGGATTGGTCATGAGGCCACAGAAGTAGGCAGGGGTCAAGTGGTCATGTCAGGTAGGGCCCAGACAGTATCACAGCATGACAAAGGGAAGGCATTGAAGGGTTTTAAGCAGGAAGTAACAGGACCATTCTTCAACACGTTTCTGCCGCTGACATCAGATTACTCTTTCTAACACATTGCTCACCCTGGGCCCAGCAGGAAGCCAACTCAGCCCAAACAAGGGCAGTGGGGCTCTTGCCTATGACTCAACTGACCCCATTGTTGACAACAACCTCTGCTGCTTGCCATCCCCCGAAAGGACCAGGTACAGTCTCACCTTTGGGCCTTGTCCTGGGCTTGAAGCCCCTTCTCCCTCCTCTTTGCCTCTCAACTTTCTTGGCAGCTCAAGCCCCACCTCTAGAATTTCTGGAGCTCAGTAAACCCTGGGCCAACGAGAACTGACCTCCATGGGCCAGTGCCAGCGGCAGGCGGAGTTGGCTGCAGCCGCAGTTGGAATCAGACTCATCCACTTCCCGATAACTGTGCTCCTCCCTCTGCCTGCTCTTTCTCTGTGATAGTAGAAGTCATTCCAAAAAGCGTGAAGTAGAGTTCAATTACATGAAGCAAATGTTGAGTATCAGCCAGTACACGACGCTGTTTGTATAGTAAAACAAATATACACAAACGAAACCAAAAAACTCCCCTAGATTCTGGATTTGAATCCTCTCTCTGCCTCTTGCCAGCTGTGCGACCCTGGGCAAGTCATTCAAACTCCGTGGGCCTCAGTGCCCTCATCTGCACAATAATTACAGCACCGACGCCAGGGCTGCAGTGAGCACTACACATAGGGCAGTACACACGAGTCAAGCCCTCAGGAGGCACCAGCTGTTCTCCTCTTTGGCAGTGGCGGGGGAGCCCTAACCCACTCCCAGCTACACCTCCCAGCTCTTCCAATGAGCCCAGTCCCCCAGTCACATCGGACCAAACCTGCAGAGGTTTTCCCACATTCCAGAGCTTACACCTTTATCTAGAATGCCCTTCCTGACCAGTGCCCAGGCAGAACACTGCCAACTCTCTGAGGCTGCCTCCTACATGCTCTCCTCCTTGATTCGCCCCACCTGAAGTCACATGACTCCCCCCTCAGACTTGGACTACGGTCTCTCAAGGTTGTTGCACAAATGGCCTTGAAATAGAGGAATTGTGCGTCTCTCTCGCTGAATGTGTGTGTGTGCAAACGGGAAAGGGGCAAACCCTGTTCATAAAAAGTCCAGCCTCCAGAACCATAAAAAGCAGATGCTTAGCTCTGGCCGCTGTGGCTCTGTTGGTTGAGCATCGTCCCATGCACTGGTTCGATTCCTGCTCAGGGCACATGCCCGGGTTGTGGGCTCGGTCCCGGGTTGTGGGCTCGGTCCCTGGATGCAAGTGCAACCAATCTTTCTCATTGATGTTTCTCTCCCTCTCTCTTCCTCTCTCTCTAAAAGCAATAAAAATATATCTACCTATATGTATATGTATATGTATATGTATATGTATATGTATATGTATATGTATATCTATATCTATCTATACACGCACACACAAAGTAGATGCTCAGAAAATACAGGGCAGATTATGGCCAAGTGGGAAATGACCAGAAAGAAGGGAGGGCAGATGGCAGATTATGGCCAAGTGGAGATGGTTGCCCCTAACTGCCTTCCCTTGCCAGCCTGGTCGCCCCAACTGCCCTCCCCTGCTGGCCTGGTCGCCTCTAACTGCCTTTGCCTCAGCCCCCACCATCGTGGCTTTGTCTGGAAGGACATCCGGAAGGATGTTCAGAAGATGTCCAGTCTAATTACCCTTATATTAGTGTAGATGATGTGGGCTCCTAGGGCTAAAGGGAACCCGAAGTCACACAGTCCTACCAAAGAGAGAATCTCCTCTCTACCTGGTCACCAGCCTCTGCTTGAATCCTTCCAAGGCCTGGAAGCGGATTACCTATCCCACTGGTGGACAATTCTAACACTTGACATATCGTTAACATTTACTCAAATCTTACCTCATGCGAACTCTACTCTTATCCTGTCCTCCAGGGCAATACAGGATTGTTTTCTTTCATTTCAGTCGGGCAATACTTTGAGTGCAAGGAGTAGGGAAGGGCCTAGAGTAAGCAGTCCCCTCCCATTCCTGCCCAGGCACTCTCCCTGCCACTAGCCCTGCTAGGACTCTGTGACTGCTGGCTCCCCCTTAGCCCTAGGATCCGACACCAACAGAAACTGGTTTCATAGAGACCGTCTCGGCAACCGGAATGCCCTGACTTACCTCCCCTGGGAGAGCCTTCCCCCTGCCCATCAGCCTCCTGGCGTCACTGCCACTGGATACATCTTTTCTGCGCACCCACCATCCCCCACTTGGTAAATGCCAAATGTCCCTGAAGGACCTTCCCCCCCAGGACTACTCTCCCAGACCCTCGCCTTTCTAACCTCCTTCTAGACCAGTGGCCTCAGCCAGGGGTGATTTTGCTCCTGAGGAGACATTTAGCAATGTCTGGAGACATCGGCCGGGTCGTCACAACGGGGGCTCGCTCCTGGCTGAGGACAGAGAAGCTGCTGGGCGCCCTGCAATGACAGGACAAGCTCCCACAGCAGGGCATCACCCGGCCATTCCCAGAGCACAGCCGGCTCTAGACACTCTCCGGAAGCAGAAACCAGGCCCTGAGGGGGGAGGGGGGAGGGAGGAGGGAGGAGGGCGAGCATTTACCAGTCAGTGCCAAACAGAGCGGGCCAGCACTTCCCTCCTCCCTCAGCTCACACACCTGGTGGTAAGTCGGTGTCCAGCAAGGTGGGCTTAAAGGGAACACCCTCAGGGGGCCAGGGAGAAGGGAGGGCAGAATATGGCCAAGTGGGAAATGGCTGAAGGCAACTCTAACCTCTTTCCAAGCAACGGGGTCTTGGTGCCCTGAAGCCCCACGGTGGCGCCCTCTAGAGGAGGGTCCTTTGCCGGCAGGAATGCCACTGTGAGCAGAGCCACAGGGACTAGAGCAGGGATGGGGAGGGTCCCAGAGCAGCCAGGGCCAGGGCTCCTGAAGAGCTAGGTGCCCACCCAGGGAGCGACTCCGAGGGTGCTCTGCCTGCTCGAGCGCCCCCACCTACTAACCAGCTGTGGGACCTTAGCAGGGTTGTGCGACATCTTTGCTCCACAAAACCTGCAACATGGGGCCATGATGGCGCCTCCCTCACTAGGTTGTGGTGAGGGCTCCATGAGTCGAAACCTATGAAGTGCTCTAACGGTGCCCAGCATTCAGCGAGTGCTATGGGAGAGTTTCTCCTCCTCCTCTCCTTTCTGCACACGGGCAGGAGGGAGGGGTCTGTGTGGCCCCCCAGATAGAAAAAGCCGACAAGAGCATCCTCCACGCAAAAGAAAGCCCCGGCACCCCTAGTGGAGACACCAGGTGACGCTGATGGGAAAGGGCGAGTCCTGGGGATAGGAGGCAGCCTGCGGGTGGGACGTTCTCTGCCCTTCTGCCCCAGCAGGAGCCCCAGGCCATCCAGCCCGTCACCTGGCGGCTCACCTGTGTGCGGCCAATACCTCGAAGGGCTTTCACAGGGGCATTTCAGCACCTACTGGTGTGACTCCGTGGGCCACTCAGCCCCTGCCCCACCCCCGCAGACTCCAGGGCTCAGGGTCGCACGGGTCTGGCTGGGTGCCCCTTCGTACCACAGTGCCTGGGCCCGTGGGAGACCAGCAAACCCTCATGGGATAAACACGACTCTGGAAGCAGCCTGACTGGCAGATGTGAAATACACTCATGAACTATGATCCCCGCACACTGGCGGGCAGGAGAGCCCAGACCGGGAGGCGCCCGGAGGGCCAGGTGTGCTCCACCAGGGAAGACCAGCCCCAGCCAGGGGTGCAGCGGGGGTGGGCCAGAGAGGACAGGGAGGCCCGTGTTCGATGGAGCTGAGGGTCGCCACCAGGGCACTGTCTCCCTGCTGACCTCCCTCTCAACTCGGACAAGCTAAGGACCCCCCACCCCCGCCTGAGTCTTAGTTTCCTCATCTACAAACTAAGTGGTTGGCTCCCCAAGTGGCTGGAGGCGTTAGGTGGCACCTGGCACGTAGGAGGAGCCAGTTAGCCACCCCTTTGCAGCGAGGGTCAAAGATCCAGAAAGGGAGAGACGGCGCAAGGCTGCTCAGACAGGAGGCCGGCAACCTGAGGAACGTAAGCCTGTCTCCGATTCCAGCGGCAGCGGGAAATGCCGGGAGGCAGGAAGCCCACAGGAGCCGCTAGCCTCCCCAACCCAGGCCTGAACACCGGGAGCGAGCAGCCTGGGACCCAATCCCAGAGGCTCCCGCTCTCCACGGGGCTTCTCCACTCACCTAGGTGCAAACTCCTTGTTTTGTAACCTCAAATCTCAAACCCCGAGTCTTCAGCAGGAACCGAGGGAGAAAAGAGGCCTGCCCCAGCTTCACCCCCTAAGCCTGCATCTGCCCGCCCTCCCTCCCTCCTCCCTGGCCATCCAGGGCTTCTCAGTTCCCTTCCACGGACACGAGGGGAGCACCCCGAGGGGCCCTCCTGGGAGCTGCTGTCGAGAGCCACGGGGATGACCGGGGCAGTAACTGCGTGTTTCCCAGACAGGGAGGGGCTCAGGGATGGGCTGTGAAAGCTTCACAAGGGAGATGGTGTCTGAGCGGACCTGGCAGCACCACAGACTGCAGCGTCAGAAAGACCGAGTCTCAATGTCTGGCCACGGGCTTGTCTTGGGCAAATTAAGTCAATTCTTGGCACCTCAGTTTCCTCAACTGTGAAATGATGATCACTGTACCTACCGTATAGGGTTGTGGTTGGCCTCAAAAGAGGCAACCCATGTAAAAGGCTCGGCAAAAATCTAAGTATTTGTGAGGAGGAGGAAGAGGAGGAGGAGAAGGAGGAGAAGGGCAGGGAGATGAGAAGGATGACAATGGTGGTCCTTTGGACTCCCCCCATCCTTATCTTTGGACTTTCCTGTAAGTTGGAGTCAGAACCGCTCAGTGCAGCCTTTTATTAGACCCCTTTGGACCTGCTGTGGGTACCACGGCAACTACAGAATGAGTCTGACAGTGAGCAATTCCTAGTTAAGTCGTATGCAGACGTGACAATTCACAAAGCGCTCTGCCTCCGGGGAGCCTCCCAACAGCTGTGTGAGGTCAGGAGGGAGGAAATGCGCAGTATCTTCACTTTAGAGATGAGGACAACCGAGCTCAGAGAGGGTGACTGACATCCCTCAGGTCACACAGCCCAGAGGGGCAGCGCCAGACAACGCCCAGCGTTTCTCTCTCCCCTGTGGCCCCTTTTTACTGCACCTCCCCAGAGGGCAGACTAAGGACTCCACAGCCTGTGTGTGGGGAGCAAGCTTTTCTGTAAGACCATGGTCCTGGCAGCGGGATGGGTTACCCCTCCACCCCCCGCCGTCAGCTGAGCTGGAGAGCCTGCCCCTCCTCCCAGGGCTCACTCTCAGTTGAACTGAACCACCAGTTATCAGTGGTCTGGCCCTGCAGGAAGCTCTGCTCGGCCTGGGCTTGGGGAGAGTGAGGTATCTGCAAGGCAGGGCTGGGAGTCGGGGGTGCCGCGCAGAAGAGCAAGGCTGCAGGGGAGTGAAGCGTGTGTGTCCTGCCAACACCACGGAGACCTGGCTTCATCTGGCCACACTGGGCAGGACCGATCCAACCCCAGAAGGGAGGTTGCTAAAGCAGATTCAGTCTGTCTGTCCAGCAAACATTCATCAGACCAGGCCCTTGCTTAGTTCCCGGCTTCCCACTCCTCTAAAAGCCGGTGAGAAAAGTCTTGTGGGCCCCAGACACCAAGGACTGAGCACCCACAGTGAGCCGGGCTCAATGCTGCAGGCCTCACCTGAGCTAGCCCAGTCTATCCTCTCAGGTAGTCTATTAAAAAATTTTTTTAAATTGATTTCAGAAAGGAAGGGTGAGAGAGAGAGAGAGAGAGAGAGAGAGAGAGAGAGAGAGAGAAATAGCAATGATAAGAGAATCTTGATCAGCTGCCTCCTACACACCCTACACTGGGGATCGAGCCCCCAACCCAGGCATGTACCCCGACCCAGAATTGAACCATGAGCTCCTGGTTCATAGGTTGATGCTCAACCTCTGAGCCACACCGGCCAGGCAGTTAGTCCTATTTAGAGATGAGAAAACGGGGGCTCAGAGGGGCTATGACACTTCCCCAACGTCTCACAGCTAGAGAGAGCAGATGTGTTCAGAACTCGTGTTCCTTCCATTCTCTGGGCTGTTGGAAGAGTCAGATTGTGGTGTTTAATTTTATGTGTCAGCCTGACTGTGCCACGGGTGCCCAGACATTTGAACAGAATTATTTAGCATGTATCCGTGAGGGTGTTTCTGGATGAGATTAACATTTGACTCAGGTGACTGAGTACAGCAGATTGCCCTTCCTGATGTGGGTGGGCCTCGTCCAATCAGTTGAAGACCTGAATAGAACTAAAAGGCTGCTGAGTAAGCAGGAACTCACCTTGCCTGACTGTTGAGCTGGGACATGGGTCTTTTTCAGCCTTCAGACTCAGAGTGAAACATCGGCCGCTCTTGAGTCTCAAGCCTGCTGGCTTTCTAGTCAAAGACCATTGGCTCTGCTGGTTCCAGACTCAGACCTGAACTATACATCAGCTTTCCTGGGTCTCTAGTTTGCTGACTGCAGATCTTATGACTTCTCAGCCTCTGTAACTGAGTGAACCAATCCTCTATAATAAAACCCTAATATGCAAATCAACCGAAAGACAGAACGACTGGTTTCTATGATGCACACAGACCACCAGGGGGCAGACACTCAATGCAGGAGCTGCCCCCTGGTGGTCAGTGCGCTCCCACAGGGGGAGTGCCGCTCAGCCAGAAGCCGGGCTCAGGGCTGGCGAGTGTAGCGATGGTGGCAGGAGGTAAGGAGCGAGGGGTCCCAGACTGCGAGAGCCCCAGACTGTGAGAGGGCGCAGGCTGGGCTGAGGGACCCCCCCCCCCCGTGCATGAATGTTGTGCACTGGGCCTCTAGTTCCTTATAATAAAAACCTCTCTCTCTCTCTCTCTCTCTCTCTCTCTCACTCTCTCACTCTGTTGGTTCTGTTTCTCTGGAGAATCCTGATTAACACAAAGACCAAACTTTGGGCTTCTAGGCATAAGGTGAGTGCATATTTGGGTGTGGAATGCCCCACTGCCAGAGGCTGGCTAGAACGATCATCTGATTTGGTCTAAACGTCCGTCCCCTGGGTGCCAAGGCCCCAACAGGAAGCCTGGCCGGGAGGGGACCTGCCTGCCACATGAGCTGAGCCAAGTGCAGAAACCCTGGCCTGCTTTCTTCTTCTCTTCCCGCCTCACTCTTCCGCTTCCTCCTTGTCTTCTCCTTTTTCACAAAACCGAACTGCTCCCCAGAGTACACAGGAGGAGGTGGTCACCTCTCTCCAGCTCCTCAATGTAAACAGCGATACTTGCTGAGTCCACTAGATGGGGCAGTGACACAGTAGAAAGGACAGCAAATGCAACTCCAGGAGGGAAGGTGGGGAGGCAGGAGGGCCGTTGGGCTGGAATCTCCGATAAGCTCCCCGAGCTAGACAGATGCTCCACCCCTGTCTTGCATGACTTCCAGCCAATGGTGTGCACCTCAACCCTCTGGTTCCCAAGCACTGCAGTCAGTTGTCACTACAGCATCTCTGGATTTCAAAGTCCTCAAACCAAGTTATTCCCTCGAGAGCCACCAAGCAAAATGGGCAGCCACAAGCTGAAGGAAGTCCCTGCCCGGAGGCCTCAGAGCTCCAGGCAGGGGCCCCTCCCAGGATGCCTGTGATCTCTTTCACGCTCCTGTGACCTGTTTCTCTGGAGAGTGAAAGGTACCTGACTGTACCTGACCGTACCTTTCACCAGGGAACCTAACACTTGATGGACAAGCACTCCTGCCAGGGGGTACTGTGATGAGGGGAGGAAGCAGGACAGGAAGCGAGGAGGAAGGCAGGGAGGGGAGAAGGAAATGGCAAAGACACTTTTCCTCTTCAGCAAGTGGCTCTATTTGGCCACACGCTCTCCACTCAGTCAGCATCCCTGGCCCTGGGTTGTGCCCTACAGCAACTCCCCCTGCACCTGCTCACAGTGGGAAATCGGGGTGGAGGGGAGAGTCTCTGAGCCCTGTTGTAATGAGAGACCTGAAGGCAGCGATGGAAAGCCAGTCTCCCCCTGGCTTTCCCGGGTGGCCTCAGTTCAGGTCCCGGAATACTCTCTTCCACCAGCAGCAAAAATCCTGCCCGCCATGTCCAACATGGTTGTCTCTCACCTACCACCCTTGCTTGGACCACAAAGCGACACACCAGAATGCTGGCCATGGGGGGCCTGGACCTGACCAACATCCTCCCCAGCCCCTCCACCTCCCACCTGCCCCCACCCTTCCCTTCCCAAACTTGCACTGCCTGGCAGCCACTGAGCTAGGCCTCCGTTGCCATGGCAACAATGTGGCTTCCCCCAAGTGGGAAGTCGGTTGCCAAGGCCCTTGTTGCCAAAGGCTATAACAGCCACCCCGGTGTGTGAAGAGGGGGGTGAGCTGGCAGAGGGGTGGAGGGTGGCCAAGGGAGGCTGGGAGGAACGGAAGGGGGGGTAGAGTCCAGGTAGCCCTCCCTGGCTGGCTGCAGGGTGGGGTGAGGGGTGCTGGGCTCGGTAGGAGGGGAACAAGTATCTCACAGCATCTCAGCGACTGTTCCTTGAGGGCATTAGAGGGAACCCCCCACCAAACACAGCTGAGCAAGCCCTCTCCGCAGCAGGACCAGGCACTCCAAGTGCCCCCACAAATGGAGGAGCGGCTTTGATTCTCCCCAACTTCAGAATACCAGCCCCCAGGAATTTCTGTCTCGTTTGCTCATGTGTCTCAGACGCACGCGCACAAGCTGGGCCCAGAGAGAGCCAGTGCCGGCGGCCAGGAACAGCACTGATTACAAGGATTGCAAACCTCCACGCATTTCTGTGCCCCGGGGTTTGTCTCGGAGCACAGGCTTAATATTCCTTGTGCATGCTTCTCTTCGGAACAGAGCTCCTGTCAGTCAGCAAGAGCTGAGGTGGACACCATGAGAGCTCGTTCCCTTCCAGAGGGCTGGCGGGGCCTGTGGACCTCAGCAAATGCTCCTGCAGCAGCTCACTCCACCCCCCCCACCCCCCCCACCCCCGCCTTGTTCTGCTGAGCTGGCGTTTGCACATTTTCAGCCGGCAGGTCACACATGCAGCCGCTGTCCAGCCCCGGCCCAGAGAGAAAGCCCGGCCCTCCCCAAGGCCCCGTCCCGCTAGAGGTGCCGGAGGAGAGGCTGGAAGAGGTGAGGGTGTCCAGCAGGCAGGGGAGCAGATGGCTGGTAGAGGCGGCAGGGAGAGCAGCAGGTGCCGTGGGAGGGGAGCCTAGACTGAGCGGCATCCAGGACTGGAAAGAGATGGCGAGGGCACCGAAAACAGCCAGTGCCGAATGTCCCGAGCAGCATCCCAAGCAGAGCCTGGCCCAGGACACCCGTGCCTGCCTCCCCCTCCCCACAGCCCTCTCTTCCCAAACCCAGAAGGAAAAGCAGGTGTACCTACCCCAGGTGCCAGCCCCTCAGGTGGGGTGGGGGAGATGCTGTCCCCGCCGCCGCCCTGGCTGCGGGCGCTGAGCTGGGGCGACATGGTGGGCGACTCGTCGATGTACGGCATGGTCTCCGAGCCCTCCGGGGGCCCCTTCTGCTCCTCATTCCCCTCTGCGTCGTAGTCGTCTGCCCCGTAGCTGAAGTCTGAGACAAGGAACAAGAAAGGCCACTGAGAGTCCTCCACCAGGGCTGCCAGGGACTGGTAGCGCAGTGGGCGCCGGCGGCGGCCCCCGGCTGCCATGCTCCTGGCCGCAGCATCCACAGCCTGGCCCGGGGGGCTGCACAGGGGGCCGGGCCCTCGCGCGGGGCTGGGGAGCGCCAGCAGTTCGGGGGCTGCTGGGAGCCGGGGAGGAGCGGTTGCGCTGTTGCCACCTGCTTAATAGCAAGTCAGCTGCGTATTTGTGTATTTCAAGCTGCTGTTTCCTCTGCCTCCTGCCTAATTCCAAGTCTTAAGAATTAACAGTGGGAGCGGGAGGCAGGACGCTTCCAACTCTCCTCTCTGAGTCACCATTTTGCTTTTTATAGGGAATAAGGAGGTGGGGGCGGGCCAAGCGATGTCACTTCCTGAGCCCTCCTCCTAAGGTACCACTTGTATGCTGAGCCGGCTCCCTGGGAGAGGGGGCGCAGAGCAGGTTTCGGGGTGGGGCGCTGAGGAATGGCACCCAAGGGAGCCCTAACCCCGCTGAACAAGGCCTCGTGCAGGACGGGACCCAAGGCTGGCAGAGCGTGGGCGAGAAGGCGGCACCGAGGCCTGGCAGGGACACGATTGAACACAGACTCCTAAAAGCCAGCTTTTCTACAATTTCAATGCAGGCTTCCTTGGGAGAAGGAGGGAAGAAAAGACTAGGGGAGTCGAGCTGTAACCCCCCTGGCTGCCAGCACCACTTAGGCTCCAGAGCCCACGCACAGCCACCCCCGCCCCGGGACGCAGGGCAGCACCTCAGAAAGGCCTCTGGTCAAACCCACCAGTGGGGGGTCTCTCCTGCGGCAGAGTGAGGGGCCCTCCCACGCGCCCCCTTCCCAGCCCCTGGCTGGGCCTGTCCCATCATCTGCTCAAATCTTATTCTTCCAGGATGTGCTCCCTGGCGCCCCAGCTCAGAACTCCTATGGCTCAGGGCCTCCTAGTGGCCCTGTGGATCCTGCCCATGTGTCCCTAACCCCCTGGGGCAGGACTGGGTGTCTCGGTCATCACTCTGTGCCCAGCACCCACGGACTGACATGCAGCAGGACCTCGGAAAACGTGAGCGAAGAGAATGAATGAGCAGAGGAACGCACTGCCCCGTCTCAGGTCTGAGGCTTGAGCCAAGTCCTCCACTGGGGCCCACTCCTCTTCCTCGGTCGTCACACCAGCCCCTGGGCAGCCGGCAGCCTGAGAATGGTGTCAACAGGTCACCAGGCGCCTGGCCACAGCCACCCTCAGTGCAATCTGGCCCTTTGGCAGCTGAGAGCTTCCCCAGCCTCGCGGCACCTGTCCCCGCCGACTTCCTCTCCAGTCCCTGTGCTGACAGCCCATTAAGCTGTCAAGGGACATGGCTGTTCTTTTTTCCCAGGGTAGGCACGCGTGTGAAGCAGCACGGCCGCTGAGCTGTGTGTAGGCCACGTGCCCGGGGGATAGGCTCCACCGCCCCAGAGGACACAGGGCCTATGTCTGAGGCTGGGGGGGAGTGAGCCAACTCTATTTCCAGGGGGTCGGAGGGAAACAGAGGAGCCACGGCTTCCAGTCTGCCCGAGGCTGGTGCCGTGAGGGGGCTGGCTGGCCGCTGAGACCTACTCGCTTTGGAAAAGCACAAGGAGGAAACGAAACATCATGTTCACCTGTCATCTCTCCAGGCTGCCCTGTTACTCCTGGAGTCAAGGCCAGGAGTGTTAGTGATGGTGAACCCTGGCCTGGCCAGCAGTTCAGATTCCAGCAGGCCACACTGACCCTCCTATACACTGACCACTTCCCGGGGGTCACAGGACCAGATCCCTGACTCTCAAGACCTTTCCCAAGGGCAGAGGTAGAAAGGACAATAGAGAAGGTGGCGAGCCCTCACCGCACAGCCTGCAGCTGGCTGGGCCCCAGCGGGGCGGGAAGGTCTCTGCCAGCCTTCCCCCTGTGTGCACGATTCAGCCTCATCAGAGTGGCTCCAGGCACCTGCATCTCCTGCTCTTCTCACCTCCCAGCCACCTCTGCGAGGCTGCTCTTACTATCCCCAACTTACAGACAAGATCACAGAGAAGATTTGCCCAGAAAGGATCTGAACCCAGGCCTATTGGTTTATCTCCAGATGCCATCTCTTTCCCTCTGAATATCCCTAACCTTCCAGAGAAATCCTCTATGGCCCTCCTTATCAGGGGAGGCTGACAAAGAGGAACAGTAGAGGTACACCCTCCATAGATCCCGACAGCCCAGGGTCAGGGCCCAGGAGACCCCCACCAGGAAAAGGGATGCAGGAAAGGCAGAGAAACCAACCGTCAGAGAAGGAAGGAACCCTGGGGAGGTGGGAGGGTGGAAACCTGGGGAGGTGGGAGAGTGGAACCCTGGGGAGGTGGGAAGGTGGAACCCTGACAAGCATGGGCTTTCGTTGACGAGAGGCCACGGATGGGAATGCTGAGTGGACCATGGCTTGGCCACCAGGTCTCAAAAGAAAGAAGGCACAGGAGGCTGATGACACCATTATCCATTCCCTCTCCCGGTAACATAAGTGTCATGATATTTAGAGTGGCCGTGTGCCCAGTGGCTCGCTACAAGACGACTTTTCCTACTGGGATGGGCCATGTGATTAAGTTCTGGCTAAGGAGATGTGTAGAGCTTAGAGAAAGGCTGCTAAAAGAGATTGTTTGGGCTGAAAGGTATGTTTTGTTTGTTTGTTTGTTTGTTTGTTTGTTTTTGGTCCTCTTCATACTTCCTCCTTCTGTTGTTAGTTTGGAAAGCATGTTAAACCATGAGGTGATAGAAGCCAGCACTGAAGATAGCTGCATAGAAAGCGAGGAGCCTGGGCCCACGATGGCACAATGAACCACCGTATCACCCCAGGACTGTCTACCTCTGGACTTATTTTACATGACAGAGAAAAAAAACAAAACCCGTTATCTAAGGCGCTGCTGATTAGTTTTTATGTTATATGCAGTCAAACCTAATTGTAACTGATCCAGATCGTTTTCCTACTGCCTTCACGTTTCCTTCTGAGTCTCTTTGCCCACCCTTTAAAAATTGGTATTCCGGCCCTGGCCGGTGTGGCTCAGTTGGTTGGGCGTTATCCCATACACTGAAAGGTCTCCAGTTGAATTCCTGGTCAGGGCACATGCCAGGGTTTGGGGCTCAATCCCCAGGAGGGGGCATGCAGGAGGCAGCCGATCAATGGTTCTCTCTCATCAATGTTTCTCTCTCCCTCACCCTTCTTCTCTCTATATAAAATCAATAAAAATATATTTAAAAATTGGTATTCCTTATATATCCTTACAATAGAATAGTGCTCAGCAATGAGACAGACCGCTGATACATGCAACAACAGAAATGACTCTTACTGACTCTCACACTCAGTGAAAGATGCCAGACACCAAAGAGCATATCCTGTATGCTTCCACTTACATGAAGTTCCAGAACAGGCAAAACTAATCTATGATTGAAAGAGAGTAAAAATAGCAGTTGCTTCTGGGAGTGGGGGCACAGGGAACTTTCTGGGTGATGGAAATGTTCTGTATCTTTTAAAAAAATATATATTTTTATTGATTTCAGAGAGGAAGGGAGAGGGAGAGATAGAAACATCAATGATGAGAGAGTATCATTGATCGGCTGCCTCTGCACGCGCCCTACTGGGGGTCAAGCCCGCAACCCGAGCACGTGCCCTTGACCGGAATCAAACCCGGAACCTTCCAGTCCGCAGACCAATGCTCTATCCACTGAGCCAAACCAGCGAGGGCAGTGTTCTGTACCTTGACAGAGACTTGGGGTACACGGGCGGATTCATTCATCAAACAGTACCCTTAAGATCTGTGCATTTCACTAAATACTGAGCTCCAGCTGATGATATGCATGCTATGTGTTGAAGTAAAGTGCACTGATGTCAGCAACTTACTCTGAAACACATGCAAAGTAAGATGGGCTGGTGCTGTTCAGAGGGAGGGATGGGTGTGTGATAAAGCAAGTGCAGAAAAACGGTAATTACAGACTCTGGATGATGGGCATGTGGGTGCTCACTATACAACTCTTCAAACTTTTCAGTGTGTGTGAAATTGTTCATAATAAAGTAGTGGGGTAATTGGTGATCCCCTGGCGCCTGTCACTCCTACTTTGTTCCCTCCCCCAAATCTAATTTACATTCCAGGGTGAGGTCTGGGTGGCAGACCCGTCTCTCTGATTGGTTCCCGAACATCTCTACCTTCTAGGCCACATCATCCAGGTGGGAAACCGGGGCTGCATTTCAGATTCTTCCCTCTTCCTGCTCCTCATCTCCCACACCCCGAACTATGCCCACTCCTCACCCTCCTCTCTACCCTCACCAACGCTTACGAGGACAATTCCAACACTCTCTCCCCTGTTCAAAATTTAACAGTTCCCCACTCACTTCAAGGTAGAGCCTGAACTCCTCAGTTCAAAGCCCTTCATGGTCACTGACTCTACCTTTACAAGGACATAGTCTGCTGCCCTGTGATATCAGACATCTTCGAGGTCCCTGTAGTGGGTAGAATAATAGGCCCCAAATGTATACGTCTGAATCCTAACCTTGGTACCTGTGAATGTGACTTTATTTGGGAAAAAAGGGTCTTTGCAGGTGTAATTAAGGATCTTGAATTGATATTATCCTAGATCCGTGGTCGGCAAACTGCGGCTTGTGAGCCACATGGGGCTCTTTGGCCCCTTGAGTGTGACTCTTCCTAAGCCTTAGGAGGACCCTAATTAAGTTAATAACAATGTACCTACCTTTATAGTTTAAGTTTTAAAAATTTGGCTCTCAAAAGAAATTTCAATCGTTGTACTGTTGATATTTGGCTCTGTTGACTAATGAGTTTGCTGACCACTGTCCTAGATGAACTCAGTGGGTCCTAAATCTGACGATGTGTCCTTATAGGCAACAGAAGGGGCGACAGCACACCCAGAAGGAAGCCATGTGACGGTGGAGGCAGAGACTGCAGTGATGCTGCCAAAGCCAAGGGAAGCATGGAGTCACCAGGCGTTGGAAGAGGCAAGAATTCTCCCCGAGAGCCCTGGCTGGGAGCGTGACCCTGCCAACACTGTGATCTTCCAACACTGTGATCTTGGACTCCTGGCCTCCAGACTGTGAGAAAATAAACTCCTGTTGTTTTAGGCCACTAAGTTTGTGATTCTTCTTTTTTTTTTTTTATGGCAGCCCTATGAAATTAATACAGTCCCCAAACACACAACACTGTTTCCCTCCTCTGCACCTTCGCACATGCTGTTCCTACACCGGGCACACCCTCCCCACCCCTGTCCACCCGGGGAAATTCTATTTAACCTTCAAGTCCAGCTCAGTTGCATCCTTCTCCTGTGAACCTACTGTCTCCTGAATATATAAAGCACTTTTGAAAATCAATGAGAAAATGATGAATACCTCAACTTTCTAAATGAGTTCGAGAAATAAACAGAAAATTAAAAAGAGAACTACAAACGCCCACCGTGTGCGCACACACACACATACACACAAAGAAAATGAAAACTTCTATTTTTTGCATTTTTTTCTATCAAATCAGTAAGGATTAAAACAAATACTCAGAGTTGTCAGGGAACAGGCACTCTCAGAAACTCCTGGAGGGGATATGTAAGTGCCACAGCTTTTCTGGAACCAATTTGGTAACTGGTATCAAAGCTTTAATAACGTATACAGCTTTTAACCCAGCAAAATCCAAGGCTGTGTCCTAAGAAACTAACTCTAAATGTACATAAAAAAGTTAAAAGGGTATTTATCACAGGGTTGTTTATGACTGTGAAATATTAAAAACAATCTAAAAGATTAATTATAGGAAATTGGCTGAGTCAATTATGATATATCTCCAAGAAAGACTTCTATGTAGCCATTACAAATTATATGGATATCTTACTAAGCGAAAAAGGAAGTTAATAATAGTATGTACAGTATGATATTATGTTTTTTGGGGAAAAGTCTGTATGTACATAGAATAAAACCTTCAATGCAACAACACAAAACAATCATAAAGCATTCAGATTCTAGGAACTTGGGGAGAAATGGACACATGGCCTCTTCATTCCAGGACACTCGCAGACACTGCTTGTCTCCCACCTAATATCCATCTTCCCTTCCTCCCTCCTTACTTTAATCTTTATCTGAGGTGGCAATGGGCCCAGCCCCAGGCAAGATACCCACATTCTCTGCCTCTCGTACAATCAGGAGTGGCCATCTGGCACTGTTCTGACCAGTGAGACCCAAGGAGAACAGAACCTCTGGCAAGGCCTCAGCTTTGCTAATTAAAACAGGACTCCCCGCCTCGAACTCCGCTATGATGGGAGGGGCTGCAGGGGCCATATTGCTGCCACGAGGAAATGATCAAGAAGGGACAGAGCCATTTCCCTGATGCTGTCGAGGTGCGGAGCCACACTCCAAACAGCCTGTCCGTTCCTCGCTAAGTGGGAAACACAAGCCCGTATATGCTGGGTTCTCTGCCCCTTAAAACGAACACATTCCCACGTGATGTCCTACAGCCCAGCAGAGAAAGGCGTCCAATAAGCAATCAAACATCCTAGATGCTGTGACAGAAGTACCTCAGAGGCCAGGCAGAGAGGAGGGAGCGGGCAACAGTGTGTGTGTGTGTGTGTGTGTGGGGAGGGGGGGGGGTGGCTGGAAGGGCTTGGGTGGTACTTGGAAGGGAGGAGCTGAGCTGCTGTGGCGAAGAGCAGGGATGCCGGTCACCCGGCTCGGGTCCCAATCCAGGCTCCGTCGCTGCCGAACCTCCTCGTGCCCAGAGGAATGCCTGGCACAAGGCAGCCTCTTACAAACGGGCCGTGAACAGTTAAATCAATGAACGTAAAAGAGGGTGACGGGGGGGGGGGGGGGGGGGACTGAGCACGCAGGGATGCTTCGAGGATCAAACCGGTAACGCACACCAAGGCTTAGAACACAGCAAGCGCCCAGTAAATCTCAGCTGCAATTATTAATATAATTAATTGCGTCTCGAAAGATGTGTGGGTGCTTGCCAGGCAGATGGGGGCCATGAGCAGAGTTCTAGGCAACAGAGAAGCGGCTTGGCAGAGGCACCAAGTGTGAAACAGCAGGGCCCCTGAAGGGGGCTATAAATAGCCTCGCGGCTAGAACACTGAGTGAGCAGGAGGGTGAGGGGGCAGGCGGTGCTGGAGAAGCGGGCACAGACCAGCACACGAGGGCCTCCGCATCGGGCTAGGAGTCGGGCGGGACCCAGTGGGGACCACTGATCGGGACCGTGCCCACTGCAGGGTCTTGCCAGCGGCATCATCGCCAGGTATTTCTAACGTTTAGGTAACTCCTCCTGATGCATAAGTTCCTCTGTTGAGTGACAATGCAGGTGGAATCCCATGACCTCCGCACCTCCTAGGAGTCACGCAGACTGGAACCACATGTGGACACAGGGTTATCTATTCCAAGCCCATCATGGGTGCAGCCCAAGCCAGATGACAGGGTCTGAGCCAACCAATGACAGACCATGGAGACATGCTCTTTTGGGCGATGTGAAGAGTTGGCCTGGGGGGGGAGGTTCAAACCCAAATGACCCACCCTCATTTCTACCATCTTAAGCTCTGGTAGGCCCAAGGGGGAGAAGGGGGTGCCCAAAAAGCTGGAGGCACACAGGTGTTGAGCTGTTTACAACCCTCTCCTAAGACTGTCTGGCACCAATGACCAATGGACACAGCCAGAATACATCCTGGTACCACCCAGCCCCAAAACAGGGTTGCGGGGGTGGGGGGAGTTTGGGGGATCTTTCCAACCTCTTCTTGGACACTAAGAACCTGTGAGTGCAGGATAAAGCTCTAGGTTTGGAATGGTTCTGCCCTCCCAACAGGAGTGGTACAAAGGATGATGTTAGGTGATAACTGATCTTCTGCCCTAGAACTGATGATGGCAGAGGGGGAGGGAGGCCGTGGGAGAACAGCTCCGGGGCTAACTCATAATGACTATACCGTATGAGTTTTTGTGGAGTTGCAATGAGAAAACATATGCAGTGTAAGGCAGGACCAACACTAAGTGAACAGTAGCCATTATCATTCCTACCCCAGACCCCTTCAGGAGCAGTAAGTGCTCTCGGGGATCTCCTCGGCCTGGAAAAATCAAAACCAGGGCTGGAAGGCCTTCCTCCATCGGCAGGCTCAACTGTTCATTGGTCCGCCTACATTCAGTAGGCATCAGGGAATGGTTTCCATATGTGTGCTTTTAAAATTGATGTTTAGAGAGGGGGAGAGAGGAGAAAGAAACATCGATGAGAAACATCGACTGGTTGCCTCCTGCACAGCTCCCACCGGGGATTGAGCCTGCAACCTGGGCATGTGCCCTGACCAGGAAAGGAACTGGCAACCTCTTGGTGCATGGGTTGATGCTCAACCACTGAGCCACACTGGCCAGGTTCAGGGAATAGTTTAAATCTTTAACTTGAAGACACCAGCCCCAACCTTTGCTGCATACTGGAATCTCCTGGGGAGTTTGGAAGCTGCTGGTGTCTGGCTCCCAACCCAGAGATCCATATTGAATTGGTGTGGGGTGGCTGGGGCAGCAGGCGACTCTAACTAAACTCTGAGACAGCTCAGGGTGCCATCTGCAGGGCCAAATGAGAGACACAGGAGAATTCTTCTAAGAGGCAGGGTTTGAATTAAGTCTTGAAGGACTTGGAGGTTTGCCTGGGAAGAGGCCAGGAGGTGGACAGAAAGGGCTTTACTCTGATGGTAAACGGGCAGGCAGGGAGGGCAGCCGCTGTCCCACTCACGCAGGGCCCTCAGCCTCGGCCTACAGCAGCCGCCTGGACCGCAGGGTGGCCTCCCCTCACCGTGAGGCCTTCAGGGAGGCCTGGAGCAAGGAAATGAACTCAGCAAAGGGACAACAGGGCAGCGATGCCTCCGCTGCTCATTCCTGGAGATGCGGACACCTAGCTGGAGCGCTGGGTTCTGGCTCCGCCCCCGATGCTGGGCTCAGCCTCTCTGGTTGCTATGGAGATGCGATCGCTTCTCCACCTCCAGGCTCCCTCGGGGAGGGAGGCAGAGACCGTGGCCATCAGGAGCCCGGGCTCCGAAGTCTGAAACAAAGGAATTCTAGGTCTCAGATCTCTGCATCAGGGGCAGAGGCGGTGGGCGAGGGGCTGGGGCCTGCCAGTGGGCCCTGGGTAGGAGGGTAGTGGCTGCATCAGCCTCCGGCCTCAGAGATGCATCAGAAACGCTGTCCGCACCGTGTTTTCTTTACAGTGTACACAGCAAGCCCACGGCGGGGATCTCATTTCATCCTCACAACCCAGGGAGGATGGCAGAATAGAGATTACTCTCCCACTTTACACGGGGAAAACGGAAGCTCAGGCGTGTCCTGGGTCGTGTCCACGGCCACTTGGCTGATAAACAACTGAGCCACAGCTTAAAGCCCGCCCTTTGGGTCAAGTTCACTGCTTTTTGTACTTTGACATCATCTCCTACCCCAGCAGGAGGGGCCTAAAGTTCTAAATGACTCTGTAGGAAAGGTAGTTACATGCCCACTGAACAGATAGGAATATTGGTGCAAATGGCCAGATGACCTTGCCAGAATGGAAAAAAAGTTCAGTCCGGGAGTAAATGAGCAATAGTCAGCCATTCAATAAACATCTCCTCACCACATTATGTGCCCGACACAGTGAGAGGAACAGACCCCAAGCAAGACTCGCCACCCTAGCTCCACTACCAGTAGTTCTACCGACTTCCTTCTGAGAGCCTCCACTTTTCTCGTCGTACATGGATGACACCGCTGCCCTGCCCCTTCCCCAGGGCTGCTCTGCAGAGCAAGGAGAGAGATACGGGACAAGAGCATTCCACAAACGGTATAGCATTCCATCAAGCAGACAAAAAAGAAAGTAAATTCCTCTGCAAAGTCAAGTTCACATTCATCTGGCCTTTGGTATATTATGGCTTCCCCACTAGATGGCAGGAGTCTGGAGGGCAAGGACGGCCCTTTTCTATTTCCAGCCTATTATTCAGGGCGCTCAGGACAGTAGTCACACATCGTGGACGCTCCATAACTGTCCGGCTGAGCCCTAAAACTCCTCCTCATTTCTTCCCATAGCAACCAATTCAATTATTTAAGGTCTGGGGCCGGGAGGTTACGCTGACAAATCCTACAGGAAGTCCAGCCCTTATTAGAGTTAAGAGCTTTAACTCGCCTTCTCCTTCCCCTCTGACCCACCATGAACCGAAAACAAGTAATGACCCTGACTGATGTGATTTAAGCTTCAGCTCTGCCTGCCCTGCCCCACGAGCTGGTGAAAAATGCTCGCTGAAGGGGAAGCGGCCAGGAGGCAGAATCAAAGGACCATTATGACAATGACCTTCGAATCCAATCCCACTTATCACTCGCCTGGGACGGATGGCCTCCTCCGAGCCCCTCTCCCATATATGGTTTCATGAGTCCTCAGGGTATTTATGAAAAATTAAATGACTCTCCATCTAGTGCTGAGAAGTAGGAAGGGACAGTTCAGAGAGCAGATAAGTAATAGAAGGTCCGGAGAGGTCAATGAGACTCTCAACGCTGCCCTGCACGTCGGTGGCACCCAGGATCAGGATCTGTGACGCCTGCCTCCCGCCCCAGGGGCTCCCTTCAATCCCAGAGCCATGTGGCTCCAGGCTCTCTGCAGAAGTCAGCGAAGCCATCCCCTCCTCTGCAGAAGTCGGCCAACACATTCCCAACTCGCACTTGCTTGCACCCCCTCACACGTACAGCCACAGAAACACCCTGTGCCTCTGCCACTGCTATCAGGCAGGACTCCCTGACATTCAACTCAAGCTGCCTGCTCTCCGCACAGAGCCTCCCTGGACCTTAAAAACAATTCCACTATTGAACAGGGCCATTAGAGGGCGCCTCAAAATTCATGTCCTCCTCTCCTCCCCCCAGCTCCGGAGGATCAGTGGTTTGGCCAGTTCCAGCTTCCTTCTGTCACCCACTGAGAAAAAATGAGAGGACCTCCCCGAGTTCAAGGCCTCTTCCTAAAACTTCACCTTTCCTCTGAGGTGGTGCAAAGCCGGGTGAGGGCTGCGCTAGGGAAAGGCAATGTGATTCCCCCAGCCAGCCCATTTCTGCTCTTAGCGCACAGGCACATGCATATACTCACACACAGAGGCACACACACAGACAGACACCCTCCTTAAGGCCCTGACACCTTCTGACTCCCACTGCGCTGGTCAGCCTCATGCTCCCCTCCCCATTCTCCGTCTTCCCCTGGGGCATGGCCTTGGAGGCTGTGGGTTCCAGATGGTGCAGCCTCCACTGGGCTGCATCCCCGAGTGAACAAGTGGGGCAGAGGCTCCTGCTTGCCTGTGATGGACAGGTGTGAACAAGCAGGCAACCTTGCTGATGGTAAGTCATGGGGATTTTAAGACTAAGTTGGTTTTGCAGCATAATCAGCCCTACCCTAACACGCCCCCAACTCTTCCATGTAAGGTCAGCCGGCCGGCCCGTCTCAGAGAAGCTCCCCATGCACATCCCAATGCATGACCGTCCCTTTCTCTTAACACCACCCATGCCGGGCTCACGGTGAACTGCAGCCATCCTCCTGTTCAGGAGAGAACCAGGAACCCGGCAACTTCTTCTGAGGGCTGATGGGGAAGGAAATCTGGAATGTCCTTAGCTAGTGTTTGGTAGAAGCTGGCACCAGGGGGCCAAGCCTTCCTCTGGTGACCTACCCATTCCCCTGGGGCTGAGTCAGTGGGCCCATCCTGACCAAGCTCCAAGGATGGCCGATGGCTGATGGGTGAAGTAAGCCCAGGATACTGGGAAACACCCACGTTCACTGCAGCATTATTCACAAGAGCCAGAAGGTGGAAGCACCCCAACTGTCCACTGATGAATGGAGAGATAAAATGTGATCTATACATACAATGGCATACCATTCAGCCTTAAATAGGAAGGAAATTCTACAGGAGCTACAATGCAGATTGAACCTTTGAAGACATTATGCTAAGTGAAATAAGCAGTCACAAAAGCAATGTTAGCCCTCGACGGTTTGGCTCAGTGGAGCATCGGCCTGTGGACTGAAAGGTCCTGGGTTCGATTCTGATCAGGGGCACAAGCCCTGGTTTGTGAGCTCAATCCCCAGTAGGGTGCGTGCAGGAGGCAGCCGATCAATGATTCTCTTTCATCATTGATGTTTCTATCTCCTTCCTCTCTGAAATCAATAAAAATATATTAAACAAACAAACAAACAATGTTATGATTCCACTTACATCAGATACTTAGAGTAGTCAAATTCATAGAGACAGGAAGTAGAATGATAGTGGCCAGGGGCTGGGGGTGGGGGTGTGAAGGGGGTGTTAGAGTTTAATGGGTAGAGTTTCAGTTTTGCAAAATGAAAAGAGTCCTGGAGATGGATGGTGGTGATGGTTGCACAACAATGTGAATATACTTAATGCCACTGACCTGCATACTTAAAAATGATATATTTTAAATTATGTGTATTTTACCACAATTTAAAAAATAAATAAAATATAACAGGTTTTTTTTTTTTTTCTTAAGCAGGCAGACAGGGAAGGAGCAATACCAGAGACAGAAACTCTTTCATGGGAATCAGCAGGGGGCAAGGGGACTCAACCAGGCCTGGAGCCCACTCCGCTTCCAACGATGGCTTTGGAGTCAACCTTCTGAGTTACAAAGGCAGGTCCCACCTCCACAGCTCCTTTCTGTTTTGCTGCCAACTTCCTGGCACAAGACAAGCCTGGCTCTGCCCTCCGCAGGGGCTGCCAGACATTTGTCAGCTCCAAGTCCAATACTCCTCTCCCATCCAGCAGCACCTGGGCACTCACTGCAGGGTTCCACCTGCCCCACGCCCAACCGATGGCCACGGCAAGGGTCTCCGGGAGCACCCAGAACCCCCCAGGGGTCACGGCGGAAAATTAAACTTCCCCTTACCCCCCACGACCCCTAAGTCCTCCACTCAGATCCACACAGCTCCACCCTCCCGCCTGGCAGCAAGCGAAGCCAGCCTCACCTCCCACAGCAAGGCAGCCTCCTCCAAGAATCGAGCTTAGGACCAGACATGGCCCAGGGGCTGACGGAATGGCGGGTGGACGGGAAAAGAGATGTTTCAACTTGGCCCTCAAAACAAGAGCAGCTGTAGACTACAGGCAGAAAGGACAGGCTGAGAGAGACAAACACCAGGGCCCACAGGGCTGGCGGACCTGCCCCACCCCAGGTATTCACATTGGGACCATCCGCGAGCAGACAGCTGGCGGGATGAGGCTACAGCAGCAGGGGTCAAGGTCAATGACCTCTGCACCCAGGAAGAGTTCCTGGAAACGTCCTTTTCACGCCTGGGCATGTGTGTGTAAGAGAAGCGGCACAGTCCCCATGAAAACCAGGACTTGGCTGATGCCAGAGGCCACATCTCATGCACGGGGCCTGTGGGCAGGCAACTGGGCACATCCCAGGCTCCCAGGAAAATGAAGTCAAGATTCTGAAGTGGGGACCAGAGAAGAGCCACAGGGTCTGGAGGTGTCCTCTGGGAGCCATGACAGGACATAGTACTGGCTCTGAAGTCGGGGTGGTAGCTCTGGACCAGGCTACCCAAATTCAAATCCCCGTTTTAGCTGTGTGATCTTGGGCAACTTGCTTAACTTCTCTGTGCCTTAGTTTCCTCCTTTATAAAATGAAGATGATCATAACAACACCAGCTCGTAGAGCTTTTGTGACAGTTAAGTGAGTTAGCCGAAGTAAAGGCACTAAGAGCAGTGCCTTCAGTAAGTAATGCAGTGAATGATGGTAATGGCTGTACCGTTGATATCATTACTATTATTTGTCCCCACAATCCTGGCCCTGGGAAAGACACCGAGAGGAAGCCCAGTCTGGCCGGCATCTTCTCAGGGGCTGGAAGCAACTGCACATTATGTGGGCAGCGCACAGGTTACCCAAGCACCGAGAGGCACGAGAGAGCATGGCAACCATGCTCCCACCTTCACTGCCTGCTCCTCCTGGGCCCCTGTCCACTTTTAGTTTCAGATCCGAGCTCCTTCCTGGGAACCTGGAGCCTTTCAACGAGGTTAGGAAGCAATCCGGATAACAGTTCTACACCAGAGAGGGCAGGCACCCAGTCTCCTGGGAGACACGGAGTCAAGGAGGGAAGAAGAGCACAGGTAAGATCTCCCTGGGCTCCCGCAATGCACAGGTGCAGCCATCAACACACAGAAGCTCATGAGTGCAGCCCTGAGCCTTCCCTCCCATTGCCGGTATATTGATGCATGTGTGTGCGCGTTCACACGTGTGTACACACACACACACACACACACACACACACACATACACTCCCCTGTGGGGGCCATGCAAACTAACTCATTAACATCTTTCCAGAAGGGAAGAGCAGAGACAGTAGAACATTTTGGTCCAGAGCTCATGCTCTGGAGCCAGACTGTCTGGGCTTGAATCCCAGCTCTACCTCTTACCAACTGTGTGACCTTGGGCACATCACTTAACCTCAGTTTCATTTTCAAAATGAAATAACAGCATCTAAACACCCAGGGTTTCTGTGAGGATGAAATGAGTAATTTCATCTGAGTGCACTTAGCAGAGTGCTAGCAGCACCTGAGTGTTAACTACCATAACCATGCAGAGTGCTAGCAGCACCTGAGTGTTAACTGCCATGACCATGCAGAGTGCTAGCAGCACCTGAGTGTTAACTGCCATGACCATGCAGAGTGCTAGCAGCACCTGAGTGTTAACTGCTATGACCATGCAGAGTGCTAGCAGCACCTGAGTGTTAGCTGCTATGACCATGCCTCCTAAGCTCAGCCAGTTAGATCTCATGACTGTCAGGCTCTTCCAGGGGCTCTCGTTCTCCTCGGGTTCTACATCTTACCCTGGACCAGTTCACCAAACCCTTCCCTGCAGAGAACTCAGCAGACAATTAGTCCTCACCCCTGGAGCCCTGCAGGCAGAATCCCAAACTCGCCTGTGTACCAAGTCCGGGCTTTGTCAATGCCCTGAGCTGACCTCACCAACTGCTTCCTGTTCAGAAATCAGAAATAGCTCCCGTCAGCCAATCCCCACACAGGACCTGTGGTTTCCTCTGGGGAGAGATTGCCATGGTTTTTTCCCACCGGAAGTGTACGGTGTGTTTATCCACTGGACACCCTAGGAATTGCTGGTTATAGGGGCATCTGAAATCAAAGAGAACACTGGACTTGAAGCCCAAAGATTTAGGTTTAACTCTTTGGGCAAATCATTGCAACTCTCTGGGTCGGTCCCTGGGTTTGCCCCACTGCAGAATGCGACACATCACCTCCTCTCCGGTGTGGAGTTGAGGAGATGGTAAAATGATAAGCCAGGGTCTAGTGCAGTGCCTGGCACACAGCAGGTGTCCAATGCGGCTGGAACATAAACTCTTTTCCTTCTTTCCCGTTACAGGAAAGAGGTGAGAGAAGAGAGGTGAACTGAGGTACTGTGCTCACTTGGCCAAGCAGTCTGTTATCTTTAGCAAGATGATGAGCTCTGTCAAGTGGTTGAGAAAAAATTCCCTGGGGCGGCCTGGGCAGGTTTTGAAATTCGGGCAGCCCTCTGTTCCAGGTTATCGGTTGCATCCTGGACCCCTCCCTTTCCTAGAATCTGGTTATCTTGGTCAAATCACCCTCTGCCCCAAGAACTAGGCAGAAGGGCCAGGGAGTCACGTGTGTTCTCTGGTCACACACACCCACGCTGGTCGATGCCCACATGGCTTTGGGGGCAGCTGCCCCATCATGCCCACCTAAGCCAATGACACATCTCCCCAGGGAAGCGCTGGGAATACAGGCTCACAGATCATGTGCCTATCACATGACAGCATCACTAGAAGGAAAACCATACCCTGTGACTAACTCATCCTTCTCCCTGGTTTGAGGCCTAGTGGTCACCATAGCAACAGGCTCCAGCTCCAGCCTGCCAGGCGGGGCTGACGCAATCCTGAGGCAGTGAGCAACTCCAACTCAGCGCAAACAGCTCTGTTCCCACTCAGGGGCGGGCAGTGGGGAGAACAAACGAAGAGGGAGGAGATGGGCACCCACCCTACAGAAATCTCTGCTCTCCCCCCAGCTCTGCTCTGAGGGCTGGATCCAAGGGGTGTGGGCCCTGAAGGGAGCAGTGGACTCCCCTCCCAGGTCCCTAACAATCATGTGTTGCTGCAGTGGCTGCCACTTCTAGAAGACTCATCTCCAAGGCCTTAGACCTGGAGAAGCGGGAGACGGCACCATGGACCCCTCTATCACGTGGCCTCTTCCCCACCTTCTGAGCCAGCACCCCACCAGCTGAGCACCCCCACTCCCTCACCCACAGGCAGCCCAGCTCTTTAGCATTCCACAGGTGCGGCGTTGCTGTTCTCTGCACAGGTGCGTCTCTTGCTGTAGCTGCAGGAAAGCGCCCATCAATCTGGAACTCCCCCTGCAAGCTAAAGCGAGAATGTCCCCAGGCTCCCACCAGGCCCCCTCCTCCCAGCTCTCTATCCCACCCCCACAGGGTCTCTGGCTGCCCTGGGGCGTCTTAGCCACTGGCTGGAGTCAATGTGAGACGACAGTTCTATACGGAGGACATACTGACCAGGACTCTTAATGCATCTAAGTCCCGCAACCTCATGGAACAAGCACTCAGAAGGGAGGGAGGTCAAGTCCCCCAGTCCCACCCCCTGAGAGAGAGAGAGAGAGAGAGAGAGAGAGAGAGAGAGAGAGAGAGAGAGAGAGAGAGAGAGAGAGAGAGAAAGAAAACAGGGAAGGAAGCTATGCCAGGAGAGAGCTTGGCAACAGTAGCCTCGCTAGCCTCGGGCGCCTACCCATGGGTGCGGAGCTCTCCCTCCCAAGGCCGCTGTCCTGGTGAAGATGCCTCCAGTGCTTCCCTCCTGCAGGCCCCTGTCCCTCTCCACCCCAACAGCCACCTCCCGCCTAAGCTCCCTCCTCCCTGGCCCACACCAAGGGCGTCCACCCAATCAGGAGCGGGGCACCAGCACAAACAGGCCCTGCTCTGGGACCTTGCACCCTGCGTGCCCTGGGAGATGTGCAGGCTTGCGGGTGGAGGGAGGGAAGGGATGCCTCTGGGGCAGCCTCCCCCGTGTGCCCTCTGGGGCCGTCACACTGGGCCCTCCCAGTGGTCACCCTGACAGATTCGGGAAGTGATTCTCTCCAGGGGCTGCTCGGAGAAGGCATGCAGCTGTGGGATGTCCTGGCAACGCGTCCTGCGGGAGCCTCTGGGGCTGCAGAGTGTAAGCTGTGAGAGCCGCAGGTGGCTTTCCAGATCTATAGGTCAATGGGGAGATCTGAGAGTCCAGATATAAGCACATCTCTATGGTCAACTGGTTTTTGGCCAGAGTGTCAAGACCATTCAATTGTTTTTTTCAACAAGTGGAGCCGGGACAACTGGACAGCCACCTACCAAAGAATGAAGCTGGCCCCTTACCTCACACAATAGACAAAGATTAACTCGACATGGATCGGAAGCTTAAACGTAAGAGCTAAATATAAACCTTTTGAAGAAAGCATCGAGGTAAAGCTCCTGGTATTGGATTTGGGCTAAGGATTCTTAGAGGTGACACCAAAAGCACGAAGAACAAGAGAAAACAGATATTACACTGGACATCATGAAAATTGGAAACTTCAGTACTTCAAACTGAAGACAACCCACAGACTAGGAAAAAATATTTGCAAATCACGCATCTAATCAGGGACTTGTAGCTAGACTACATACAGAAAACTTACAACTCCGCAATAAAAAGACACATAGCCCAGCTAAAAACAAGCGAAGGATCTGAACAGACATTTCTTCACGGAAGGTAAAGGTGGCTCCCCTTCACTTAATTGACAGGTAACTGATGTGCACCCACTACGTGCCGGGCACTGCGCTAGGCAATAGAGACACAACTGGGAGGCAGAAGAGACTCAGCCTGTGCCCTCATGAGGCCTGCACCAGGTGGACAGATATCACACATTTACTATGTTCCCGGTACATGTAGTGACTTACTTAATCCTCCCAGTAAGGTAGGTGCTCTGAGAGCCCCATTGTATAGATGAGGAAACTGAGGCACAGAGAAGTCATATGTCTTCCTCATGGTCACGCAGCTGCTGAGTGGCCAAGCTTGGCACCCAAGCAAACTGGTCCCAGACACTCCCCTCGCCCCTGCTACCTGACGGTATCAGTAACGCCACAGTGCACGTCTAATATCCCCAGGGGTCTGGTCTCTCAGGCCATCGCCGTGAGATGCAACAACCACAAGGGCAAGGCCACAGCTACAACACGCCCAGCAGGAGCAGGGCAACGCCAACAGTCACAACAGATGGAAGGATGAGAACCAGACGGCACAGGGGTCTTGTGCCAAGGAGCGTGCGGGCAGACAACAGGCCTGGTGAGAGCAGCAGGGCCATGCCCTGGGCCTGCCTGCTGGGCACAGAACCACGGGGCCGCCGAGCCGGGCACGTACCAGGGTGCACCCGGCCACTGCAGGCCGAGCTGTCGGTGCTCACGCAGCCAGTTTGGCAGATCGCCTTTTGGAATGAAGTGAAAAGGCGCATCTCACCTAGGAAGGGCGGGTACTGTTTTATGAAGCTTGTTTCAGAGCTATACGGTGTGTATGCTGTGTTGCAGGATAAATTTATTTTCCTACTGTGGGTTTTGTCCGAAAATGTAGGAGTACCATTATTCCTGCTAAAGAAGCTGTAGCTCAGGCCTATAATGAAGTCCCATGCAGTGCTGACAATGAATAATCTAGAGCCGGAGGCAAAAACAACGGTGAATCTCAAAAACATAATTCCAAGCAGAAAAAGACTTATGATTCTATTCACATAGATCACGGGCAAAACGACACGGCTTTATTATTTAGGAATGCATACCTAGGTAAGAAGACTCTATAGAAAATGAGGGAATAATACAAGATTCTGGACGGGGGTTACCCCTGTCTGCAGTGGCGGGGTTGGGGCAGTGAGGATGAGTGTGATGGGTTGACTTGTGCCCCTCCCCCGCCCCCAAAAAATATATGTTGGGAGTCTTATCTCCCAGGACCTCAGAATGTGACTGATTCGGATATATGGTCTTTACAGAGGTAATCAAGTTAAAATGAGGTCATTGGGGTGAGCCCTAATCCAATGACTGATTTCTTTATACAAAGGGGAACTCTGGACACAGAGACACAGGGGGGAAATGCCACGTGAGGATGAAGGCAGAGACCGAGGAGATGTACCTACAACGCAAGGAACGCCAAGGACTGCCAGCCAACTACCAGAAGCTAGGAGAGGGGCCCGGAACAGATCCTCCCTCAGGGCTGCAGAAGGGACCAAGCCCGCTGACACCTGGACCTGACCTCTGGTCCGCAGAACTGTGAGAAACACATCCTAGCTGTGCAAGCCCCCAGTCTGGGGTGGCTCTGGACTAGCAAACTCCTACAGCGAGGCACATGGCAGAGTCTCAGGACGGGCGGTGGTCTCTTTAAGCTTCATTGAGGGCAAATGGATGTTTGTTTTGTAAGTCTGTATTAAACCGAACCCAGACATTTTATGTACTTTTCTGTATATATTATGTAGTCACATCTAAAATAGAAATAAAAGCCATGGGGGGTGTGGTCCATCAATTACAGTTTACAGTTGAGGGCACCAAGGACCTGCCCAAGGTCACACACCGGGGAGAAGCTGAGCTAGAAGAGCCCCGGTCTCCGGGTCCCCTGTCGGTGCAGGCCACTGTCCTAGCCGTGGCCCAGAAAAGGGCGAATTCAGTACAGGGAACCTGGAGCTCACAGTCCTGGGAACCAGGAGGGAACCTTCACTCTCTTGTGCCTCTGGTGAGTCCAGCAGAACTAACTGATCCGTGCCTGTAACAGCAAGCACTCGACAAAAGTCAGCAACGGCTGCGGCTGTTACTGTTAGGGGGTATTTCCTTTTCCCTGGGCCTGTGTCCGTGAAGCTGGGGGAGGCCCAGGGCCCCATGCCTCAGAGCGAGGGGCCACTGCAGGGCCTGGACTCAGTTGCGGGATAAAGGATGCTGCCCTGAACTGCAGGCCTGTGAGTGAGGCTGCCACCGGGAGGGGGTGCTCTCCGGAGAGAGTAAGTCCCTCAGGGCTGAGAGGAGAGGGGCCCACAGCAGGCCTTGCCTGGAGACAGGGAGGGAGGCCCCAGTGGAGAACACACACAGGTGAGGAACAGAGCCCGGGGCAGTTGTCCACAGCGCCTTTGGCCACGTGTATTGCTAAGGGGCAGAAAGTGACATTTCATGGGCACCTCTGTGGAGCCAGCACTCTCCACACATCACATAACGGGGTTTATCCAAATGTCAGCTCTGCAGCTGCTTGATCCATGTAAGTTGTATCCCGAATTCACAGATGAGGAGACCGAGGCTCCAAGATGTCACAGCCTCATAGAATTAATATCTACATCCAGGTCTCTCTAAGAAAAACCTTTAATGCAGCCTAACACTCACTCATTCATTCATTCATTCATTCATTCATTCATCCGTTCATTCATTCACTCAGCAACCTTCAGTTACAGGGAAATCTCCTGAGGTGGGACACATCCGTGGAGACACTGTCACTTGATGGAGTTGTTGTTCTTTACCCGTTTGGCCTTCAGGGAGTGTTGCTGACAAGGGCCTTGGGCAAGAGAAGGGGGCAGGGGCAGCCAGGCCCACTGCCTTCCAGAGAACCATGTGCAACTGTACCCCATCCCTTCTGGTACACAAAGACAGGGGCCCTCACATCTTGCCTCCTCCTCAGCACCCACCCTGGCTCCTCAGAAAGCCACACTCACCTAGAAGTCAAGCCTCTATACCTGAGTCAACGACACCTGCTAGGCCCCCCACACCCGCCCCACCACGGGGCTGGCTGATAGTAAGAGCAGCATCCCTTCTCCTCGGAACCCCAAACCAGCCGAGGAGTGCAGCTCTGCTGTGAGAGGCTCATTCAGTGACTCACCCGAGGCCACACAAATGTTAAGCCAGGGCTCTGGGAATCAAAGCCAGGCTTTTGCAATTTCTCCTCCCCTTACCCATACATCCTTTGGAGATTAGAGACTCCCCAGCAGAAGTAAGACTGCGTGAGAGCTTCTCTGTCACAATTATCCCTTACTCTGGTATAAAACGGTGTAATGGCCCTAAGCGGTTTGGCTCCGTGGATAGAGCGTCGGCCTGAGGTCTGAAGGATCCCAAGTTCTATTCTGGTCAAGGGCACATACCTTGGGTGCAGGCTCAATCCCTGGCCCTGGTTGGGGTGCGTGAGGGAGGCAACCAATGGATGTGTCTCTCTCACATCGATGTTTCTCTCTCTCCCTTCCACTCTCTCTAAAAATCAATGCAAAAATATCCTCGGGTGAGGATTAACGAAAAACCAACAGTATGATGAACACACACTGTCACCATTCATTCTGTTAGCAGATTTTTACAACAACCCCAGGACATGCACGCAACAGGTGTTCATAACCCTCACTTGGCCAATAGGAAAGTTAGTGAGAATGATTTTAGCTGGACACGGGCTAGTTTCCTGGAATGTGCCCCTCCAGGCCCATTCTCCCTGCTTCTCCACCTTGCTTTTTGCCCCAGCAGAGATGAGAGGAAGAAAGGGGTGTGAGGCTGGGATAACCCCTCACCACTCCTCCCCTGTTCCCAGTGGGCCATCCAGACTGTGTGCTTCCATAAGGCTGCAGCTCCCGCCAGGAAGCTTCTCACACCGCCTCTGTGTCTCCTTGTGGGAACCAGACCCACCCCTCACCTGACCACATTTTGGTCATAGTCCCCTTTTAAGTTCTCCCAAACTCCCCACCTGAGTGTGCCACCTGTTTCCTATGGATTCTGAAGGAGAAGGAAGACATCTTGTCCTGGCACAATTGGGTGTGAATTAATATCCCTGCAGGGGGCCTAGCATTAGGATTTGCAGACATGAACCTCACACAAGCCTGGACCCCGGCCTGTTAGGGAGACTCACTGTATACAGTCTCTGAACGAAGACTGGGGGATGCATTGGGGTTTCCTGCACCTGGTGACAGGCTGGCACACGACCAGGGTCTCCACGACATTGGGGGGTGGTAGGCAGGAAGATAAAACCCCTGTTTTGAGCTCATGCCTGGCTGAACCCATTCAATTCAAGGAACTGGGGAATGGGGGAGCCCAGGAAGTCACACCTCCTTCGGAGAGCTCGCTGTGCATTATCACCGACTTTGTGAAACCATCCCTGTGCGTTTCCATGTCCTTGACCTTAAAGAAACTTTACATCTTTAACTGTGGCAGTTGGTAGGCAAGATGCAGCATGGTGTCCTATTTAAGAGCAACAACACAGGGACCAGAGTGCTTGGGTTGATAGACTAGCTCATCACCTACTGGCTGTGTCCTTGAGCAAGTTACTTACCTAATTCATCTCTGTTCCCACCTGTAAGTGTGAGGTAAGTGTCTTCTTCATAAGACTATTGTCAAGAATAAGGGAATGAATGTACAGAAAGTGCTTAGAACAATGTAGGATACATAGCAAGTGCTAGGTAAGTGACAGCTACTATGACTGGCTTTTTCTTCCATTAATCATGTCATCATTTTTGTGGGTGTCAATCCTCTAAACACAATCTCAATATTTCTGTGACAAGTCCACAGAAACGTCTCATCAGCTTGGCTTCTTAGGGGTTAGGGGTAGCAAGGAAGAGAGAAGGAAGTCATGACATGAACAAGGGCATGTAGATGGGTATCCTTGCTAAGTGCTACATACCATTTAATCTGGTGATAGGGACACCAGAGACAATGCAAGAGATCCAGTAAAATTGCAACTTCGGATGAGTAACAAGTGTTTAGTACAAGTATGTCCCAAAATTTGCATGGGGTGTACTTATACTAAAAAAATAAAAAATTAAAAAAAAATCTTTTTTGTTGATTATCTGAAAATCAAATTTAACTGGGCATCCTATATTTTTATTGGCTAAAAAGTTTGGCAACCCTACCGGTGGGGTTGAAGAGGTTGACTCCATCGTATGGGTAGGGAAGATGAAGCTCAAAGCAGTTAAGTATATAGGGTATGGCAAAAGCAGGCTTACAGTTGTGAGTATGGGAAACAGGGTTTATCCTTGTATTATTGTTCTTTGTTGTATCATTTTGCATCTGAACAACGGTAAACCCACTTTGCCACACCCTGTATTGCCCCAGGTAATGTCCCAACAAGTAATTACTCAAAGGCTGAGCTCCCTGTTCCCTCCAGCTGCTCTCTCCTCAGAGGAGAGAATTCCAGGCCTAGAGCGAGACAAACTGAGCCCTCAATGACCTGCCTGCAGTCAGGGCATGCCCCTCCGCCCCCGGAGGGGAGCCTGCATGCAGGAAGAGACTTTTTTTCCCAGAGAGGGAGAGCTACTGCTCCTCCAAATCAGTGCACCAGGGAGGCTGCATGCAGGAGAGGGAGGGCGGGCAGCCAGGGACCAGGACCGCCCACTGAGGGCTGTGGTCAGCCAGGGCGGCACCCACCACCCTTCCGGGACCTGGGGCTGGAACCTGGAGGCAGAACGCCCAGGAGAAAACTCAGGAAGCCCCAAAGGAAACCCCTCCGGAAGTCCTGATGTAGTTCCAGGGCCAAGAGAGAACACTTTAAAGCGAAAGCAGCTCTAAGAGTACTGACCAGGGGCCAGGCTGGCCTCCCAGAGGCCAGGGCATGACCACAGGGCCCGGGCAGCCCCAGCCAGGTCACCAGGCCGCCTCTCAGGAGCTCAAGCAGATGGCCTCGGGCCCCCCTGGCTCCAGAGCGCCCCCCCCCACACACACCTTCCCTCCAAAGGCCCCCACCTCTGCTCTCTGGGACGCCAAGGGGGAGTTTCACTTCAGTCATTCTCAGCTCTATTTTTACTCAAAGGTGGCAAGCAGTCACGAATGCTCAAAGCAGGACAAACGAGTCACCTGATTCCAGAAACCTCTGGAGGGCTTCACTACAGGCCTAGGAGTCCAGGCCCAGAGCCCACTCCCCAGCCTGGGACTCCTCAAGGAGGTGACATCCAGGCTCGTCTTCCCCTGGCCAAGGGAGGCCAAGGGGTGCTCCTCCAGACCAGGACAGCGTGTGCAGAAAGCATAGCTATGGTGGGCATGGTGGGCCTTGTGAGCTGTGAGGAACACAATGTGGCTGGAGGGTCGGGAGGACCTGGAGGTGAGGCTGGAGGTGAGGCTGGAGGCGGGCTGGAGCCAGTGTCTGAATCGGTCCCCCTACTATGTCAAGGGGTTAGACTTTATCCTACAGCAGGGGCGGGGAACCTCTTTTCTGCCAGGGGCCAGTTGGACATTTATAACATCACCCGAGGGCCATCCAAAATGATCAACTTAAAAATCAGGGTGCTACATTTGGTCAAACATTTAATTCACTGACCCCGAATGCCTTGGCAGGGCCAGACCAAAGGCTTTCTCGGGCCTTATACGGCCTGTGGGCCGGACGCTCCCCACCCCTGTCCTATAGGAAGTGGCCGCATCAGATCTCCCGGGAGGGCTTGCAGGAGTCTAGGTCCTTCCTACCAGCCTGGGCATCGCCTGGGGGCTTGTCAGATGCCAAACTGGAGGCCCTGCCCCAACCTGCTGGACCAGAATCTGCATTTTTTACAAGATGCTCTGGTCTAGGTGAGGCCCTGAGTTATGTCTGGGGCAGAGAGAGGGTCCCCGTTTTGACCTCTCCAATGTCCTTTCCTGATTGCCCTTCCACCCTGCTCATGCCCAGCTCTACCTGCTCCTCGCACCCTCCCCGCTCCTCTCAGGCGGCCCCTGTGCTAGAACAATGGACCTCAGACCCCCAGAACATTGCCTTTTTTCATACCTCTCAACCAATCACAAAGCATTTCCAAGCTGCCACACGCTCGGGCACTGCTGGGTGTTGTAGGAAAGGGAGAGGTACACGTGGTTAAGAGTCAGTCCCCGAATGGGGCTGGGCACACAGAGGAGCTGTTCAAAAATACAGATGCCTGGGCCCCACCCCAGGTTCTCATCAGAAGGCCCTGGAGTTTGGGCTCCTCTGGTGAAGGGCACAGGCTGGGCATCCACACGGAGCTGGTTTGGAGCCCAGCGAGGCCTTTGTAGGCCCTGTGCCCTTAGAAAAGCCGGTTAAGCACTCTAGAATCTTTTTTTTTTTTAAGTTTCCTAATCCCTAACACTGGATAAAAAGAGTTGGGACCTCCCTGAGAGGCTGAAGACTAAATGGGACATTCTTTGTAAAGTGCTTAAGGACAGGGCCTGGCACCCTATGAAGGCAGCCTTTGTTCTTCCTCTTCAGGCCTCTAAGGAGTTTAGAGTTTGGCAGATTAGAAACTACGGACACAAAACACTGTATAGGTAAACATGACCCAACAACTGATAGGCAAGTGCTTAATGATGTGGCCCAGGGTAAGCAGGGTCCCGGGTTCTGAGTGGGAGATCTCACTGAAGTGAGTGCTACGTACAATCAGGCATGGGGGGCTTCCTGGAGGTGGTGGTAGCTGAGCCACGGCTTGAAGCTGGGGCTGAGTTCAACAGAGCACAGAGGTTAGTAGTGGGATGGTGAGGGGCCTCACTGACCTGTGTGTGTGTGCGTGTGTGCGTGTGTGTGTGTGTGTCCGCATGCGCGTGAGGGTGGGGGTTAGTTTTGATAGAATGTGATGGGAAAGAAAATGCCCCACTGGAGGTTTTGGACAAAGCAGAGGGGAATGGAAGTGGGTACAGTGTAGCCACAGCCAGCTGGAAAGGAGGCCATGCCTCGGGTCAGGGAAGGGGCTGGAGGCTGCTCAGGTGTCACTGCAAAGGCCTGGCTGTGGTAGCAGCTGACCAGCCCCCATAGGGTCCCTCAAGCCAGAAACAGCTCTTTTGCCATCAAATTTGTGTCCCGTTCTTCCTTTCCAGGAAGCTGGAGACAGAACCGGCTCCTGCTTTTGGTCTCTAAGGGTTTTACACCCTAGGATGGCACACAGTGCGCACTGACTGACCCATCCAGGTGGGCACCATCCAGGTCCAAGGGGGGAACGTTTGGTCAGGAGCTGCCAAAACATGTGCCCACCCTGGTGATGGGGAAATGGTGCTTGTACACGGCTGGGTGGCGCAGCAGCTGGTCTCTCATTAACCCTCTCAATGATGCACTAGAAAACAGACAGCCAAGGCTTTCTGCCCCATTAACACCGAGGCTGCCCTTCAGGGGGCGGGGAGGCCCTGGGTTTTGTCTAGACAGAGATACTCATAAAGGCCAGATGCCTGAGCTTCTGCCCTCAGGAGGGGGGTGGGCCGAGATGCGGTGTGTCCCCTGCAAGCAGGTGCCCCCCACGGCAGAACTCCCCAGCACAGGCCGATCACAACAACGGCTGCTCCCTTTTCTCATCCTTAAAATGAGGGTAACATCCGTTCACAGGTTTGCTGTGGCGATTAAATGAGATCATGAATGTGTGAACACCAGTCTGGTACCCATCAGGTGTCCAACGGCTTCGTTGTTTTTCTTTTTATTGGGAAATGGGCTCAGAAGGGAGATGGGTCCTGGGTTGCCTTTATCTGGTCAGAACCCAGTGTGACAGAAGGGACTGGCTGGGGTTGGGATCTGCAGAGAGTCCCCTGGGAGTGGGAATAAAGGGCCCCAGGTCCCCACACCGCCACCAGCAGCAGGCCCTCGGGCCTCATCGCAGACCTACTGAATGAGAGTCTGCATCTTAACAAGGGCTGCAGGCGATTCAAACGCACAGTAGAGTTGGAGATGCTGCTCTCATCTATTTGGTCCCCGAGAAAACCGTCCTCTCCCACCACGGGAAATGGGGGGCCCGTGACTCTGGGCAGACAGGGACCCCGAAGCAGAAGAGCCCTGTGATCAGCACCCGCTTGCTTGCCCTGTCACACGGAAGCACATTCAATCGCCTGTTGAGGAAATGATTCCCTTCTTGATTCCTTTCCTTTTTTCTCTGTCATTGAAGAAGACAGACTCTGGTACCACTGTCCTTAACATCCCTCTACCCTGTTTACTTCCCTTTAAACAAGGACACCCGACGCTCAGACCTAGATCCTGCCAGAGCAAACGTGTAGAACCAGAATTAATGACAATCTTTCATTTTCAGCGCAGTTATTTGTAAGGTAACTTTTGATTTACTGCACGTGGGTCAGATGTCCATTAGTGTCCTTTCTAAGTAGGTTATGTTTTAAATAATGAATCCCATTGAAGAAGAAAAGCCATCAAGTCGACAACAACAGAAGTGTGTGAATCTGGGGAAATCACAGCAGGGGCATAGAAAGAAGTGCGGCTTAGGGAATGATCATTCCTTACCGTTCCTAAGAGGCCCTGGAGACCATCTCGTCTACTGTTTTCCATATTGCAAGTCATGGCACCACTGCAGTAGCTCACAACCGGCGCTTTTGGGGTTTGTTTTTAATGGAGTAGAATAGAATAGAATGTCATTATAAGTGCATTGCAAATGTGCCAGAGAGGGGTGAATACTGTCCGATGAAACGTCTGTTTCCGTTTGCGTGTGCGCTGGCTCGCCACGGAAAATGTGTGCGGTCCGCCCTCCCTGCCCCTGGGTTCCACATTCACAGGTTCAACCAACCACGGATCAAAAATAGTCTTGAAGAATGTTACGGCATTGCCCTAGCCAGTTTGGCTCAGTGGACAGAGCATCGTCAGAGGCCGACTCAAGCATCCCGGGTTCGATTCTGATCAAGGGCACGCACCTCAGTTGCAGGCTCGATCCCCAGCCTTGGTCAAGACACAGGAGGGGGGCAACCAATTGATGTGTCGCTCTCAAATCTTTTTTCTCTCTCTCTCTGTTTCTCTCTCTGACTCTCCCCCTCCCTTCCATTCTCTCTAAAATTCAATGGAAAAATACCCTTGGGTGAGGATTAACAACAACAACAAAAACATGTTACGTTGTTGCTGACGTGTACTGTGTATTAGGCCTTCCACGGTTGCCTCTATACTCAACATGTACAGAGGTTTTGTTCTTTTCATTAATCCCTGAACTATTTACATAGTATTTACATTGCATCAGGTGTTATAAGGAATACAGACAGGATTTAAAGTATACAGGAGGATGGATATGCCCAGGTTACGTGCAAACACGACACCATTGTGGACATCACGTACACCTGAGCATCCTCCGGTTCTGGCATCCCAGGAGGCCCTGCAGCCTGTGCCGCGTGGGTACCGGGGGATAACTGTTCTATTTGAACTGCAGTCTAAAGAGCGAGCAATTCACTCATCCGGCCCCCGCCCCCTTTGGTAGTAGGTGTCTCCACCTCTGCTAACTTAATCCCAATGGGGAGGAGCCGACTCCTTTCGCCGGCCGCCAAGAGCAGATGTTCCCTCGTGCTACATGCTGGAGGCCCCCACCACAGCTCCCTGACTCTTCTCTCCGGACACAGAATGGACAGCAGGAGCTACTGCCACGTTATTAAACGGGCACCTCCCAGCTCGGCTCAGGTGAGGAAGGGCCTGGGCAGCTCGCACGGAGGCACTGGGTCAACCTGCACAGAAAGAACGGCGAAGCACCAGAGTGAGCACGTGTCCTTTCTGGAGGCACCAGATGCCCATCGCCAGGATCTGCTGGCCTGAGCCTCTCCACTGTCTCAGGGTGGGGAAGCTCTAGCTCATCAGCCTTCCCTGGGCCACGTCTCTTCCCTTGAAAGGCCGTGAGGGGGAGAGGGAAGGAGGCTGGGGCAGAAAGCTCTGGGTGGGGGAGGGGGCAAGGGCGCCACAAGGTGGCACCTGGAGGATGAACCTTGTCCAGGTTGAGGCTGAGGCTCTGGTCCAGCTGCACCCGGGAAGCACAGGGAGGAGGGAGGGCAGGAGCAAGGCAGAGCGGCAGGAAGAAGGGGTCAGGAGAAACGAAGGCACTGGGGGCAACTGAAACACCACATCTGTCCCCCTACAAACAGATGAGTGAGTGAGGGGGGCGGCGGATCATGGGTCCCTATAACCAACCACGCGGGGGCTCCTAAAAGTGCCCTCCGGCTCAGTGAAGAAAGGAAGCTGCAGGGGAAGTTTTGAGCAGCAAAGGGAAAGGAAGAGAATGGAGTTGTGGAGCACCCCCTCCCTCTACCCCACTTTTACCTTCCTGCTTGGTGTCAGCTCAGGGCAGGCTTTCATCCTATCATACCCCAAACCCTCACCACACACAAACGCTTTGTGAAACAAGCCTTCAGTCTTGTTCCGGCCTTTCTGGCTCCGGCCAAACAGGGGTCTGCTGAGGTGTCAGCCGCCCCCATCGCCCCATCCGCCCAGGCATCCCCTGGAGGGCTGACCTCAGCGGGGGACTCTCTGGGCTTGGAAAAGGGGGACTTAGCAGGTGTGGGGAGTGGGGCAGGGGGGTCTGCTCCGAGCCACCCCATCATTAACATGCTGCCCGTGGGTGAGTTCAAGTGCAGAAGCTGGCTCCGCGGTCCAGCTGGCCCTGGCCTCCGCAAAGGCCCTTGGTGTGCAGTGGCCTGATTTAAGGCCCAGGGCTCCCTTTATTGTCCTTTGGAAACTGTGGAGGTGAATTTAAAAAGGCCTGAGAGCCGGGGCCCTGGCAAGCCCTCTCTTCCTCCAGTGCCCACTCCCTCGCTCCTGGCCCTGCTCTGCTCTGGGAACTGCGCACTAGCTGTACCCCATCCCCAAGTCTATTTTCTCTCTCCTTCCTTTTTTTTAAACATTTGGTGCTTCTTGAGAGTAATCCCAGGGAGGAGGTTACACTGGGCTATGGACTCCAAGTGTCCGTGGGGAGATCTCCTCGGGATCATCCCGTAGGAAGGGACGGCCCAGTTGGTGAGAGCCCCTCAAGGCCATGCGGGGAAAGCCAAGACCGTCTCCAGTTGTCATTCTAGCTGGAGAGACGGACAGATCCATCACCCTCTGTGAAATACCAGCTGCCAAGGGGCCTTCACTGGCTCCTCTGTGAAAGGCCAGGGACTGTGGGAGAAAGAGCAGCGTAGAGTCAGGCCAAATGGTGTTCAATTCCTGGCTTGTACTCTAGCTCTAGGGCCCTGGATTAACTTAACTTCCCTGAGCCCCAGTGTCCTCCCTGTAAAATAGAGGTAATAATTCCTGCCTCATAAGATGCGGGCTGTTAAAGACCGGTGACAACCCATGGGAAGCGCCTAGCCCCGTGGTCGGCAAACTGCGGCTCGCGAGCCACATCGGCTCTTTGGCCCCTTGAGTGTGGCTCTTCCTAAGCCTTAGGAGGACCCTAATTAGGTTCATAACAATGTACCTACCTATATAGTTTAAGTTGAAAAAATTTGGCTCTCAAAAGAAATTTCAATCGTTGTACTGTTGGTATTTGGCTCTGTTGACTAATGAGTTTGCCGACCACTGGCCTAGACCACTGTTGGAAACTGAATGGGTACACACACACACACACACACACACACACACACACACACGCAAGGTGGGGCAAAAGTAGGTTTACAGTTGTGACTACGCAAAACACAGTTTATTCTTGTACTATGATGCATTAATTATTGTATTATTTTCCATACAAACTGTAAACCTACTTCTGCCCCACCCTGCATATATGTCTGAGATCTTATCCAGCTCAAACTGGGAGCCGTTCTACAACAACCTAACCTCTCAGAGCCTCGGTTTCCTCAGCTGTAAAACCGGGGGGCAATCGCAGGTACCTTGTTGGGCTCGGACAATGTAGGAAGAGTACCCCGCACAGTATCAGGCTCCTCGTAGGGCTAACTAGATGTTATGTTTTCTTCCATCCTTCCTAGATCAAATGGAAAAATCTAATTTCTGTGAACCCAGCAGGACTAATTTCTTTCTTTTTTTTAATCTTCACCTGAGGATAGGTTTTCATAGATTAATTTGAAGACAGAGAAAGGGAACATCAACATAAGAGAAATATTGACGGGGGTGGGGAGGGGGAATTGAACCCACATCCTAGGTATGTGCCCTGACCAGGAATTGAACCACAATGTTTTGGGGTACAGGACGATGCTCCAACCAACTGAGCTACCCAGCCAGGGCTAATGAGCTTTCTTTTCATTGGCCCAGTGGTTGTGAGAGACCCAAGGATGAGGTCTCCATGTCCTTTTACAGAACCAGACACATTTCCCAAAGAGATCCCCATTGCACAACTCCAGAGGCACCAACCCATAGAACACAGTCAGAAAGCATGTAGGTTTTTTGTTTGTTTGTTTTTTTCTAAAACTGCACCTTCAAGGAAGAAACTAATTCAAAAAGATGGCCCACAGGCTGCGTAGGCCACGGGTAACATGCCGCTGAACAGGGTGACCACAAGTGAGGAAATCCATTGCTGCAGAGGGGAGCAGCCGTCCCCCAGCGTCCCCCAGCGAGGGAATTAACTGGGCTTAATTACACAACATCTTCGGGCTCTCTGTAATCTGGATCCATTAAACCCTGTTGCTGGCCAGGAGGCAATGCCCAGGAGGAAGGGGTTAGCCCAACACACTAATAGGATCAGCCCTTCAATCCCATGAAGGTAATTATGGCCACATCCTTCCCCACCTACCGTGAGTAAACCCACAGATCCCTAGTCGGCCTGGGGCTTTCCTAGGCAGCACCAGCTCCACAGACACCCCAGGAAGCCAATGGCTACGCCTCCCAGAGTGACAGGGACTCTGAGCTCCATCCGCACTGACCTCCCAGCCTTCCAACCCCCTTCTGCAGACCTTGCTCACCTTGGGCCAATGCCGGACAGCATCTGCTATGTCTACTTGTGGTCTAGAGGGGCATGAATGCATCAGAGACGAGGGTAGAGAAGGGGGAATGGCACCTGACCAATTATGTCACCACGCCCCCCCCCCCAATCCGGCCCTATCCCCTGAAGACCACACTGACTCTGTCCGTTCTTATATGGCCAGGCAGCCCATATTCACTTCCATTCTGGTGCATGATGGGAAAGGAAGGGCAGAGAAGAGAACAGGAATAAAGCCCAGGGGCAGCAAACTGAGGGAGGCCTAAATAAGGTCAGAATCCGGGGTCAGAGAAGCTGCTGTCCCGGCCACAGTTGGCCATGGCATCACTTGGCTCCGCTTCAAAGGGCTCTTTGCCAACGCCTTGGGCAGGGGTAGGAATGAGCACCCATCCCCAACCCCCACACAGGGATGCACCCTATAGTCTGCCTGTTGCCCTGATTTCTTTCTTCTTCCCCATTTACAGGGTCCGGACAGCTCTCTCCAAGCTTCAGGGACACACAGAGCACTCCCACTGCCACGGGGGCACCCATGGCTCCAACTCTCTTGCCCACTGAAATGCAAGCTCGGGTAGACCAAAGCCACAAGTCAACACCAGCCTCTCCCATCCTGCCCTGCAAACAAGTAAGCCTGCTGGGGACAGGTAAGCCTGCTGGCCTCCCCTACTGGCATCAGTGGAAAGTGCCGAGACGCTACAGGTAGGACGTGATGGGTACTCCAAGCCCCATGGGTAGCCTCAGCTTACCTACCACACCAGGGGCCAGACAGAGGCGAATGGTGTGGAGATGATGTAGAGTTGTTCTAAAGCCACCTAGTTCCTGGTTTGCCCCCAAAGAACCTAAGCTGAGCCAAACAGCTACAGCACCAACATTGGCAGTGTGGCCTTCCAATCACACAGTCACAGTCCATAGCAACGCGTGGGACTCCCTTGGGGGCCTCCGACTCCACTATAAGCTACGACAAGGACCAAATCCACACAGCTGGAAACTTGTGAATGGGCCAGCTAATGGGTTTCTGGGATTTCTAGTAGAGTAAGAAGTTAAAGAAGCCAAAAACCCAGAAGTTTCCTTCCCCCATAATATTACTGGGGGCATATTATGTATGAGGCACTGGGCTAGGCACCATCTAAGGACCTGGTCCAACTCTCTGTGGCTACCAGTCCCCTTCCCCTCTTCCCACGCCCTTCCAAACTCCCCTGCAAGCCTTTTACGAGGGGGGACCATGGTGAGCTGGACAGCTGAGCAGGTCAATACACCCTTTATCTTCAAAGCACTTTATATAAACATTCACCAAGCAATCCACACAGCACCCAGGAGAGCTGTCATAGCCTCCCTTTACGGAAGTATGCACAAGGAGTGGGCACCAGGGCCGTCCAGCAAACAGACCAGACCTCAGAGAGCATCCCACGTCGTCCATCCTACCCACAAGAGTGAGAATGGGTTTTCCTCGCGATTCCCGCACCGTCTACTCACCTACCAGCATTTTCCAGCTGGTTCTCCAAGAATGGCTCTGTCATTTCTTCCTCTTTCCAAACAACAATAACATCAGCAACCACAACAACAGCACATGGTGTTTCTCTGAGTAGATGACTTCATTCCTCTGCCCCAGCCCGACCTCCAGACACTCTGAGACTCCAGCAGGCATGACAAGGATGGCCTGCTGTTAGGACTGGCACTGTTCCGAGGATAAGAAGACAGCCACCTGCAGGTGTTTACCCGCACATCAGGGGAGGTCTAATCGAACCCACACAGTCTGCCAGGCCAGCGGCTAATATAGGAATCAGATGGGAAACTGAGGCAGGCTCATGATCATCTGGAGATGGGCTGTGTACCTCAGTGCTTGCCTGGCCCAGGGACAGGGCACTGAGCCTATAAGGGGCAAGCAAACATCACGACAGACTGAAATACCCCTGGGGCACGTTGCTTGGGATAAAAGAAGGGAGCTCCAAAAGGTAGGTTCTGACAACAACAGATGGCCGGGTTCTGCCTTCTGGGAGGTCCAAGTAACTGCAAGCTTTGTTTGGCTCAACAGAGTAGGAATGTTTAAGGCCAGAGCTGAAAGGCTGGGGACAAAAAAAGAGGCTGAAATGGCAAAGGAAAAGACTAGATGAGCCCTCAGCTCTTTAAATAAGTCCTGAACATATGGCTAACGACTTTCCATTTGAAGAGGTGCCACATGGTTGGCCTACCTGGGGCACATACATCTCAATCCAGATCTGTGTGGAGGGCGGTCTCCACTGAGAGGGACAGAGGAAGTTTCAGCGTCCCAGCCCCACCCCTCATTTTGAGGTAATCCCACAGAATTTAATGTAATCCAACCTAATCCCAAGACACAGAAGAAAACCAAGAGGAAGTGATGTGTTTAGTGGAAAAGGTGATGAGAGCCCGACCGGTATAGCTCAGGGGTTGAGTGTCAAACCTGTGAACCAGGAGGTCACAGTTTGATTCCGGGTCGGGGCCCAGGCCCAGGTTGCGGACTCCATTCTGGGGAAAGAGGGAGGGGGAGTGCAGGAGGGGGCCAGATCGATGATTCTCTCTCATCATTGATGTTTCTAGCTCTCTCTCTCCCTCCCCCTTCCTCTCTGGAATCAATTTTTTTTTTTTTTTTTTTAAAGAAAGGGTGATGAGAAAAAGAAAGAAGATAAAATGAAGCTCACAGCCCTATAGAAAGAATCACACCAGATTCAGGGAAAGAATCTAGGCAAGGCACTGGGCCGGGGGGCGGGGGGGAGGGGGGGTGAAGCTGACATTATTACATTAACGTAGGAAAATAAGTGGCACAGAGACAGGAAGTGGGATGACTGGAGCCCCCATCTGCCACTCCGTCTTATCAGGGGCAACGACCCTGCTGCCATCAGTCCTGGGTCGCTCTGGCAGCTGAGTGCCAACCAGCTCCCTGAGTCAGACAAACCACTCTCACGGCAGGCAGCCCTTCAAGGCTTCCCACAGGGGCAGAGGGGTCTGCTCTCACCCCTTGTCCACTGACTATCCACATGCAATGGAAGGGGACACACTCCCCCTGGGACAGAAGCTGAAGCCAAAATGAGCTGACAACTAACTCCAAAGGCAAGAAGTCTGCAAAGGGAAGGGGCTGGTTGGCCGTCGGGCACCTTGGAATACAGAATCCCTGGCCTCCGTGAGATCAGAGCCTCAACCAGCCCTGCCTTGGCGCCAGAACCAGGCCCCAATTCCTGCAAGAGACACAGGGGACAGGCTGGGGCCGGAGTTATTGAGGCCACTGACCCTGCTGGGCCATTTCAGGGAGAACTCTGTGACAGAGGACCAAAGAGACAGACGTCCCCCATTCCAGGACACTTCGCGGCCCTGAATAAGCTCAGACATACTCGGGTGAAATTCGAGTCTTCCTAGCGTATGATCTGAATTCCAGCTTTGTCCTTTGTCAGTTATGTGACCTTAGGTAATGATTTGAGCTTACTGAGCTTCTCTCTCGGTAAAATGGGGGTGAGGTGCTCGTCCGGTATGGCTCAGTGGTTAAGTGTTGACCTATGAACCAGGAGGTCATGGTTTGATTTCCGGTCAGGACATATGCCTGGGTTGCAGGCTCAATCCCCGGTGTGGGGCGTGCAGGAGGCAGCTGATCAATGAGTCTCTCATCACTGATGCTTCTATCTCTTTCTCCCTCTCCCTTCTTCTCTGAATTCAACTACATATATATATATATATATATATATATATATATATATATATATATATGTAAAATTTTATTTTATTTTTTAAATAGCGGTAAGACTACCCATCTCGCCGGAGTTGTGAGGTTTGGAGAGAATGGATGGAAAGTGCGTAGCCGAGAGCCTGGCATGTAGCAGGTCCGCAGGAGATGATATTATCATGTGCTCTGGAGAAAGCTTTCTCACCGGGTAACTCGCATCTCTACAAAGGGACACTGGCCACCCTGTGCCCTCGGTACAGCCCCTTTACCAATCCTGGTGGATTTGGCTTTTGTGGCGACTTGCCACCCCAGGACTGTGAACCTTGTAAGCAAACAACTTCCCGAGAGGCAGAGCAACTTCCTCTGGGAGCCACAGGCCCCTGCTGCCAGGCAAGTGACAGCCCGGGTATTTGTTTTAACGTAGGCTCTTGTCAGGAGGAAACTTCATGGCTAACAGCCCAAACATGACTGCACAGCACCTCCCCAGGAAGCCTCGTTCTACAGCTCTCAAATAAGCGGTTCTGAGGAGGAACTCCTCGCACTTCTGCCAAGGCAGTGCCCCCTCCCAGCCCTCCAGCCAGCTGCTCCAGGAGCCCAGGGGCCAGGGCAGAAGCAGCAGCAAAACAGACAGCTCAGATGCCAGCCTGATCAGAGTCAGGGCTGGTACACAGGCACCACCCCCTCTCACTCCCACCCCCCAACCCCCCCCCAAAGAGGCCCCTTGGTCTAATTCCCTTTCCTAGGCCGGTCTTCCTCAGGTCAGGAATTTTCAAGGCAGCCTCAGGCAATTTTGCTTCTCTGCTGCGGTGGGGGTGGGGCGGGGAAGGGGGCAACGGGAAGGCTTGGAAATGATCGGGTCTGGGTTTCTTCTCCAGGGCAGTAGAGAGAAAGCCCGAGCCAGGTTTCCAGAGGATTCTATGCTTTGGGGAACAGGGAAACCAAAGAGCCAGACACAGTCAGAAATGTAAGCATCATGTGAATATGAGGCGTTGTTATGACTGTCATTGGGGCGAGCGCAGCGAAGAGGAGGTCACTAATCCGTGGCGGGTCAGGAGCTGATCTGCGGCAGACTCTGAGCAGATGTGCGCCCCCGTTCACGTGGACACACGTGCACACACACGCCACACAGCCACGGGCCCTGACCTTCACCCAAAGGTGCTGGCCGTGCAGGGGAAGGAGCAGATGGAGTGGCTGGGCTTGGCCCCTTTGATGTTGAAAAAACCAAAGCAGAATGAACGAACAATCACCAGGAGAGCTCCTGGGGGGGGGGGGGGGTGGAGGGGGAGGAGGAGGCATGACAATGACGGTGACCCAAGGGGCTACAGAGGTCAGAGGCTAGAAACTTCCAGGGCAAGACCTTGGGGTTCAAGGCATTCTCCTTGTCTATTGCCCCCCCGCCCCCCGCCCTGCAATATGACTGATACCAAGGAATTCGAGCCAAGCTGCCTCTTAAAAATGCCCTTGACCCATGGCATCCAGCGTTGAGCCAGAACCTGGCCCCACCTGCCTCCCCCAGCCCCTGCCTCCTGCCTCAGGGCTCTGGGCTAGGAGAGTAGCCAGAGAGAGTGGGAGGGTCCCTCTGAAGTGGTGGGGAGAGCGCACTCCATCTCCTGTCGCCTTCGGGGGCAGCAGGACTCTCCCCACATCCCTGTGCGCGCTGGGGAAGGTGTCTCCACGCAGGGGTGGGAAGGTGTGCAGGGCTTTAGCCGCCTAAGCAAGGCGGAGTGGGAGGTGGGGGCGGGGCGCTCGGCCCCCAAATGTACGAGTGACCAGGTACACATCCCAGCGGCGGCGCTGGAGCCATCACAAGATCGCGGCAGATTTGGGGGCAAGGGGGTGGAGGAAATGGAAGGTTTGCTTTTTCTTTTTTGGGGGTGGGGGGTGGGGGGAGATGTGTGGGGGGTGATGAGGCTGGCAGGAAAGAATGCGGAGCCGGGGTTTACAGCTCCTTCTCCAAACGGCCCCCACGCATATCTGCACACACGTTCTCCCTTCCCGCCCACCCCCACCCCAAACACACACCCGTCTCAGGCTGTCCCCGAGGGGGCCACCTCTAGCCACAAGGACTTTGCCAAAATGGCCTTTCTGCTCCAGCATGGACAGAAGGAGCAGCCGGGGCGGGGGGAGCGGAGGCAGCACCCCACAACGAGGACTGGGGAGTGGTCGGTTACACAACAGGTGGGAGCGGGTGACACAGCTCTCCCGGCTCCGTCGGCCCGCCGCCCGCCTCCCACCCGCCTGAAGTCCACTCCCGGGACCCCCTCTGCGGCCGATCGTGGGGATCCCAAGCCGCTTCCCCGCCTCCCGCCCCGCCGGACACTCGGCCGGCCGGGCCCGCAGCCCCCAGCCCGCGCCGGGCTCCCCACGCCAGCCCGGCACCTCGGGCCCGGGGCGCGTCGGGGCGCCTCGCGGGCGCGGGACCATCCCCGCCCGCCGCCCGCCGCCCGCCCGCGCGCACGTACTGCTGTAGAGGGTGTCGATCCAGGAGAGGCGCGGCAGGCCCGGGTGGCTCAGCGGCTCCATGCCCGCGGCTCCGCGCGGCGGCGGCGGCGGCAGCTCGGTCAGATCGGAAACCCGACCCTCATCGCACAACAAAGGAGGGAGGGCGCGGGCGGCGGGCCGGCGGGGCGCCGGGAGGGGCGGCCAGTCCTGGAGGCCGAAGTTGCCGAGAGCCGGGTGGAGGCGGAGGGGGGCGCAGGGAAACAGGTAGCAGGGAGGAGCGAGCCGGAGCCGCCGGGCGGGCGGGGGCGGACGGGCGAGCGCCCCCGGGAGCCCTTGGGCCACTGCGGCCGCGGCGAGCCCGCTGCGGATCCCGGAGCCTCGTCCCCGCAGCCCGCGCGCCAACTAGCAACTTGCCGGGGGCTGCGCGGCGCCCAGGGGCGGGGGCCGGAGGCCGCGACCAATCTGCGCGCGGCTCCCGCGCCCCCTCCCCCGCCGCAGCGCGCCTCGGCCCCGGCGGCGCTGTGGGGAGCAGCCCCCGTCCCCCCCAACGCCGGGACGGGCAGGCTGCAGCCCGCGCCGGCGGAGCGGTCCCGCGGGGGGGTCTCCGGGCTGCGGCGCAGGCCCAGGCGCCTTCTCCTCTCCGCGCTCGGCTCAGCCGATTCTAGCCACCCGCAGACGAGGTGTCACGGGGAGACCTATGCGCCCGCAGGGGTGACATCACCTGCCACCCCGGGATCTCTAAGCGCCGTTTCTGGGGCCGGTGCGGCTGCCAGGCCCCTCCCCGAGGCAGGCCTGGAGGCGGCGCCGGCCGGGTTAATGTCCGGCCTGCCTGCGGGCAGCCTTGGCCGCCCTGGGACTCCTTCCTTCCAAACCTGAGCAGCGCCTCATCCATTTAAACACCCTGGACCTGAAGGCTGGGCGGTTCCGGGCCTGCACTCCAGGGGGCGGCAGCTGGAGGACAAACTAGGGTACAGGAGAGGCCGGGGCCTCTGCTGGGTCCCCTCCAGGACCCTCCTCTGGGGGGTTCTAGTACATAAAACTCTAGGGGAGTCTGGGACCAAGATGCCTCCGACAACAGAACCTGCAGAAACAAAATCCCTCCTAAGACCCCACGAAAGCAGTTAAGAGGGGGTGGGGGTGGGGGGCGGGGGGCTTTATGCCCGTCCCCTGAGTGCTGGTTCTATGGGACCCAAGGCAACTTGGGTTCTGCAGGCCTCCTTGGGCCAAAGGACTCAGGAGAAGGGACTGGAGGGGCAGGGGCAGCCTTGGGTGGTCCAGAGCATCAGGGGCCGAAGCTCCTGGACCCATGGGAGGGAGGCAGTGGCACCCTGTGCTGGGCCACTTATGCTGTTTGTACCTCAGATAGTGAGGGGTCTGATGATGGAGGCGCCCTTCCCCCCCCCCCCCCCCCCAGCAAAGCTGGGACCCAGCTCTACAGACAGGCCTTGGACTCTGTCGGGGGCAGTGTTGTCAGCATCCACGCGCATGGGGGGAGTGGGTCCTCGTTCCAAACAACTGCAAGCCTATTGCTTTTTCTTTTTTTGTTTTGTTAAGCCTCGCCAGAGAAAATTTTCCCATTGATTTTCAGAGAGAGTGGAAGGGAGGAGGAGGAAGGGAGAGAAACATCTATGTGAGAGACACACGGATTGGTTGCCTCCTGCATGTGCCCCCACCAGGGCTGGGGATCAAGCCTGCAACGGAGGTACGTGCCCTTGGCAGTCCGAGGGCTGACTACCCACTGAGCCACACTGGCCAGGGCCCTGCTTTTTCTTAAGGGGTGAAGCAGACCCTCACCAGGATGCCGGAAGGAAGCCCGCACCAGCCCCTGCAGCTGCTGGGGTAGCGCCCTCCAGAGCTGCCCCAGGGAAGATGGTGGCCACAGGCTCACAGCAGATCTGCAAAGCCCTGGTAGATGCAGTGGAAGATGCTCTGGGCTGTGGAAAGCCTCCACAGGTAGCTGCACGGGAACTGTGAAGTAACACGGCCCCTCCCTGCTCAGCTGTCACCCTCCACCATTCCTGCATGGCACACAAGACTGGTTGGACCAAGCAGGCACCTGGAGCTTGGCAGAAAGGGGGCGGGGGGGGGGGGAGCGTACATCTCCAATGAGATGCTCCAGAAATAGAGCCAGGATGGGAGAGGGAGCGAATGGGCTGTAAGAGGAAGGAGAGGGAGGAGGGTGATGGGAGCAGCAGGGAGGGCCCAGGACCTCTCTTCTTCCCACAGGGAACTCTCTGAAGGCACAGAACCCAGAAGGAAGATGGAAGCAGGAGCACTGCCCCCTTCTCCACCCCCACCCGCACCAGGGCAGCCTCGCCCTCTCTGCACCTCTGCACATGCTGCAAGGGTTTTCCTACGGCCACATCCGGGCACTGACTGTGAGCAGGCCATGGATGGATGTTTCTGCGTGAGTCACATACATTTGCATACATTTTACATTTTTATCTACAAAGGCTGGAGCAAGCTATTTTCAGCATTTTTGAAGCTAAAATGTTACAGTTGCTCTCCTTATCGATGCCATAGTTTGCTTTTCCCCCCTCATTCTGCCCAATTCTGTCTTGGACCTCCCACTCCAGAACACAATTCAGGGTAGAGAGAGAGAGGGATCCTAGAGGCAAGAGGGAGGAGCGCTTCTAATAATTAACAGACGAGGCTACAGTGCACGTGGCTTGGCTCTTAGTGTTTTGTTCACAAGATTCTATCACTGTGAACCTCAGTATCTCCGTTCCCTCCATTTTCCAGATGAGAACACGGAGGCACCGAGCAGCTAAGTAACCCACCCCGACAGGAAGTGGAGGGCTGGGACTCAGACCCTGGCGCCGTCTGCTCATGCTCTTAAATGCCACCCATGCTGCCCCCACTGTCAGTGGACTGGCGAAAGCAGGGTGGCAAAGGTCCCTGGAAATCTTGGCTGGTCCATGGGTTAGAGACCACCTTCCAGGAAACCCTCCAGCCCTCTTCCTTATCTGCACACCTGTCACACAGATGTGTCCCGGGAAAGGGCAGTTACTTCGTGCCTTGATGCCTTCACGGGATGGCCCTCAGTAGATGTTAACACCGCACAGCCTGACTCTAACCTTGGCTATGGAGACACGTGTGGGGGCCTTGGAGCACCAGGGTGATTTCAGACTGGAGCAGAAGCCTCCAGAAATCTGGCCCTGAGGGTAGGGAGGAGATGGGGGAGACCCCATCCACATCTTAGGAAGGAAGGGGTTAAAGAGTCACTTTCATTGGCATTTTGCCAGCGGAGAAGTGCTCGGCCAGCAACCCCAATCTGTCTGAGCAGCAGGAGTGTGTGTTCCTGTGGACAGGAGGCCCTGATTCAGCTAAGTGCAGACCTGTCCCTGCACCCCACGGCACTGAATCAGCACCCGTCACAAGGTGTCCTCCAAGCCCGCGCTAACCACTCGAGGCCCAGTCCTCTGAGTGAACACTCCCCACCTTCCCCAGCTCTCCCTCTGGCCATGCACTTGGGCGTTATGTCTCCTGCCTCACCAACCAGATTTAAGGGAGAGTTAAGCAAGGGTAGGTTGTCTTGCCGGGAGTGCTGCTGACGAGGGACGGAGCGGGAAGAAGTTATATCCCATTCTGAAGGTCAGCGGCCTCGCACAGAATTCTCAGGGCTGGGCTATTATACTCATTGCCTCTCCAACAACCAACTCCTGTTTCCACCAGCCACTTGACCAGGATGGAAACAGGTGACTGTGCTTAGAATCCAAACTGGGTTATTTCCACATTTCTTCCCTCCTCACTGTTAGCAACCCAGCTCCACTGAGCACAACAGGAAGGCCCTGGGAGTCCCTGCTCCCCTGACGCCCCGGAGGTCACTGCTGGGGAAAAGGCTATCCATTTGCCTCTCTCCACTCTGGGGCCAGCAGGGAGCACCCGTGAGCAGGGGCTGGGTGTTACTGGTGGCCAGGGCGGGCGGAGCCCTTGGCATTCAAATTAAAAAAAACAAAGAACAGACTGTGATAGCCAAAGAACGGAGCATTTCCACCCTCCCTGGTAGATCAGCTTTCTAAAAGCTGGGCCTACCTACACCTTGTTCGCGGGGGCGTACACCACACTCAGCCCAGTGGATGAGTGAGGCTCCGGTAGACCTCCGAAGCAGCCGCAACCACACTGTGCCCCCCGGTCAGCTTTCTGTCAGAAGCACAACCGACTGGCATTCAATTATAAATGTTGAATAAATAAAATGAACAACAGCGAACATTTATTTATTGAGTGCTTTTTAAGTGCCAGGCATTGCTCTATGTGCTTCCCATAAATTAGCTCACTTAATCCTCATCATAAACCCACGAGACAGGCACTATTCTCCTCTCCACTCCACAGCACCAGAAAGACAAGCCACTGGCTAGCCGGTGGTGACCTTGGAAACGAACCCAGATTCTGAATCCAGAGCCCACACGTGTAACCTCTATACTGGGCCGCAATGAGTGAACGGTGAACAGAGAGAGTGAAGTTAGACTCAGGGAGAAAGAAATCGGGGCTACAGGAGAAACGCAAGGCAGAACCCCCCGAGCCACCAATGACGAAGCAAAAAGAGAGCTGGCTCCCAAAGAAAGCCACAGCCACTCCCACAGGGCAGATGACCCTGGGCGCGAGCTACACGCAGTCAATCTAATGACAGCTTCCTGAACCCCAGTCCCGGCCGAACCCTCCTGCTTCTATGCCCTGGGCCAGCCTCTGTTTTCACATCTGTAGGTGGGCAACCAGGTGGGTCGGAGAGATGACTTCCAGGCTTTCTACCAGCCCTTAGAGGACCATACACTTTGCTTCCGAGCAGCCCCTGGAGTGGCCTGTTTCCTGCTCCTGGCTTCCTTTCCTTCACCGTGGTCCAGGAAAGCGGCATTTACTGTTCCAGAATTCGCTCTCACCCGTGGGGCCTGGAGAGAAGAGAATTCCCCAGGCTTCCACCGAGTCACCTCGGAGGGGGAAGGCTCGGCCTCAGAGTTCTGTCCTTGGCCCTCTTCCCACCTGCCTCTTCCCAGCCTCCTCGCGGCCCCAGCGGTCAGTTAGGTCTGCAGGCAGCACCGATGAACTCACCAGCCCTCCCCCGTTACTCATTTCTCTATCCAAGTTTTGTGTCAGCTTGAGTCATGGGGAAGCGCTGCAGCTCTGGCAAGATGTAAGCCTGAGAACGGCAGTCACCCCCTGGTGGCCTCCCTTGGCCCGGAGGAGGCACAGGGACACCCAGGTCCCTGTAGGCATGACGCCCCTCAGTCACCCTGCTCCCACGACCAGGGCCCCCCAGTGAGGCCAGCGTTCGGACAGCGTAGCTGCCTCAGATGAACGAAGCAAGCTGCAGTTTCAGGAGGGCCGCGTGCCAAGCCCCGGCTAGCATGGCCCTTCCCCAGCACGGCTCAGATAGCACCGCCCAGGGGTCAGCAGGAGAGGTTTCCTAGAGAGGAGATCAGAGGGCTCCCCCGCAGGGCCTGGCGCCCCCTCCTACGTTACTTACCACAGCATCCCGGTCAGCATTTGGAAAGAGGCCAGGAGAAGAGGCGGGAGGATTCTCTCAAGTCCCAAAAGCCCAGAGACACAAAGTTCAACGGCTCTGACTTATCAGCTCGGAGCAAAGCAGGGGCACGTCCAGCTGGGGTCAGGGCTCACGGGCTGGCCCCCTGCCCTCCTGTGGCCAGCATTCCCCCTGAGGCTGGCTGTGCTCCCCGATCTTTCAGCCAGAGTTCTGCAGGCGCGTCCCACCCCTGCGCCGCTCTGCCAGGAGCTCTGACGCCACTCACCAGGCTGGCCCCGTCCCTGTCAGGGCCAGGAGTGGTCACAGGGGCTGAGGGCGGGCTTGTCCAGGAGGCTGGCTCCCAAGGTGGCAGCTCCACATTCATGGAGGCTAGGAGAAAGGAGCATCAGCGCCTCGCCAGGGGTGCTCGCTACTCGTGCAGTCTCCCTTTGGGGCTACCGTTCAAGTTCGTGGGTGCGTGGCCCTGTCTCTTTAAGGACCAGGCCTCTTTAAGGCAAGTTCCCTCTGCAGTCACCCCTGCTCCCAGCGCTGCTGCGGCAGACAGCGGGGGCTCCCGAGCGCCATCTGCTGGCCCAGAAGAGCAGCGCCTCGGCCACCAGGAGCGGTCCTGCTAAGAGGCCTGGGAAAAGTCTGCACTGAAATCTGAGCCTAGCCCACGGATTCTACACAGGGCTGTGCGTTTCCCTTGTGAGCAACAAGGCTCGGGAAGTCAGGAGGAACTCCATTTGGGGTCAGGAGACAGCAGGAGCCCCCATGAGTGACCAGAAAAGAAAAACCACCCCACTGGACAAAACCTTCCCTAAGATATTCTCAAATGGGGGGATTTTCCCAGTCTCCCTGCTTGCCGGCTGCAGGACCCGAAACGCCGCCATACGTACCCTGTCCCCATAAACACTGGAACAGTGCTTCTCAATTAGGGGAGGGGTAGCTGGTATTGCCCCACGAGGAAGTACTAGAAAAATGTGTAGGAGCATTTCAGAGCCAGAGTTGTTAAAATATCCTGCAATATGCACAACTGTCCCAAAGAACGTCTGTTCCCAAATGCCAACGGTGTTGACAACACTGGTCACGGGGAACAGAGGATGGTGATATGGCAAGCTCAGACCCCCCTGTTCTTCTTTGCCTCGTCATTCTGCCTTTCGTGTCCTCCCTAAATTTTGCCTTCATAATCCTAAAGGGAGTGGTCTGGTCCAGGCCACCTTCAGATAGGGTGCCAGTGGCCCTGGCAGCCCCGCCCCAGAAGCTCGGCACATACCTGCACCCAGCCTGCGTTGGGTCATCATGACCCTCGGAAGCGAGAGGCAGACAGACTCAGATGGCCAGGAAGCAGCGGACAGTCTCTGAGAAGAAATCACACAAGACCAGCCACCCAGTTCCCCCAGGGTCCTTCCTACATGAATGACTTCACTTCGCCCTGCGCTCTGTCCCCGGGCTGTCCCACCATGTGCGTCTTTTACATAAGGCACTTTCAGATCCTGATCATGAAACTTGGTGACTCCTAATTTCCCCTTCTGCAAGGTCATCGCGCCCTATCCCCCTCTCCCGGGCTGGTCGGCTCCGTCTCATGAGCACAGTCTGGCGCCAGCGGCTGACGTGAGAAACCCACACATGTGACGTGTGTCCTCGTGAAGGGAGAGTGGGGAAGAATGAAACTCTGGCTGCGGCCGTCAGTGAAAGCTGCACAGTGGTCACATCGGAGCTGGGTCTGTTGCCTGGAGCAGCCCCGGGCTCACCAGGCCGAGATCACAGCTAGAAGGATCAACTGGAGGGAAAAGTTTCCCAGCAGCTCCCAGAAACTAGGCAGCACTTTCTCAAACACATCTGGCCGGTCGCTCCCTTCTCAGCCCCACCGATGGCTTCCCACTGTGTCAGAATAAACACCCACAGCTCCTTGGTGGTACATAAGGCCCCAGGGCCTGGCCCCTGCACTTCCTTTCAGCTTCCTCTGGCACATTCCCCTCCTTGCTCTCTTTTTTTAAAATTAATTTTAAAAATACATTGTTATTGATTTCAGAGAGGAAGGGAGGGGGGAGAGAGAGAGAGATAGAAACATCAATGATGAGAGAGAATCATCGACTGGCTGCCTCATGGATTGGCTGCCTCCTGCGCACCTCACACTGGGGGGATCGAGCCCGCAACCCAGGCATGTGCCCTGACTGGGAACCGAACTGTGACCCCCTGGTTCATGGGTCGACGCTCAACCACTGAGCCACGCCAGCCCGGCCTCCTCCTTGCTCTCTTGCTTTTTCAGAACTTTTGCACAGGTTGATATCTCTGGCTAAAATGCTCCACCCCCCACACTCTGCCTGGATATTTCCTACTCTTCCTTCTGGTCTTAACTTGAATATCACTTCCGCTAGGAAGCTTTCCCTAACCACCAGACCAGGGGGGCCGGCATTTCAGATGACCCAGTCCTCTTGTAAGCCATTCAATGCCCGAGTCTTCTGCTAGACTGAGCTCCAAGGGGTTAGGAACCACATCTCTCTCATTCACCACTGTAACCCCAGAACCTTGAAATAGTGATTCAATCACCAAATGAGTAGATGAATGAATGAATGAATGAATAACCAAATATATTTTTGGTTACGAAGAGCGTGGAAGGAGGGAGGACAGGTGCTTTAGCCAGCCCAGCTTCCGACTGGGAAAAGACTGTCTGGGCTGGTTAGGATATCATGTCGAGTATGACCACCCTCTGGAAGGACTCAGAAAACGACAACAGGATCACAGATCAGATTTGGGGCAGGAGAATTGCTGCTCCAATTAATCCTCTCGCCGCTCGCACAAACTCCCCACTAAAAGCTCCCTAATGCACAGGGCTCCTGTGCCAAGCGCCAGCGTCGACGCTGCACTCTTTCTTACCCAATCAGACGCCAACCTGGAAGGGGAATAGAAACCCAGAAATGGCTCAGCCCACGAAGGGAACTTTGGCCTCGATTCCCAGAGCCCTTCTCCTAGGCCTGTCCCAGTTACGTTGGTTTTCAGAGGAGGAAGCAAACGGTGGCTCTACCCTAGAAAAAAGCAGTTTCTGGGTGGGAGCCTGCCCTGCGTCTCCTGCTGCCTGGGAGGGTGCAGATGCTGGGAAGCTGGGAAAGGGGCTTCCCGTAGGTGCAGCCACGTTGACCTCCCCGCCTCAGCAGGTTGTAGGCTGAAGCTGTCACTCATGGACTCCCAGGGATGAAGGTGATACCCCTCCCACCTGAGAGGGGAAATCTTGCTTGCAGCTTACTGACGGGAGAGATAGGATGAAAACTGCTTCTGGGACTCAGCCATCCCAAGGACCTAGCTTGAGAGGATCTGCAGACTGCCAGACAGACAGACAGACAGACAGGGTGTGGGCAGACCTCTGTGGCTACTGCCTGCACTGAGTCACGGTGACCGCTGGGCAGGCACTGCACTAGACTCAGCTGGTTGATATCTCTGATATCACCTGCAACAAGGGAAGAAGGTTCCTTTTCGTTTCCCCGTCACTGAGACAAATAAGATTGGATGTGTTGGGACTTGGGTCCGTGGTGGTCCAGAAAATCAGCCTAGGCCACTGGGGCCAGTAACCCAGAAGGTCAGTCCTCTAAGCCACCTCCAGGTTCCCACCTGCTGCCCAGTAAGATACTGGCATAGCTAATCCTCTCGGGATTCTTCTCCCCTAAAGTGAAGGGACACGGTGGTAGGAGGGAGCGGCTGTCAGCGAGGGCAGAGGGATGGTAAAGGTGACAGCTACAAACACTTACTGCGTGCTTCCCACGCCGGGCTGATCTAAGGACTCCGCATGTATGAAACCACTGAATTCTCCAGTAACCCAGGTGCTCCAGCATCCATGTCTTAGCCCCTCAACACTCCACGACCTCTCTCCACAGAAGGGAAAGAGAACTAAGTTGAGCACACCCTCAACCCAGGGTCTAGCTCTGCCACCAGCTCGCTGTGTGACCTGGTGGAACTTCCTTTCCCTCTCTGGGCCCTGGTTTGCTCACTTTGAGATGGAGGCATGAAGATCATCCTGTCTACGATTCCCAAGAGACAGAGAACCAGGAAATGGCTGACAAGGGAGGGAAAAGCTTTCCTCTTTCCCGCACGCCAGGTGCCCAATATTGCAGGAAGCGCATCGGGCTTTGAAGGGTAGAAAAGTTACTCCTTAGCTCATCGGACATTCCCTGAGCATTTACAAAACAAGGCGCCTTCCTTTGCCTAGGGCAGTAATGGCGAACCTTTTGAGCTCAGCGTGTCAGCATTTTGAAAAACCCTAACTTAACTCTGGTGCCGTGTCACATATAGAAATTTTTTGATCTTCGCAACCATAGTAAAACAAAGACTTACATTTTTGATATTTATTTTATATATTTAAATGCCATTTAACAAAGAAAAATCAACCAAAAAAATGAGTTCACGTGTCACCTCTGACACGCGTGTCATAGGTTCGCCATCGCTGGCCTATGGTGCTCAGGACCATGGACTGGAAACATGCCCACCCTCTCCCGGCTCGGATCTGACCCACAGCCGAGGGAGGACACGGCTCCTCAGCAGTTTCCGGGCCCTCCCTGCAGGCGCCGTGTTTCAGCACATCGGTGGCCAGGACGTTTGCCAAGCCTGTGCAGCCACCTGTTCAGTAGATGGTGTCGAAGGTCGCTATGCCACTGATCTGTATTCTGCTGCATCTAAACGGAATGAGCTGGAACGAGTAGGAAAGGAATCGTTGAGAACAGCACATCTTGAAGGACCCCCCAAATGGCGGCTTCGATTACAAATCCCTATGGCAAGTGTTCCCTTAAAGTGAAAAGCCTGAAGGACATGACCGCAGAAGAGAGGCTGTCTCCCCTCACGGCCAACCTGATCCAGCTGCCTGTCAAAGACGGTCGCCGGGACAACACCCCTGGCGTCATTTCTGCCCCTCCTACCAGGAGGAGTGTCACCGCGGAGAAGGACCGTGACAGTGCCCGCGGCATCGCCTTTCGATGAAGCCACTCTTTCTGAATTAAAAACCATCTTGAGCCCAGCAGGCATGGCTTACTGGTTGAGCCTTGACCTATGAACCAGGAAGTCATAGTTCAATTCCCCGTCGTTTGGGGCACCTGCCAGGTGGGCTTGATCCCCAGCAAGGGGTGTGCAGGATGGGGGCATGCAGGAGGCAGCCAATCAGTGATTCTCTCTCACCACTGATGTTTCTATCTCCCTCTCTCTCCCTCTCTTTCTGAAATCAATAAGAATATATATTTTTAAAAAGCCATCTTGAACAGCGTCCTAAGTAAAAGCCAAATATTGAAACTGGAAGTTAAGATTGATCTGTCAGTCATGGGTGGAATGATTGTCTAAACTAAAGAGAAATATGTTGATATGCCTGCAAAAAACAAGATTCAGAAGCTGAGCACGTTTATGCGGGGGGTTTTCTGAAAAGTGTTGATTTTTCTGTCAGCAACAATAAAATGCTTCCTGAATAGGAAAAAAAAAACAAAAGAAGACATGCCCAGAAGTCATCAAGGAGCAAGGGAGTGCCTGGTGTGGGTCCAGAATGTGGTCTGGACCGTAACGTGGGTTACGGGGGAAGGGGGCTGGTCATCACTTCCAAACTGAGTTGATAACCAAATGCTTCTTGGAGGAAGTGCCATTTGAACTGGGATCTGGAAGGACGCCTAATATTTAATTTGCAAAAACGGGAGGGTGGGGGGGCAGGGCATTGGGGTGTGGGGAGGAGCATAAGCAATTACACAGAGGCAAAATGGGGGTGAAGAGCGGAACCAGAATGAGTGACTGGAGGAGAACGTCCTTTTGGGAACTGGGGAAGACAATAGAGTATTGCTAATAGAACATGTGGCCTGAGCATGAACTCAGGGACTCAACAGAATTTGCAGCTTTTCTTAGGCCTGTCCTTTAAAGAAGTCTTTCTGGGACACCTCCCCCACTCCCACCCCCCAACTCTCACCCCGGTGCAACACCCACAAAGGTTTAGGACCCACCTCCCCTTCTTGTGAGTTTGCAGGGCCAAGGCATCCAGGTACTGAAAGCCCTTCGGTCAGTGTGTCCCTGGCTTCCACCCTTATGTTCTAGGGCACTGTGTTCAGCACATTACTTTTCCTCTCAGCCTTTTCTTTCCAGCTTTATTGAGATACAACTGACCAATAACATTGTGTGAGCTTAAGGTATCCGACGGGATGATCGGATACAAGTAGGTATTGTGAAATGATTGCAACGAGATTAGTTAACACATCCAATGCATCCATGACTCACAGTTACTTTTTGTGGGTGTGATGAGAACATTTAAGAGCTACTCTCTGAGAAAATTTCAAGTATACAGTAAAAAAATTTCAAGTATACAATTTTAACTGGTGTGCTGCAAGAATTTTTACAACATGTAATACCTAACTATTTAGTCAGGGGAACTGACCTCTTTTCCCTGAGATTGTTAAATAAAAATGACAACAGCCAACACAACAACATCTGGTACGAATCAATCAAAATTATACCTGTTTTTTTGTTGTTGTTGGATCTGCAAAAAATATATTTTTTGGTGTGACACAGAATTTTAGTAATTACTTTATGTGTGCTGTGAGATGAAAAAGATTGACAATCACTGCAATAGAGTATTGTTAACTAGACTCACCATGCTGTACATCAGATTCCCAGAACTCATTCATCTTATACCTGAAAGTTGGTACCCTTTGACCAGCATGTCCCCACCCCCCACCCTAACTCCAGAACCATCCGTCTCCTCTCTGTTTTGACGTCACTCTAATTTTTAACACATGACCCCTCTGTGTGGAAGGCACGATCATTATTCCCACTTTATAGGAGAGGCTCAAGGTCACATCTCTAGTAAGTGATAGAGTCAAGTTCACACTCAGATTTGACGGGGTCCAGAGCTGAAGTTCCCCAACCACTGCTATGAACTGACATGCTGGCACCTTGATCTGGGACCTCTCAGCCTGCAGAACTGTGAGAAATAAGTGTCTACTGCTGAAGCCACCCAGTCTGAGGCATTTTGCTATAGCAGCCTGAGCTAAGGCACCTACCCATCCACCGCTCACGACCCTGCAGAGATCATCCCAGCCTTTGGCATCACAAGATTCTTCACTGGCAAGGGAGCCGAGTCCCCGCTACACCAGGTGGCACTGGCGTCTGATACCAATATGAGTTTACCGGCAGAGCTCTTAACGCTACCTCCAGGGCACGTGTCGAGCAAAGAAGGCACAGGGTGCATCCCTACCCTCATTCTCCTCAACTAGAGTCTGACAAGCTCTGAAGTCTTCCCAGGACTCCGTGGGCCCAAGGCCCATACCTGGAGTGTCCCTGGGGCTGCCAATGCTGCAAGTTACCCAGCCTCTGAGCATGTCTCTCACCAAAGCAGCCCTGCCTGGCCCAGGTTCAGCCAAGTATTTAAGGACCCTGCTAAGGAAAATTATTCCTTAGCTAATCTCTCAGGGGAATGCAGAGAAAAACATTGGGGTATCAGCTCTACATTGGCTTCATCCCCATGTTCCTGTCTCCACTGCTCTGGCCCTAAAGAAGAGGACCAGCACACTCAGAACTTTCTAGAAAATTCTCTGTGCTCTGAACAGAGCCAGAGGCCACTGGGCGAAGATGCCACCACCTGGTGAGGCCTGAGATTCACTTTCCTAAGGAAGGACCCTGTGTCTGGGGAGTCCCAGTTCCCCCGCAGGGCCACCTGGGCCAGCGCTCAGGGGCCATCTGGTCTCTGAGGCGTCCCTCCCACAGAGACAGCCGCCAGCCCTGCCTGGCCCAGGCTCCGGTGAGTTCTGTAAGGAGCCTTCTTAAAGGGAATCACTCCTGTTCTGGAGCCACCAGGACACAGGGCCCGATCTCATGCTCTGGGGGACCGGGGAATGGCTGGGGGCTTGGAGCTGCAGCAGCCCGAGCTTCAGGCTGAATGATTTCAAACTTCTACCCCTGCCAGGGTGAGCCTCATGCCCGACTTCTAGTCCAACGGGTTGCAAACAGGAAGACATGGTCCCTTTGCCTCCTGGCCCCTCCAAAATCTCAAGCTCTAGGGACCCCCCACCCTTAGATCTTAGCCATGACTCTGAGGAAACCTGGTTCCTCACCCTAACCCTCCTCTCAGGGCCCAACATCTTCTAGACAACTCATTGCCCAACCCCCATATGCTGCACTGAGTTATTTTCCCAGGTTCCCATTTCTATCTGATTATGCAAGTTTCTTTCCTCCAGGAAGCCACACACTCGTCACATGAGAATAGCTACAGGTCACCAGCACTGGGGGGGGGGGGGGTGCAGAAGGGGTCCCCTTTCCTGGACCCCAGAGCCTTGGGAGGTGTCTCCCCACTCCCTGCAGCCAACACGGATCCTGGGACCACCCAGGGAGATCAGCGCCCGAGCAAATGAGATCACAACTTGGTTTCCAGTCTCCCTGGAGGATAATCCCTTTTGCAGGTGGCCCTTGCACATGGGCCCTATGCCAGGCAGCCCAGAGCAGAAGACAGTAGCAACCACTCCACACAGGCCAGGGAGGACACAGTGCCTCCTCCTAGGACCAGCCAGACCTGGCTCCAGCCCACTCCGCTGCTCAGATCTCTGGCTCTTGGGGCAGATGCGCCCCACTGACAGTTGAAGAGAGCCACGCTAGAGGCCACGGAGACAGGAACCTTGGCCGCTGCTGCACCAGAACCTGCGCCCTGGGGGTTAGTTCTCGGGGGGCCCCAGGGAAGCTGAGCTGTGTTTCCTGGGCTGCTTTTGTAAAAGAGACCCTCGCTGCCACCCAGCACAACTAACAGATGAGGAAGCAGCCACACACACGCTCTGGCCCCCGCTGCTCTCTTGGAGGCCACACTTGGAGCTGCACACGCAAGCGGCCCGCCTTCTGCTTCCCGGCCTACAAGGAGCCCGGACTTCCTACAAAGACCACTAACCGCACCGTTCGTACGTGTGGGCACATCTAGCCAGGAGGCACTTCTGCTGATTTCTAGGGTGGTTTCCAGGACCGAAAAGGAAGAGGTTCTGTCTTGCCGAGGAGAACATGGTCCAAGACGCCCGCAGGAGCTGGCTCCCCGCCTGGCCTGCCGGCTCCTGCCAGCACAGGTCGGCGCCTGGTCCCCAGGACAGGCTCTCTCTGCTCTCAGACCCTCGTCCTTCTGAGGGTGCTGGCGAAGGTGTGAACAGGTGTCCTCAAACTGCGGCCCGCAGGCCACATGTGGCCCGCTGAAAACATGTATCCGGCCCGCCAGGTGTTTTTGCCGCCGCTGCCTGTCCTGCTTAGCAGCCGACTCGTCCGGGGCCCGCAGTGCGCCTGTGTGGAACGTCTGAGGGACAGTGAACTGGCCCCCTGTTTAAAAAGTCTGAGGACCTCTGGTGTGGAAGCTTCGATCAGGTGTGGTCGGGATCACAGGCACTTTGTTCGGAGAAAGTTCCCTCCAGCTGTGCGTGCAGGGAAGCATGGGGAACAGATGAACCGAGCCACGGTCCTGCTAAGCACACACACCCAAGCTGCTGGCTCAGAAGCCGCACGGCAACTAGCAGCCTGTCATGTGCTCATTTGCATGCATTTCACATGTCATCAAAAGGCAGCGTAGAAGGTGTGAAGTGGATAGGCTGTTGAGGTGTTTTTTAAAAACTATACCTTTGTTCAGGGTGGGGTTTTTTTTCTGTTGTGAAAGTAATTGCGCCACAATAAAAACAAATTTCAGACGGTGAAACAGTAAAATGAGACCACCGTGATGAGCACTGTCCAGCCCTTTCTGGCATGCGTACAACGGGGGTCTTTACACAGGGATAACCAACGTAGCGCTCCACATGGTGCTGGGGAACTTCTCAGCTGCGGATTCCTGGCCAGGCCAGCTTCCCTCTCTCCCCCTGCCCTGTGGCCTCCAGCTTCCCTCCCTCCCCCTGCCCTGTGGCCTCCAGCTTCCCTCTCTCCCCCTGCCCTGTGGCCTCCAGCTTCCCTCTCTCCCCCTGCCCTGTGGCCTCCAGCTTCCCTCTCTCCCCCTGTCCTGTGGCCTCCAGCAAGGCAAATGCTAACTAGATGAGCTATGACCTTTCTTCACTCAGGGTCTGCTTGGCCTCAAACACAAAGATGAGCCCCCGGAGGAAAACTCTAGCCCCTCAACCAAGTTTGCTCCCAATCCAAGTAAGATGTGTCGGGCTCCTCGGGGAGGGAGGAGCAGGACCTGCCCATCAGAGCGGTCTGGGCACACGGATACAGTCCCACCTGCAGTGTCCTCAGAAGGAAGCCGAGAACTGCTCCTGACAGCCTCAGGCCTCTTCCTTCCTCTGCCGGGGAGATAGCTTGGGGAGATAGCTTCGAGGTTCGAGGAAGTCTTGGTCAGGGCTACCCACCTTGTGGTGGTGGGTGGGCTGTGTTAGTGACATCAGCCCTTTCGCCATGGAAACGGGAGGAGGCGGAGGGGGGAGAGGTACAGGGAGAATGGTAAAGAGAAAGTTAGGTTTGAGTTCACTGCACAAACCAGCCCCTGACAGGGACAAAGTGAGTGGAAGGCTAGGAGGGAGAAGTCCTTTCCAAACTTTGCCACATCATGGCACAGGCAGGAACTGCCAATGTTTGCACAGCGCACGGGGGTCCGGGACAAAGCTGTCAGTGGTCAGAGGCCAGGGGTATCCCACTGCCCCAGGACTGGTCCCAGTCACCCTGGGACTGAGACAACAGTGCTCCCTCACAGCTCCAACCCATTCTAGGCACACTGACTGGGAAGCTCTGGGAGAGGGGGTGGGGGCAAATGGCCTTCTACCTCTGACAAAGCCTCCCAAGTGGCCACTGGCTTCGTAAGCATTTCTGATTTAATGTTTTAATTTAAATTTTGTAATTTTTTTTTGTTAATCCTCACCCGAGGATATTTTTCCATTGATTTTTAGAGAGAGTGGAAGGGAGGGGGAGAGTACCATCGATGCTTCCCACATGACCCCCCCTCGTTCCTCCCCCTCATCCCCCACCGACCTGGGGCTGGGGACTAAGCCTGCAATGCAACCGAGGAACGTGCCCTTGATGGGAATCGAACCCGAGATCCTTCAGTCCTCAGGGCCAACACTCTATCCACTGAGCCGAACCGGCTACGGCACATTTCTGATTTTAGAAGCCCACACACGGGCTTCTAAAGATAAAATCAATGAAACTCCCTCTAAGGCAGCAATCCCGGCCCCCGTAGCAGGTGAAATTCGGCAATGTCCAGGTGAATTCACCTGCACTCAGGCAATGGAGCTGAGGGCACACTTCCCAGGCAGACACCCTATCTGCTGGCAATGGCTGCAGATAGAGCAGAGCTGATAGCCTGGAGGAGAACGCCACCGCTCGCTCGGGGCCAGGTATCAGCTATGCCAATCTTGTCAAAGGTTCCTGTTTCCTGGCCGACGTGGAGACTGATATTTGCTTTTACAAAGGCAGAACCGCCAACACAGTGGTGGTTCTTCTGATGCTTCCCGCTTGGGTTTGCCCATCCTCCCATCCGAGGTGCCTGGAGGGCGGGGCAGGGGAGGAGGGGGCAGGACCCCTGCTAGTTCCCCTGGGCACAGCTGCCAGGAGCTTAGGTCCCCTGCAGGCAGCAGCATTACCCGAAGCTGCTCACTTCAGTAGTAGCTTCATGGGGTCAGTTTCTGGGCTGCTGCTGCTCCGGATGCAGACTTTAATGGTTTAGGTTAGGGTGTGGGTGCGAGACCTGGTGTCCTTAAGGCATTTAACCTCTCGGAGCCTCGGTTTCATTCACTGTAAAATGAGGGTCCTAATGGTGACTGCCTGGAGATGATTGAGATCAAGTGAGATAACAGAAGTAAGATACCTAGCACAGTGCCTTCCTTCATCATATGCACTTAAGAAATGTTAGCAATTATCATTGTGCTGGCTGAGCTACACACACACACACACACACACACACACACACACACACACACACACAGTCTCTCTCCTGAGGGCCAAAGCAAGGCAAAAAGTGAAACAGCCACCCTACCCCCAAAAGATTACTGCACGCCTAGTGAAGGCTGTGAGTTGTGCTGAGGTTACCAAAGGCTAACCACACTCTTTGTTCTGTAGGCGGCTCATTGTCATTGCAGTTATCAACTTAGTAGCGTTTTTTAAGTCAAAAGGACCCTACTCCTTAGAAGTGTGCCCACTCCACACTTAGCCAATCAATAGCAGCTAGAATATGAAAGAGAAGACCTATCTGGAAAAGCAATCCAATCCCCTAGCCTTAAATTCAGGGCTACCATGATTTCAGGGACAATGGAAGTTGAAAAGTTTGAGTCCAGTATAACCTCTCTTAGCCAACAGAATTGTCTCAAGGGCACCAAGGTGGAGCACCCGCCCTGAGCAAAAGGGAAACCAAAGTGTCTAAACGTGTTCAAAGAAAAAAAGATACTGGGTAATTTTATGTGAAAGCTGAACACTTTGGATTATCCTCAATAAACATTAAATCAAAATCTTGGACCAAGGAAAATGTTCTTAAAACCAGAAATTAGTGTACATACTCGTACACACACACACACACACACACACACAACTAAATTTAGAGCATGTCTGAGTATTATAACATGGACATATTTCAACCCAGAAGGGCTTTTTATAATAACAGATTCAGCTAGAGCCCCACAGCTCACATTAAAAAGAAATCTCCAGTTTATTTCTGTTACTCATCTTGGACTTCAGTGTGAACGCTCATTCTAGATTGCAAATTGAAAACTGCCTTTTCATAGACTCTTCTGAAAACAGTCCCGAAGCGAGTACACACACACGCACACGCTCTCTCTCTCACACACACACACACACACACACACACACACACGATGTGGTCACATTTAAGGGCATTTTCCCTGCGGAAAGGAGGCCCAAATTCTCAGCCCTCTTCTGAAGGACCCCGCTATGGCTACGGTGTGTCCACCCAAGCGTACGTCGCCCTTTTCATGTTCTGACATATTAGCTCTGGGTAAATGTTGCATGAAATTTGATAATCCTGTTAGGGAAGGAAAGATGATTCATAATCATCTCTTCCTCATCCGCAGACCTTTGGTGAAAGCCGGCCTAGGTTTGGGGTTCAGAGATGCGCGGTGAAAGAGTTGGGTTGAAGACAATGACCCTTTCGTTTCAACAGGGAAGCGACAGCCGCCTGTGCAAAGGCTGGATCCAGCCTTCCCGGCGGCCGGGCTACCGGTCCTCCCGGTCAGTCCCCGGGGGCACGGTTCCTGGGGAGCCCCCTCGGATGGGGCGTCTGAGCCCAGCGGGGGCCCAGAGGGCCGGGCCGCGGCTCAGGCCACGTGACGAGCTGCGGTATTTAAATGCGAATTAGCCAAACCTCTGGCGCACCCGGCCGCCTGCGCTGCACGCTTGGTTAATCCGACATCAAATCAGACGCCCCGAGGCCGCCGCAGCCCCGGAGCCGGGCTGGGGGGGAGGGGCTCGGCCTCGGAGGCCTCCGCAGACATTGAGATGCAAATGCATTCAGGGCTGGGGGACGCGTTTCTGTGACTCGTGCGGGAAGGCAGCTGCCGCAACCCTCCGGGGGCTTGTCCACACCCTCGGCACCGTGGGAAGGGGGTGGATGGGGGGTGGGGGGAGGGAGGCTCAGGCTCTTCTAGGCGATAGCCAGCAGCGGTTCTCAACCTGTGGGTCGCGACCCCTTTGGCGGTCGAACGACCCTTTCACGGGGGTCGCCTAAGACCATCCTGCAAATCAGATATTTACATGACGATTCATAACAGTAGCAACATGACAGTTATGAAGTAGCAACGAAAATAATTTTATGGTTGGGTCGCAACATGAGGAACTGTATTTAAAGGGCCAGAAGGTTGAGAACCACTGGGCCAGGGAGTGTGGCCTGTGTGTGGATCCTGGCTCTCCATTAGGAAGCGCTGGCTAGTCCGGGAGGTGCTGGCAGATGGGGAAGGTGAAACCAGCTCCAACCCTTTCTTCTGGATAAACAGATCACTAGATCAAAGAGTTTCGGTTTCCTGGAGCAGAGGGGGGATGGACAGGAAAACGCCCACCTGCCAAGACCCCCGGCCCGCCCACTTTCTCTTGGCTTCTCCCCAAACTCAGCCCGGCTGAAGCCACTGTCAGGGTCTCCCTGACTGCCCCAGGGGCACGTTGGGAAACTATGGAATCCCTAGCACCTGAAAACCTATCCTGGAGGCACACTTCAAGGGTGCCTTTTCACAGGACTCAAAACACCCTAGCAAGAGGGAAGATCTGAAATCCAGAGAAAGGTCTCTTGAAATTCAAATGATCAGGCCAAGGGCTTGCCCACTTAGGTCTCCCCGCCAGAGCACAGCTGCTAGAGGAGAGTGTAGCTGAGCTGAGAGATCCCAGTGTCCCTTGGGACGCCCCCTCCACCCCCCCACCCCAGACCATTTGGGGTTTGTGAGAAATACACCACTGAGCAAGGCTCACTCATTTTTTTTTTCAAGAGTAGGGTCTCAATCTGAAAAAGAAGCACTGGCTCTTTTCAAAATGGGAAATGGAGGTTCCAACAAATTAACTGCAGGCCCCTTGGCACATCACCCAACCTTCTCAGGTCTCAGTTTCCTCATCCATAAAATGGGTTAATAACACTGACCTCTTACGGTTGTTGTGAGGATAAATGGAACAATAAACAAATTATATACAAATTCTTGTACAGATGCCACAGAAGGACCGGAAGGATGTATAATCCACAACAAACTGCTGCCGGCAGGTGCCTTCTGGAGAGAGGATCGAAAGTGGTGGCGAGAGATGACAAGAACTGGCGTGTTTTATTCCAAACACTTCAGTGCTGTTTTTATGTCTTCTATATTGAAAATACACTTAGTCATAATACCAGGACCGCTTCCTGGTATACTAGGATGTTAATTTTTAACTGAGACCTTAGCTCTCACTTAATTTTCCTTTGGGGCTCCCGGTTCAACGTGGAAGACTGGGTGCATGCACGCAGGGTGTTTGTTTGGTTTCACACTATTATGATAAACTTTTCATATGGCCACTCCTTCTTCACCCAAATCTCTAGGCATGATACAAATCATATATTAACATGAAACCTGAGCAAATCATTAACCTTTCACTAAAGGGGCAAGCAGGCAAAGATCGAGACACAAGACCCAGCTGGTTATAAAGGCGAGCATCCAGACCCTCACCAACAGAAAATGCCCGTGATACCTAACAAGCCCATGTTTCAGGGCACAGAAGCAGATGGGAAACTACCCAACTTCACGCCACTCCCATAATGCTGACACTACAACTGGATAAGGGCAATCAAAGGGAAAAACTATAGGTCCATATATTCTATGCCATAAGTGCAAGGGCTCTTCATTGTTTGGCATAGGAACCTAGCCGTGTTTCTTTAAAAAGCTGTCTGTCTCGGGCCACCTACGATGCATGGTTGTCAAGGTTGTGCACTGCCCCACCTGCTGCCAGGTAGATGGGTTGTTTAGTGAAGTGAGCAACCTGCAACCTTATATGTCAGACCAAACAGGGTTTAATTCCAGCCATAGAGCCCTAGTTCAATATGAGAAAATCCGTTTGTGTCATTTACTGCGTTAACAGACTACGGAAGGAAAAAAACATAAAACCATCTTAACATATTTGAGAGAAGCATTTGTTAAAACTTAACACTATTTCTGCCTAAAGAGAATAAAAAAATATTCCTAGCCAAAACCGGTTTGGCTCAGTGGATAGAGCGTCGGCCTGCGGACTGAAAGGTCCCAGGTTCGATTCCGGTCAAGGGCATGTACCTGGGTTGCGGACATATCCCCAGTAGGAGATGTGCAGGAGGCAGCTGATCGATGTTTCTCTCTCATCGATGTTTCTAACTCTCTATCTCTCTCCCTTCCCCTCTGTAAAAAATCAATAAAATATATTAAAAAAATATATATATTCCTGGAAACTAGAAATAAAAGAGCAACAAATTTTCTTAACTTCAATAAATCTATAATTAACATAGTATTCAATGGTGAAGTGTTAAATGTATTCACATTAAATTTAAAATATGGGTAGAAACTATGACAAAAAAGAGGAAATGGGAATAGCCAACGAATATGTAAAAAGAGACTTTACCTCACTAGGAATCGGGGTCATACCTAGATTGAGATGCCAGTGTTTCTCCATTAGATTGGCACAAATGGAAGCCAATAGCAAGTGCCGTGAGAGTGTGAACAGGCTCTCTCAAAACGTATGGTGACAGTATAAAGTGGAACATGTTTGGAGGACAATCTGACAATATCTATTCATGTTTTAAATGCACCTATTTTTCAACTTTGCAATTCCACATCTAGATATTCTCTAGAGAAATATTCAGGCCTGTGCACACATGTATTGTGTACATACATGGTTTTGCATTGTGGAGTTGTTTGGAATAGCAGAAAACGGGACCACCCTGCCAGGATTATATCTGTCCCCCTCACCTTCTCCATAGCAAAAGAAGTGCCAGCCCAGCCAGTGTGGCTCAATGGGTGAGCATCGACCTATGAACCAGGAGGTCGTGGTTTGATTCCGGATCAGAGCACATGCCCAGGTGCCGGCTCAATCTCCAGTAGGGGGCGTGCAGGAGGCAGCCAATCGATGATTCATCATGGATGTTTCTCTCTCTCTCTCTCTCCCTTCCTCTCTGAAATCAATAAAAAAAAATTTTTTTTTTAAAGTGCCGAAAAAAGGAGCTTTGGAATTACAGACCGTATAGTCTTATAATTTATAATTCCTTGGACAGCCTCTCTAAAAAGATCAACAACCTCCCTGCTATAGTGTAAGGAAGAGGGTGTAAGAAGACTGACTGTGTGCTAAGGGTTTAAAAAGAGAAGTAGCTAGACACCCTCCCCCCACCCCCCAGATGGGCCTGAGGGGTGGAAAGATGCAGAAGTGGAAGCTAGAACTGTCCTGCCTGGCCTTCCTGGGCAGACTGGGAAGTGGGAAGCAGCTCTGTCTGTGACCTGAAGGAACTGGGTGTCAGGAGCCGGTGCCTCCAGCCAAGCTCAGCCCTGAGGAATGGACATTTTCCTCCCCAAGCACAGCGGCAGGCAGCCTGTGCTGGGTCTCGATCAGTGCGTTCCACGTCACCTGTGTGTACACGGGTCATCTGTTGACCTCTGCGGGTGGTAAGTCCTTATTGCTAATGAGACTCAAGCTGTCTGCCAACTTGGGTATAAAGGCACCAACCACTATTCCCTCTTCGACTCTCTGAGGGAGAGCTTCAACAGGGACTTCCTGCCGGTAGGCACGTGGGCACTGGAGCTGAGGAAATAAGGAAAAGTGCCAAAGGATGTACCCTCAGGTTGTGGAATGGGAGCTACCACTTTTGTAACTACTGGTCAACCCGCAAAGATGTGAGTATCAATTATTACTGTTCGGTATTTGGACAGCATTCGGTATTTGAACAGCAGTGGCTGCCAACAGTTTATAAAGTCCTGCTTTGTGTTCTGTGAGCCAGTTACAGATGGCAAGCCCTTAGCACGGGTCTCTATTTGTATATACATTCGCCCGTTTACTAGCTTGGTCCCACAATGAGCCTGAAGGTTCTTGAAGCAGCGGTTTGAACCCTTTTGCAGAGGCAACCAATTGGTGTGTCTCTCTCACATCAATGTTGTGTGCTTGCTCTTTCTCTCTCTCTCTCTCTCTCTCTCTCTCTCTCTCTCTCTCTCTCTCTCTCCCCCCCCCCCAGGTGCACTGCCACAATTCAGATGTCAATAAAGGTAGCTTTAATGGTGCCGGCACCCTTTTTCCTCCTCCTGGATAGAGGTTTATGGTAGCCCCGAATTGATGTCTCCCGGCCATAAAATCAGACACACAATGTTTTCCTCTCCCAAACCTGCCTTGAAGTGGGCGCTGTTTTATTGTCCAAATCCTTCCCTTTCAACCCTCCAATGCCTGATGATTCAGATACGCCCTCCGCATTGAGCATGACTGCCAAGGTGTTCTGTTGACCTTCTTATTGATTGGGTTGGAGGTTATGAGTACTTCATGCTCTCCGCAGTGACTTTTTAAAACACCGGGAAAACGTTTCGTTTATCGAAGCCCAGCAAGTTTGGCTATTTACAAACTCAGCGAATCCACAAACTGCAGCCGAGCTATCACCTTAACCCCACACCCAGTCATCTCCGCTTCCAAAGAGAACACACACACACTTCACGGCACCGACCTCTAAGCCGGTGAAGGCGGAGCTCTGAGAGACAGCGGAAGTAGAGGCAGCACGCAATGGAGTTTGGAGAGGAGAGGCTCAGCCTGCCTGTGGTGGGCCTTGGGGGCTGTCACCGGTCAGCGGGGTGGAAAGATGTGACCCCACCCCAGGGCCCTCCTTCCCCAGAGCTCAGCAGGGAGCACGAATGAGGGTGAGCATTCAAACCCAGAACCTGACACCTTCAAACAGCACGATCGCTGTCGGGGAGCAACAAGAGGGCCACCTACATGGCTGAAACCGCAACTGGCCAAGTGTTTCCAACAGCAGACCCCACTGGACTCCTCTGTGCCGTAGGCCAAGCACCAACTCCGCTCTGTACCGCCGTGTGTGCGCTCAGGCCACAGGTCCCCTGGGCTGCCTCCTCCCTCTGACGGCTTCCTGGCTCCCATCACAAATGGGTTCCTTTATCAGCTGTCGGCGACTCCTCATCTACTCACACACCAATTCAAAAGGGCTGTCCCTCCACATTTCGCTTAGAAGCACCTAAAGTTCTTAGTAAACTGGGGTGTTTTTTGCTTGTTTGTTTGTCTCTTTGGGCTTTTCCTTTTTTCTGGCTTCCTTTTCATGTCAATCTTAGGGGCTGTATGTGCAGAAAAGGCCTCGCCTTGCCCTCACCAGTGTGCTCCGTGGTTAGAGCATCGGCCCAAGCACCGAACTGAATTTCAGGTTTGATCTCTGCCCCTGCGTGTGGGAGTCACGTGTGGGAGGCAACCAGTTGATGTGTCGTCTCTCTCACTCTAGCTCTCTCTCTCCCCCCACCCTCTCTCCATTCCATTCTCTCTGAAGAGCAATGGAAAAAAATATCCTCAGGTGAGGATTAACACCTTAAGCGCCCAGTCAGTCACCGGTGACTGACACTATACTTTCCGTCCAGAAGACAAAACAGGGTGGGCACTTAACGTGTTAACGAAACAACAACAACAAAAAAGGGTCCTGCCAGACACAACCCAGCAATTCTACTTCTGGACATATACACGGGAGAACTGAAACCAGGGTCTCAGAAAGATACTGTACACAGCACTATTCATAACAGCTAAATCTTGGAAGCAACAAGTGTCCACTGACAGATAACTGCATAAACAAAGTGGAATATGATCTAGCCTCTAAAAGGAAGGAAATTCTGATGTATGCTACAGCATGGATGAACCTCGAGGAGATAATGCTAAGTGAAATCAGCCAGTCACAAAAAGACAAATACTGCAGGACTCCACGTATATGAGATATTTAGAGTACTCCGATTCATAGAGACAGGAAGCAGAAGGGCAGTTGTGTGAGGCAGTGGGAAGGGGGATGGGGAGTGGTTTTATGGGTATCGGTTCAGTTTTGCAAGATGAACAGGGTTCTGGAGATGGATTGTGGTGAAGGTTGCACAACAATGTAAATATACTGAACACCAACCACTGAACTGTGTACTTAGAAACAGTTCATATAAATTGTATGTTTTGTGTATTTTACCACAACAGAATATTTTTTGGGGGGTGGGGGTATAATACAAATAGCCTTACCCTGTTTTCCATAGTTGGTGGCAACTGTAATAAAATGTCTTTTCAATAAAACACACTATAAAAGTGCACATTGAACACACCACACACACACACACCAGACACTGACCACCACCTCACATCAATTCCAACTCTGAGGTGCTAAGAATCCCTTTGATTTGTTAAAAATATAGTTTTAATAAATGTATGCATCTTTAAGAAATATAGAGAGAGATTCCAGGTTTTGCCCAGACCCACTGGGATTCCACTTCAGTGGGGCTAGGCACCAGGAATCTCTTTTTACAGTGTTCCCGCAGAGAATTCTGCCTGTCACAGCCAGTCCTTTATCTTGATTATTCCAAAAGCAGAAGAATAATAGTTTAGCGATTTCCTCAATTGTCCTTTCAGGTTAATTGGCACATGCTTGTCAAGCAGGCGGGACACACAAAACACTATGGAAGATGCTAGGAAAACAGAGGGAGATAATAATATTTATTGAGTCCTTAGTCTGTCAGGCACAGTGCTGACTGCTGACCACGGATGACCTCGTTAAATCCTCACAGCATTCCAGGAGGTGGGTGCTATTCACACATCCATTTCACAGGTGAGAACACCGAGTCACCGAGAAGGGAAATACGGTAACTTTTAAAAATCCTATAGCTTGGAAATCGGGCTCCAGAGCCTGCAGCCTTTAACCACCATAAGCCAGTTCCTGGGGGCCTTCAGGGAGCCTGTGAGGGGGGGGGGGTACATCGAGATGAGCATGATAAGAGGCAGAATGAAACAGGTGCTCAACTGAGATACAACGACAAGTGCTGGGGAAAGAGCCATATCTGGGATGATGGTTTGGACTCAAGAGATTTATCACCTTTTTGATAAACAGCTCTAGGAGTGTGGAATTCCCCAGCAAGTCCTGGAATGGAGCCACAAAGAATCAGCCAGAGTCAACCTGCCAGCCCAGCGGGAACAGGGGCCACTGAGTCTGTTCTACAACAGGCCTGTCTCTAAGCTGTGGCGCTCAACACGCTGCAGCCCCAAACCAAAGGAGACTGGTTCCACTTTTCCGTTTCTAAAACCTCCTGATTTTGTAATGTGCTTGGGCGGGAGTTGGGTCAGGCTGGGAAGTGGTCAGACATGACACTGAAGAGTTTGGGTTTTCCTTCCACACTCTGCTTGCCGTGAATTCGCCTAAAGACTGGGATTTGGGGACAGAGAACGCTGTCCATTTGGGACCACAATAGCAAACTAAGAGGCACCAAGAGTAGGACGGTAACCCTATTTTAGGTGACTAAGCAAATATATTTTAAATTTTTTTATTTATTGATTTTTAAAGAGAAAGAGAGGAAGTGAAAGGGAGAGGAAGAGAGAGAGGGGAAGGGGAGAGAGCGAGAGGAACATCGATTTGTTGTTTATGCACTCATTGGTTGCTTCTTGTATGTGCCCTGACAGGAGAACGAACCCACAACCTTGGCATATGGGGACGACGCTCTAACCAACCGAGCTACCCGGCCACGGACAGGAGATATTATTTAGCCTGAATTAAGGTCCAGAGGTTGAAGGTCATTTTCCTAACTCATAACAAGTCCTTGTGTGCTAGCTTTGAAGAGATTGTGTGCAAATTTCAACAAACACACGCTATCATAACCCCACTGTGAGCTCACTTCTTCAAAGATGACGGGCTCTTTGTTCCAAAAACACAAACTGTATAAAAGGGCAGGGTAGGACACTTCCTATTTTGAAGAGAAGTGAAATACTGCAGAAATACTGCATAGGACAGTGGTTCTCAACCTTAGCTGCACATTAGCATCACCTGGGAATCTTTTTTTTTTTTTTTAAGGATTAAGATATTTTATTTTTATTATTTTTTATCTTTAATTTCTTTATTGGTTAAGGTATTACAAATGTGTCCTCATCCCCCCATTAACCCCCAACCTCCCCTCCCCCCCCCCCATGCTCTCATCCCCCTGTTGTCTGTGTCCATTGGTTTGGCTTATATGCATGCATACAAGTCCTTTGGTTGATCTCTTCCCCTTACCCCCACCCTCCCCTACTTTCCCTCTGGGGATTGATAGTCTGATCGCTGTTTCTCTGTCTTTGGATCTGTCCCTGTTCATCAGTCTATGTTGTTCTCTATATTCCACAAATGAGTGAAATCATGTGGTATTTATCTTTCTCTGACTGGCTAATTTCACTTAGCATAATGCTCTCCAGTTCCATCCATGCTGTTGCAAATGGCAAGAGTTCCTTCTTTTTTACCGTAGCGTAGTATTCCATTGTGTAGATGTACCACAGTTTTCTAATACACTCATCTGCTGATGGGCACTTAGGCTGTTTCCAAATCTTAGCTATGATGAATTGTGCTGCTATGAACATAGGGGTGCATATATCCTTTCTGATTGGTGTTTCTGGCTTCTTGGGATATATTCCTAGAAGTGGGATCACTGGGTCAAATGGGAGTTCCATTTTTAGTGTTTTGAGGAAACTCCATACTGTTCTCCACAGTGGCTGCACGAGTCTGCATTCCCACCAGCAGTGCAGAAGGGTTCCTTTTCCTCCACATCCTCTCCAACATTTGTTGTTTGTTGATTTGTTGATGATAGCCAGTCTGACAGATGTGAGATGATACCGCATTGTTGTTTTGATTTGCATCTCTCATATAATTAGTGACTTTGAGCATGTTTTCATGTGTCTTTCGGCTTTCTGTTATGGGGTGGGGCCACAACATTAGTAACAAAGAAACAGAATTTCCGGAGGATGAGGCCCAGAAATCAGGATTTTAAAAAGATTCCCAGGTGATTCTAACGTGCAGCCAAGGTTGAGAACCACTGGCTTAGGACTTCTGCTTCCCCGCCACCCTCCTACTACTAAAGCAGTGGTCCTCAAACTATGGCCTGCGGGCCACATGCAAATACAAATATTGTATTTGTTCCCGTTTTGTTTTTTTACTTCAAAATAAGATATGTGCAGTGTGCATAGGAATTTGTTCATAGTTTTTTTTAAACTATAGTCCGGCCCTCCAACGCTCTGAGGGACAGTGAACTGGCCCCCTGTTTAAAAAGTTTGAGGACCCCTGTACTAAAGATTAGCTGTTTGAGGTTCCCTCCAACCTAAAAAATTATTTTTGCTTTCATCACTTTTTGGAATTTGTGGTACTAGTATATTTTATTGGTATATATCTCCCATGAGTAACTGTCTTAATAAGCTTAAATTACCTACCTTAACAAGGCTAAGTGCTAGATGTCTACAGCTAACCCCATTTAAAGGAGAAAAAAAAAGAGTAGAGATTAAAGATTTGAATCTAACAATTCTGATTGTAAATGGTCTTGTTACCTCAAATTTCACAGCTATTTCAATGTATATTTAACACAAGGGTTATGTTGTATTTCTATCCACATAGGTAATTCAGATGAAATATACTGCCCAAATCTAATTTCGATATCCTAAATCAATGCTTCTATGGTATATACAAATTTGAAGCATAAAATTGAAAATGAAATGATTGTTTCTCTCCTTATCTCCCCAATAAACGGAACAAAAACAAGGCAGTCACCCTTGGAAACATTTCACAGGCTGTTAGGAGGCAACAAGAAAATAGGTCCAGGAGGATGATGATTTGGGGCTCAATGACTGTGATGGCAAACACGGCTGGGGTTCCTCCAAGGATTCCTGCCCCAGCCCCCTCCCCAGAGTAGGACTCTTGCCGGGGAGCAGATGCAGAGTGAGGGGCTACCTTTGCCAGGACCCCCGAATCCAAGAGGGGACACGTGCCTTATCTTTGCCAATGGAAGATGAAAGGAAGAAATGGGGATCACCTCTGAGCTAAGAGAGTTAAGAAGCAAGTGTGTCTCATTCTCTTGCTCCCCTCGTGCTCTCTGAACGCTGAGAAACCTAGAGGAGGGCAGATCCACAAGAGTGCAGGAGCCTGGGGTCTGAGTGACCAAGGGAAGCAAACCTGCCCATCAGGAACACTTACTTCATTGTTATGTGAACCCAAAGAAACAGCCCTTTAAGCCACGGACACCTTGCAGTTGGTTTGTTACAGTAGGTAGGACTACTCTAACTGTTACATTCCAAGGGGCTGAGATTGGAGGAGGGAGTGAACACTTATTAGTGAGTTAAGAGGCACACTGGGAAAGAAATACATTTTTTTCTTCTCTGAAAAACACTTTAACACAGGGAACGTGATCTCAAATGCCTAAAACACTGGACAGGTAGTGTAATACTAGAAGCTATTAACAACGAAGCAGCACTTAATATGTGACAGGCACTATCCTAAGCACTTAACTAACTCAACAGTTCTCACACATTTGTGATGTAAACTATGTAACATCCCCATTTTACAGATGAAGAAACTGGGGCCCACAGGGGTTAAGTCATTTGCCTAAGGGCACACCGCCAGTAAGTGGCAGAGGCAGGCTGCAAGGCCAGGCAGCTCAGCTCCAGAGCCTTGCTCGGTTCACTGCCTTATACACACACCTCTCACAATGCGAGCAGATAAAGGGGCCAGAGGAAGGCTGAAGGAATTAGGGAATCATGTCCGCTCCGAAGGGGTCAGCGTTTTGGCCTGGTGATTTCCAGATGTATTGCATACTTCCCCATCTTTCAAGAAAAGCCAGAAATCAGATTTTACGCAGTCTCCCCATTTTAAATTGTTTTCATTTCGTTTTAACCCTCAACAAAGCACATCAGCAGACTGCATGTAGCCTGGGGGCGGCCACTTGCCACCTCGCTTTCAGAGCAGCTGCCTCTAAGAACCACACTGTCTTCTGCTTGTCCAAGGGCCCTGGGGAATTCTGGGTCTGGAAGCCAGAAGGACAGGCAACTCTGCAAACAACAGCTCCTTCAGGCCCGCTGATATGAATAATTAATGTCTGTTTTCTCGCTGCCAGCCCACAAAGGTTACCAACAAGCCTAGTATTCAGGAAGCAACTCTGTGCCCTTCTGAGACAAAGAAGACAGGCGTGGGGTATCCTGGGGGTGCCCAGGGAGTCCCACAATGAGGTCCAGCATGGCGGCCTGTGCTCAAAGGGCGCCTGGGGGTGCCGGTGCGGGCCTGTGTGTGCTCCCTGCCTGGCTGCCTCGGTGAGGCCATCAGAGAGTCCGCAAGGCTCATTAGAGACATGACACTCTTCGGCTTTGCAGCTCTCAGCGGGAGAGGGCTCTGAATTCCTCAAGATGCTTTAAAATAAAACAAAAAGGCACAATTATGCGGCAGTACCAAGGCAAGGCAGCTGCATACAAAGCAAGGCTTTCTCCATAATAGGACCACAACCTCAGCGAGACAGTGCTGGAGGCACCTTCCTCCCCAGCTGCAGCTGGGAGGCATTCGTAATTGGATGCTCCACTGCTCCGGCTCTTGGATTATTCAAACTGCAGGATTTCCTGAAGCCTCAGATTTCAATTAAGGAAAAGACCAGGCAACAAGATGTGTCAGATACCGCTTTTCACCGTTACAGTCTATCTCGGCGAGAGACTTGGCCAAACCCGTAATGACTGTGATAATAATGAAACTAACCAATGCACACTGGCTACTGGGTGTTAGCTGCTAAGTGCTTTATACGTGGAGTAATTTTATCTTCATATCAACTTCATTAGGTATTGTTATCATATTATCACCCTCAGTCTACAGATATGGAAACAGAGGCACAAAAAAATGTAAGTTAACACAAGGTCACATAGCAGTTAAGTGGCAGAGCTGGGATTCAAACCCAGGCAACGTGGTCCTAGCCAGCATGCTCTTGACCATCATACCAGTGACTGCATTTACGCAGCGCTTACTGTATGCCAGGCACTGTGCTACACATTTTCCAAAAGATTATTCCATTTAATCTTTTTTTTAAAAGATATTTTTATTGATTTCAGAGATAGAAACATCAATGACGAGAGAGAATCATGGATTGGCTGCCTCCTGCACACCCCCTACTGGGGATTGAGACCTCAACCCAGGCATGTGCCCTGACCGGAATGGAACCATGACCTCCTGGTTCATAGGTTGACACTCAACCACTGAGCAACATAGGCGGGCTCCATTTAATTTTTTAAAAACATATTTTCCTTGATTTTTAGAGAGAGAGAGAGGAAGGGAGAGGGAAAGGGAGAAACTTCAGTGCCAGAGGGTAACATCTATTAGCTGTCCCCCACAAGCCCCCCAAATCGAACCAGCAACCTCCTGGTATACATGATGACACCCAACCAACTGAGCCACGTGGGTCAGGCTCCATGTAATCTTTACAACACCATCTCCATTGTACAGAAAAGACAACGGGTTAGTATAGGGTGTCCCAAAATTCACGCAAGATTTGAATTTTGTGTGAGCATTAACAACAACAACAAAAAATAAAAGCCTAATTTTACTTGGTTTATTGAACCAGATTCTAATATCTGTTGCCCTTTGATTTCAATCCCTTCAATTTGATAAGCATTACCAAGTACCAATTATGGCCCAGGAGCAGGGACAATGAAGACCAATGAAGACCACGGCTTTGCGTATGTGCCAGCAAAGCCGTGGAGGCCATTTACCCGATGTGCTATTCCATACATAACCCTATACTGTATACTTTATGAATCAATAAAAAGTGTACAATTTTTAATTATAAACCTGTGTTTTCTATCAAAATTACCTCTTGCGTAAATTTTGGGACACCCTATAGAAAGGTTAAGGGCACAAAATAACAAGGGAACCTGGATCCAAGCCCAGGTTCCTCTGATTAAAAGCCAAGCTCTTAACCATTACTCCGTACAGAGTCCCAGCTCATCTAACTTAACTAGTGTTCATAAAGTTAGGCCTGGAAACCCCTCCAGTCCACGCAGCTTCTCTTAGAGAGGAGGAGTTGCAGTCTGGAGAGCTTAAGAGTTAGTGATAAGATGGAATAGGGTAACTTTGGCCCCAGAAGTAACTGGGTTCCATTCCAGTTCTGTCCTTCATTAGCTGTGTGACTTGGGCAAGTGACTCAATCTTTCTAGACTTATTATTATAGAATGGGAATAACAGTACTTAGTCTCATGGGGCTGTATTGATTACAATATATACTTCTACTAAACACTGGGCATTACAAAACCATCTCATTTTAGTCAGGTATCCCTAAATGGCAAATGGATAGTTTCAAACTTTTGTTTATAAATCTGTGTGTGTGTTTTTTTATTGATTTGAAATAAGTAGTGGTGTAAGTGGGTTAGAGGATGGGCCTCAAAATCTAATTAATAAAGAATTTGGAAAATTATATTGTATTTCTGGAACTTTTATGAGAATCACATTCATCCCAAATGTACAAAATCCCTCACAGAAATCACATTTCTCAGAGATCTGGGCAATCAGACATTTACTCCTTCACAAGTAAAGTCAATATACTACTACATCACGGGCAAAATAGGTTTTCATGGTTGTCCTTTTAAAACTGATTTTAGAGAGACAGGAAGGGGGGGGGGAGAGAGAGACATCGATGTGAGAGAGAAACATTGATCAATTGCCTTCTGTACACACCTCAATGGGGGATTGAACCTGAGACCCTTTGATGTAAGGGATGACTCTCCAACCAACAAAGCCACACCAGCCAGGGTGGCCGCCATGGTTTTTAATTCTGGTATCCTTCTCACATGTTAGTGATGTCATCATTTTGCACCTGGAACAATGGACCATGCTGTAATGCAGTGGTTCCCAACCTTCTGGCCCTCTAAATACAGTCCCTCATGTTGTGACCCAACCATAAAACTATTTTCATTGCTACTGCATAACTGTCATGTTGCTACTGTTATGAATCGTCATGTAAGTATCTGATATGCAGGATGGTCTTAGGCGACCCCTGTGAAAGGGTCGTTCGACCGCCAAAGGGGTCGTGACCCACAGGTTGAGAACCGCTGCTGTAATGGCTTATCAAGTTCCTTTGCGCAAACATCAAGATTGGTGATGTACATCTGGTTTCACTGGGGGCGGGGGGCAGGGGTCTTATTTTTGGTTGCCATGGCTGGTTATTTAGCAGGATATGCCTATGTCACCAGCCCTCTTAATAGTCTCAAACCTTGAGACTCAAACAGACTTCTTCGAGGGAAGATACTCCACATATGTCTGGGCAGTTTGCTGTGAGAGAGTGCTCGCTCAGCCTCATAAAATTATGTTCGTTGCTACTTCATAACTGTAATGTTGCTTCTGTTATGAATCGTCATGTAAATACCTGATATGCAGGATGTATTTTCATTGTTACAAATTAAACATAATTAAAGCATTGTGATTAATCACAAAAGCAATATGTAATTATATATGTGTTTTAAGGGTTGTTCGACCCCCAAAGGGGTCGCGACCCACAGGTTGAGAACTGCTGTTCTACCAAATCACTCGTGAAACAATTTAGCCATTCCTAATATTGCTTTTTACATTTTTGAGATCCAGCCTTTCATCTACACATACAAACAGCTATGGTTACCACTTGGCCTTCGTGAGAAGGGTACTTAGAAGTTTTGAGGAAAACACATTGATTTCTTAGGCTCAGAAGAGCCATTCTTCTGTATGAATATAAATCAGGGTTTTGTGTCAGTCAGGATAAACTAGACAATGCTGCAGTAACAAATAGCACTGAACATTGCGGTGGCTTAAAATAACAGTGGTTTATCTCTCACTCTAGGAGTACGTGTCCATTGCGGGTTAATGAGGAGCCTGCCCTGCTCTGTTCTTCCCTCTCTCTAGGACCCAGGCTGACAGAGCAGTCACCATCGGGAACATTGTGCATCGCAATAGCAAAGGGGAACGAGAGCTCTGAAGGGTCTCGGATTAGCATTAAATGCTCTGGTCCAGGAGTGGCACACACCACTTCCATTCAAACTCACTGAACAGAACTAGGCAGATCGTCCTACCCGATTTAAACCGGTAATGTCATCCTACCCACCATGTTCCCAGAAAGCAATGGGGGAACCAAGATATTTCGTTCACAGCCCTAATAACTAGCACAGGTCTCCATTAGCTAGGGAGGTCCTCGTTGGTCAGGATTGACGTATCAGCCTTATTCTGCATTGCCCACCTTCAGGAAACAACACACTCCCATCAGGAAGAGGGACAAATTCCCAACTGGCTGGCTGGCAGACATGGTGGCAAGCTGCCAGGGCACACGTCAACGTGTGCTTGAGGCATGTGAAGTTTGGAAAGGGCTCCAGGAAGAAAGACCCACCCCAGCCCTAGAACATGTCTTTTCAATGGGCCCTGCTGACCCAAAAACAGAGGAGAAGGGGGAGGAAGAGATGAAGATAAAGGCAAAGAAGAGAAAGAGAAGGAGGGGAAAAAAGGTCTTTAAATGCTTAGAAACCCCAACAGTCTGCCCATAAAATTCTTACTTGAAAATGTACAATAATTATTTTATTTGTTCGGTCAATACAATATGCCAGCCCTGTGCTGGGGGCAGGGATGCTACAGTTAAAAGAAGTGGTTTCCTTCCAACACACACACACACACACACACACACACACTTTAAGGCAGCGGTTCTCAACCTGTGGGTCGCGACCCCTTTGGCGGTCGAACGACCCTTTCACGGGGGTCGCCGAAGACCATCCTGCATATCAGATATTTACATGACGATTCATAAGAGTAGCGACATGACAGTGATGAAGTAGCAACGAAAATAATTTTATGGTTGGGTCACAGCATGAGGAACTGTATTTAAAGGGCCAGGAGGTTGAGAACCACTGCTTTAAGGGCTTAGAATCCAGTGTGGGCAACAAAGAAGCCAACCATTTCAAACCATTTCTAACTGCTGAAACGAGTGAATGTACAAAGTTCAGAGAAGGATGGTGGGGCTGGTTTTCCAAAAGCCACTCACAATGCCCTTCGCCCTTAACAATCTTTACACCAGAGGCTGAAGAGCTACATTTTCTGATTCGCGGGCCCTCAGGCCGGCTAGTGGCCATGTGTTCCCGGGCAGGCCAATAGCATGAAAATAGCAGTTGCTAGGTCGGGCTTAGGAGGAAAGCTTTTTAAAGGGACAGACAACCAGTATGATGACTGCAGTCTAACCTACGCAGAGAGCAGTCACTTTGTCTTTGGGAAGAGAGCTGGGGGCTAGGGGAGAACGGTTAGAGGCAGAACGAGCAGTTTTTGCAGTGCTTTAGATGAGAGGCAATGGAATGAATGTCTGAGTATTCGTGAACATGGATGGAGCACTTTCTATATCCCAGGCACTACGACATTCTGGGGCTACAAAGACAAAAAAAGACACAGGTCAGTACCAGGGCCCCTCTCACCATGCCAACCATCAGCCCACAGCAGGAATGAGGGGTGCTCGTGGAACCTCAGGTTTGGGGTGTTCTGCCCCATACCCCGCGTCCATAAAACACAAACAGGGTAAAACGGGGCCAGGGGAATCAAGGCGAGTCCCATCTGCAGTTCAAATGGGCACCAGGACCGCTGCCGACAAAGTGGGTGGTCCTTTTACGTACCAATCTCACCCAAACAAGCCTTGATGTCTCCCAGATCCGGTCTCATTATGTTAAATCACTGCATGTGGCAAATTAGAAAAGGAAATGGCACGGTTGTAGGAAAAGCCTAGGTTCAAAAACAGCACCCCCCCTAACCCCTCCCCTCCTCCCCCCGCCCCCACCCCCCCGCCACTGCCCCGGATGAAAATGGTCTGGAATTAGAGTGGCGATGGTCGTACAACTTTGTGAATATAGTGAATATACTAAAAACCATGAGCATAGCCTTAAAAAGGGTGAACTTTATAAAATGTCAATTATCTCTCAAGAAAATGAACTAATTAATTGTTTCAATAGGAGGGGAAAAAAATAACCCGGTTACTTAGCTCTAAGCAAACTTGGGCTTGTTAGTTAGCTGGTCAGAGCCTTAGTCTCCTCCTTTGCAAAGTAAGAATGGTAGTTAGTGCTTTACAGTTAGAACAGTAGACCGTTCTGAATAGTAAACGTGACAGTGTAGGTGAAACACTGAACACAGCACCTTGCAGGTAGTAGAAGCTAAATATGCCCTAGTTCCTTTCCTCCTACGTGCCGATAAAAATTTTAGAACAATCATTTGCTCAGCAGCTTCAAGATGCGGCACAAGCTCTAGGCAGCCTCCCGTCAGACAGCCTTGTCCCGGGCACACTAAAGCCAGGATCGGACGGAAGACAGCAACGCGGACGCAGGTGACGCTCGCTGCGGAAAGACTGCAGCTCGCTCTGCAGCTGTGCAGGGCAGAAATAACAAGAGGGTCACGTGGTGTGAATACAGCCACGGAGACAGCCGTGGTAAAGAAAGGCAGGTGGGCACAGGGATTTCTGCTTATCATTCCAGTTTGGTATATAAACAGAGTCCAGTTGCCAAAACAGCCAAATCTTCCCCCAACACCTGGACAAGTCTATGCGGCTGCAAGGCAGCCCCGATGCTCAGAGATGCCCCTTGCCCCAGTCTCCCTGCTGCGCTTCCTCAAAACCAGAATCGACCAGACACAAACCTTACACAACCGGGATCGTCTACCACGGTACCAAGCCAGGGAATTCCTATTTTCAATGAGCTGCTCCCTGTGACCACTCCCAAATCAACCAGGACTTAGGAAGTGCCTACCCTGTGCCCAGTTCTGTGAAAGATACTGTTGTGAGGGAGACAAAGAAGCACAAGCCATGTGTCTTGCCCTCGAGGAGGACAGCTAACCTCTTAGTTTGAGAGCAACTCTTCACAGAGCATAAATAAAAGGCGTCGTGCCTTGCACAGAGCAGCGGTTCAGTCGTTGTTTGTTCATTGGGTCGATGAACTAATAGATGGCACCATAATAAAACAATTGTGCGAGCGTGAGGCTCACTCCAAGAACCACAAGATGGGTTGGAGTAGTTGGAAAAGGCTAGTGCCAGAGGCTGCTAGCTGCCTCCTCAATATCCATTCTTCCATTTTTCCTTGTAACAGAGTCCCTATTCTCTAGGAGGTGGCACAGGCCATATGCCCAGATAAAACACTACATTTCCCAGGCTCCCTTGGAGCTCGAGGTGGCTAATGAAATCTAAACAGAAATTGTTAAGAGAGACTTCCAGGAAACTGCCTAAAAGACAGACCGAAAGCTGCCACTCACTCCCTCTCTTCTAATTCTTGTCTGAGACAGGAATGCGATGACTGGATTTCCAGCAGCTGTTTTGGGACCGCGAGGAGAACTTGAGACAGAAAGCAAAAGGCAAAAGAAGCCGGAATTCCTGATGACGGTGTGGTCACCACAGCCCTCCTGCACTGCTTACTTCTGGAATTCTTTATATGAGGGATGCATGAACCTCTGTCCTGCTTAAGCCACTTTTTTTGCGTGTTTTGTCTTATACAGCAAACCCATATCTTCACCAATACAAGGTTCCATAAAAAAGCCCGGCCTTGCCCTGGCCAGTTTGCTCAGTGGTTGGAGCGTGAGCCTGCAGAAGGGTTTCGGGTTCAATTCCGGTCAAGTCCATGTGCCTCGGTTGCAGGCTGGGGGAGGCAACCGATCGATGTGTCTCTCGCACACCGATGTTTTTCTCTCTCTGTCTCTATCCCTCCTTTCCACTTTCTATAAAAATCAATGGGGGGGAAAACAAAACAAAAATTTAAAAAGCTAGGCCTCAAAGGAAAGGTTGTCTTTGCAACTAGGCAAACGGAGGTGGGAGGGCATCTCAAATGCCAAAAAGAGTACGGGAAAAGGCACTGGCAGGAATGAGCACTGGCTGGAAGCAAGTGGGGAGAATGTAGGAAATAAGAAGCCAGATAATGGTTTTGTAGAGACAGGGCTTAACTGGGAGACATGGCTTGACTGGGGAAGGACCAGAGAGCACAAAAGAGCAAAACACCTCTGGAGCCCTAGCCGGTTTGGCTCAGTGGATAGAGCGTCGGTCGGCCTGCGGACTGCAAGATCCCGGGTTTGATCCTGGTCAAGCGCACATGCCCAGGTTGCGGGCTCAATCTCCAGTAGGGAGTTGTGCAGGAAGCAGCCAATCAATGATTCTCTCTCATCATTGATGTTTCTCTCTCTCCCTCTCCCTCTCCCTTCCTCTATAACAATAAAAATATATTAAAAACAACAACAACAAAAAACAGCTCTGGACCTGAGGAAGGTAAGAAAGGAGAGAAAGAGATAAGCGAAAAGGCTTGGGGAACTTCATTACATGAAGATAGTACGTGAATATGAGCTGTGTCGTGGTTCAGCCAAACTGAAAGTTCCTGTACTTGGAACAGTCACAATAACACCACCTAAGACTTATTAAACACGTAGGTGCCTGCCCCTGTGCTATGTCACTTTACACACATGATCTCACTGAAGCTTCCCAAGTCTATGACATACATCAAGCATGTCAAACTCAAAGGCTAACACGGGCCAAATAAACAAGGCCTGCGGCCTGCGGGGCCGTGAGTTTGACACGCTTGACATACACAATTCTATCATTATCACCCCCACTCAGCAGATACGAAACCTGGGGCCTAGAGAAAGTCAGTAACTTGTCCAATGTAAGCCTCACAACCCTGCAAGCTGGGGAACATCAAGCCCAATTTTCAGATGCAGAGAGTGTTTGTACCATTATTCCAAAGCCAGGAAAATGCATGACGATACTGACTTTACCACATAAAGATCCAGTGTCAAAGACAGCGTCAATTGCTTTATGAATAGTCCCTTAAGAAGAAGAAACGTCTTCAGGCTTGGCTGTAGAGGAGGAAGAACTTGCTAAGCCCACCCACATCCTCTGACTGCCTACAGTGTTCACGAGATGTAGATGGTGCTGAGGTGGTGGGGGCAGGGGGAGGAGACAGGCCAGCAGTGAAGAGCTAAGCAAACTGACGCAGTATCAGCTCCGGTTATAAATGAATCACAGCCGGCCACCAGCATATGGCTCAAAGAGTTCTTTAATGTCTTCTCCACAACAGGGAATGGGGAAAAATTACTCTATCACAGCTAAGGCGGAAAATTCAATACTTTGGAGTTTGTTATTCAAACACATCCACTGAACACAAGGGATTTTTTTTTTTTTCTGGAGCAAAAATCTCATTAGTCACTAACGGGAAGGGAAAAAAAAAAAACCCACCAGGTTACAAATGAATTAGATAACATGAGTACCTAGCAGGAAACGCATTTCCCATAAAGATTAAAAATAAGAAGTCTTCATTGGCAGATTGGCAGAATCTGATGGCAGGGCTCCCCACATTGAGAAATCTAGAATTCTACAGCTGGCCAGGACAGCATTACTTGCTGAGCGTTAAAAGTGCCAATTTGCCTGGCTGGTGTGGCTCAGTGGTTGAGAGTTGACCTATGAACCAGGAGGTCATGGTTCCATTCCCGGTCAGGGCACATGCCCAGGTTTCCAGCTCAATCCCCAGTGTGGGGTATGTAGGAGGCAGCCTGTCAGTGATTCTCTCTCATCCCTGATGTTTCTATCTCTCCATATATTGAGGAAAAATTAAAAAAGACATTCTAACTACTTTAAAATCTGATTTGGCTGTTATGTGTAGGAAAAAACCCCAAATGTGTCTTGATATGAGGATCTGCCCCTCATCTAAGAGAAAGCAGCCCTCTTCTAGGGTGGGGAGCTCTGGGCCATTTTTCTTTCTTTCTTCCTTTCTTCCTTTCCTTTCCTTTCCTTTCCTTTCCTTTCCTTTCCTTCCTTTCTCTTTCCTCCCTCCCTCCCTCCTTCCCTCCCTTCCTCCCTTCCTTCTTTCCTTCCTTCCTTCCTTCCTGCTGGGCCTTTAAGATGTCTCATGTAATCCTTCTCCTTGAGATCCTGAGAGGAAGGCAGAGTTTGAATTGCCCAATAAACCTGACCTTCAGTTAAGGATCTCTGAGTACAGGAAATGGGCATGATTGCTGGTGGAGAGGGAGAAACAACATGAGGGCCAACCCAGCAAGAGAGACTCATGAGCTAAGATGACCACTGTCCTGCCCTCCTGCCTGGAAGGTACCAGAAAGAGCTGGAGCCTGGCTAGGAAAAACACATGCATCACAGAAAGCACCTGTGATTCAGGATGATCTGGAAGTGGGAGCACTGACTCAAGGAAAACAACCTGTGGTCATGGTTAGCGAACACTGGGTAAGTCTGCTATGCGCCAGGGTCGGTTCCAAGCCCTTCAGAAATAACATTCCGTCGATTCCTCATATCAACAGTATGACCTAAGCAGTGTTTGTCAGCCTCACTCATTTCATAGAGGAAACTGAGACACAGAAAATTCAAACAACTTCTCCCAAGGTTATACAAGCAATCTAGCTTCAGAGCCCATGCTCTTTATCAGCATTTTCAAAGCTTTCTGTCCAACCCACACCAAGAAATAATTCTGCATCAGGAACCAGTATCTATGCACACATTTACACATAACTGAAAAATTTTAAAATATTTGTTTTGTTTTAAATATATATTTTTATTAATTTCAGGGAGGAAGGAAGAGAGAGAGAGAGAGACAGACAGAAACATCAATGATGAAAGAGGATCATTGATTGGCTGCCTCCTGCACGCCCCCTACCAGGGATGGAGCCTGCAACCGGGAATTGAACCCGTGACCTCCTTCCTGGTTCATAGGACAACGCTCAACCACTGAGCGACAGCAGCTGGGCAAAACAAAGTGTTTAAAACAGAATAATACTCACCATGACCATGTGCAATACACTCTGATGCTTTCTTTTCTATTCCATCTCATTTAAAATAGAGAGGGTGTCCCTCCAAAATGTATTCACACACTTCGAATAATTATGAAGGCAGTGTTTATTAAAATACATTTCATTTTCAACACTGAGCTATCAGCTCTTAAAGTGTGTATGCCTTTGGGGGTATGCCCTGCACAGATCATTCAACAAGTATGTATGGAACATCTAATATCTGTTAGATGCTGTTTTCGGCTGTGGGGCAATGTCAGTGAAAGAAAGAGACAAAAATCCTTGCCCTCTTGGAGCTTGCGTTTTACCGGAGAGAAAGATGAATAAGATCCACATACAAAATTGTTGCATCCCAGGTGGTAACTGGTTGAGCGCAATGGAGACAAAATGAAGCAGGGACGGCCCAGGGTGGCCAGGGTGGCCTGGCAATGCTTTCATTCCTCACCACAGGATTTCAGTGGGCTGTCACCCACAGTGTGAAAACCCCTGCCGTTAATCCCTCCACTCTAGTGCCACTCTGTGTGCCTGAAGTCTCTTTCTCCTTGATTGTGTGCCAATATGCAACATTTATGTGACTGTGTGCACATGTGTACACATGTACAGAAGTGTGCGGATGTGTGTACATGCGTGTGTACATGCATGTATGCATGTGCGTGTCCACCCCATTCACTTCCTCCCTGGGGAGGCTTTGGAGGCAGGAGGCAGCGCCCTCCCATGCAGTGAATGGTGCAGAGGTTCCCTGCAGAGCTTGCCCTGAAGAGATGTCTGAAATACAGCCCAGGCACCGCTAGGCAAAGCCAGGCGTGCCAGACATGTGTCCTGGCTGGAGTCTTCAGTCCACAGGAAGCAGAATCTTTTTTTTTTTTTAATCACTGATCCACCCAAAGGGGGCACCTTTGGTAGTGGAAGTGCTCTCTGGGCTAGAGTGCCCTTAAGAAGGGAGGAGACAGCTCGAAGAAATAAAAGTCACTCCCTGGAGAAAACCCAGTGCATTGGGCACCCCGGGCAGGGTGACTGATGTGGGTCTGAGGGAGATGGGATTGGAGCCAGCTCTGAAGCAGCGCTGCACCGCTTGGGGAGCCTCCACTGAGGGCATTTGAAACTTGGCACTGGAGTGCAATCTTCAGACGCTTCCTTTAAGTTAAAGGGGCACATAAAAAAAAAAAAAACGGTACTAGCATGGGCGGCAAAAGCATGATCTATGGGAAGAGCAGCCAATCTCTGCTAATGAATAAGTGTAATTGATCACAACAGATGACTTGATGGGCCTTCCAAATGTGCTTTTAGCAAAGTAGACAGTTTTTCATTCAAATGCAAACTTACCCAGATAAAATCTAATAATGGAAAGTTTGGAACAATCCCAGCATCAGTGATTTTTTTTTCTTCTTCTTCCTTCACTTAGCAGGAAGGCAGCTGAAGTTCCTGGTCTCAGCCTGAGCTAGACAGACACCAATTCATTCTTTCCCTGTAGTGGAGGAGACCCTGACCGCCCCAGGGGACAGCAAAGGAGCAGTCACAGGCCACCCCGCATCCCTGTCCTTTCCTCCTCCCTGACCTGCGGCTGCAGACATTTATTCAAGAAATATTTACGGAGCACTTACTCTGTGCAAGACACCATGCTGACCATCACAAGGCGATGCAAACTAAGACCAGGTCCTGTCCTCAGAAGAGAGGGCAGATGTGAGGGGAAACCACCAGTGACAGGTGGTCCAAGCGGAGGCACCAGCTCCGGGCAACCAAGCTCTTAACCTTTCTGAGCCTCAGTTTCCTCCTTCATCATGTGAAGACACTGCCCTAGACATGATCTCTGGGCACGGGGCCAGCTTGAAGACTCTATGATTCTAAGTGAAAGCCCTTCCCTTCTCCCTCGGGCTCCTAGCTCCTAGGAAGCTGACAGACCAAGTGCAGCCTTCTAGGAAGGGGGCCGTCAGGGAAGGCAGGGAGGGGCCAGTGAGGGTTATGTACCTTGCACCAAAGTGATAACCTGTTTCAATTTGAGGGGAACACAGATACAGGCTGGAGGAGATGAGAGATAAATTCAGAAAATTAAGTGGAAGATTGAGACCTCCACATTAAGGAATCTGGGGGACATGGCAGCCACCAGTTTGCTCAGAGCAGGATCCTATCCGTGTGGTGCAGAGGAATCTGGCCGACCTGTGGAGGGTGAGTTGGAAGGGGTGAGAGTGGATGATGTTGCAATAGAGCAGAAAGGCTGAGAGGCCTAAGTGCAAGATTCCTCCATGGTCTGGCCAAGCACACATTCCAGCACCCCTGCCATCCTCGTAATGTTTATTTTTTATGAACTCACCCAAGCCCAAATCACTCTGCACTAGGTGTCTGCTTTTTTTTGAAAACTCCACAAGTGGCTTCAAGGTAAACAGGTAAATCTTATCTCCCTTCTTCCCAGGCGCCCGAGGTTAAACAGGACCAACAACCAGGTGTGCCTGGGATGGGGTGACCAGCAGCCCCTCCAGGGGGTGCGCGAAATCGGGGATCTTGGGAGGGGTGCGCCTACCTGCAGAGGAGCCGTCTTCGTGGTCTGAGCTGTTGTGGCTGCAGTCACTGCCCCTCTCTGGCGAGCTGTGGCTGGGCGAGTCCCGCTCGGGCACCCACAGTAAGCCCTTGCGCCGCCACCGGGGAAGGTGATCTCGGGCCCCGCGCCGGGGGGCCTCCTCCGTAGCGATGGGCGAGCGCCTCCCGTCCTTGGCCTCAGACTCCAGCTGCTCCAGGTCGCGGCTCCTGCGCTGTAGCCGCCGGCCCCCGGGGATCAGATGCATCCAGCGATGGGGGCTGCTCGCCCGTGCCGCCTTTTCGGCCTCACCGCGGGTCCCGAACCGACAAGGGGCCACAAGCAAGTGGCCTAGGACGAATTTCTCGTTCAAATCCACCATCTCGAAGTCGTGGTCACTGCTGTCGCCCCCATCATCCGCGCCCGGGGCGTCCGGCTCGCCCTCCTCGGAGCCCCCCCTCGCCCGGGTCCCAGAGGCCGGCTCCTCGCCCGGGGCCCCGGGAACCGTGCCATCGTGGCCCAGGGGCGCGCAGTCCTCCCGCGGCTTGAAGAGGAGGCGAGGCTGCAGCAGCTGCTGGTGGATGGCGGCAGTCAAGCTGCGCACCGTGGCCCCGGGCCCCGCCGCCACGGGCCATGCGGGAAGGTCCAGGCACACGCACGGAGTCTCGGCCTTGGCGGCCACCTCCGGATCGGGGCGCGCGGGTCCCGGGAGTTCGCCGCCGCCGCCGCCCGGTGCGCTCTCCTCCTCCTCCTCCCGCAGAGGCGGCGCCCGCTCCGGCTCGGCCGCCGCCGGCTCCTCGGCCGCTGCTGCCCCGCCGCCGCCGTCTGCGCCCTCCGGGCGCCCGCAGCCCGGGTCCCGCGGCTCCTGGGCCAGCACCGACTGCAGGTAGGACACTTTAAACTTCTCCTCGGCCGACACCTGTTGCAGCCGCTTCAGGTTGAGTTTGCAGCGCTCCAGCTCCTGCTCCACGTCCAGCACCGAGTCCAGCCGCATGACGGGCGCCGCCTGCCCGGGGAACTCGGCCTGCCAGTGGCGCTCGAAGTCCTCGGGGTCCCACATGCCGGGCGCCCCCGCGGGCCTCGGAGCTCGGCTCCTCCGCGCAGCGGCCGGGGTCGCGCCCGGCTCTCCGGAAGCCCGCGCTGGCGCAGTCGCCTGCCCTGCGCTTCAGCCCCAGCAGAGAATAAGAGAAAAAATAAAGTTTTTCCCCTTCCGCCCTCGTACCGGGTTGTTTTTTTTTTCCCCTTCTTCTGGTTTTCGCCTCCCTGACGTCAGCATCTACCCGAGGCGGAGGCGGGCGTCCGGGGGCCCTAGGCCCGCCCGCCCGGGCAGGACGCGCGGAGCCGCGGTCTGCAGCCCCAGCCGCGGGGTGGGCGCCCAGCAGGCTCGGGCGCCGGGCGAGCCGGGCGGGGGCGGGGCCTTGGGGGCGCGGGGCCGGGCCTGCAGGCGCCTGGGAGCTGCGCCGGCCGCCCGGAGGCTGGGGAGGGCCGCGGCGGGCGTGCCTTCGGCGCTGGAACTCCCCCCCCGCAGGCGCCCGCCACCCCCGGAGCTGCCGCCCCCCGCCCGGCTCTGCGCCTCTCTGACCCGGCGGGCTGCGCAGTCCCGCCGCCGCGCGGGCTCCCTGCACCGGAGCGCGGGACCGCGCGGCGCGGGGAGGCGGGAGTCCCCGTGGGGGAGCGCGTGGGGGCGCCTGGGCCCCACTCTCCGCTGCCTGGTCTCCTGGGGTCGGGGCGGCGCCTGGACCCGGGAGGGAAGGTGGGGGGCAAGCGGTGTGGCGCGGCAGGTGGCGCAGGGAGGGGGTCTCCTGACCGCGGAGTTGTCCTTCGCGGGGATTTATTGAGCGCCTTGAACTAACGTGATTAAAATCACGGAGCTGTCTAATCCCAAGCGGGGGTAAAACTTCGGTGTGTTGTTGTTGTGTGTGTTGTGTGTGTAAAGTCACTTTAAAGCGTTCTTTCCACGGCTCACTAGAGCTTTGGGGATAGGCCAGGGTGACAACCCCAATGGCTTTGCTTAGTGGCCCCTGTGACTGCATCAGACCCTGACTGCACGGGCCTCGGACACCTGGGTGTCGAAGAGGACACTCCACTCCTCTTTGTGGCCTCAACAATTCCGGGGGGGGGGGGAGAAAAGGGGGAAGCTGGGGACCAGCGCCTGGACTGGCACTCAGCCTGGGGTGGCCAGGGACCCCCGCTTCACCCTCCCCTGGACACCTGGCTGCACCTCCCTTTTCCAGGGTCTCCCCCGGCTGCAGAGAGAGGTCCTGCTAAATGGTCTTGTGTGCGTTGCAGAGACTAAGTACCTTGGCAGCTGGAAATTCTTCCTGTCCTCAAAGCCCCTGGGGGACTGGAGCTAAACTCCCAGCCCCCTGCCATCGCCTGGCACCTGGACCATCTGAACAGACCGCCCTCCTCCTGCTTGTTTTCCAGTCCCTTTCAACCCACCCCGCAAGGCTTGGTACTGGGGAGCTTCCAGGAAGATCATTCTTGCCCACAAATGAGGTAGCGCCATGCTCTTGCTCAGAACCCTTCTGTGGCCCCTCATCACCTACAGGATGGAGCCCAGACTCCTCCTCTTGACCCAGGAGGTCCTCCTCCCATGTTTGGTCTCTACCCACTTCTCTGCCTCCCTCCTGTGCTGTAGCGGGACCCACTCCAGGCGGTACCCAAAGGCGTCTCACTCTTTATGGGTGCCTTTTCCTCTTCCTTGGAACCTCTGTCCCTGCACATGGGCACAACTCCCTGCTGCCTGGGGACTCCCACCCTCCTTTGATCCCCACCTTTAAAGGGTCCCCGGCGAAAGGAAGCCTTTTCTGGCCTCTCCCCTCTTCTTTGTGTCGCCACTCCATCTTGGACATGTTTTATCTTTGCCCTCGTTCCACTTTATTACAATTATTAGTGACATCTTTTGTTCCCCCTACTTTCAGAACCCATCAAGGGAAGGGATTGTGTCCTTTCCACTTTTGTATTTCTGCTGCTTCTTGCAGAGTGTGATAGAGATAGCTGATCATGGTTGAATTGTGGCGAGCCCACACGGCCATGGCATACTCAGCCCCAGGGCGCCTTATGGTGCTGCACCAGCTCAGCCAGGTTCAGTGACCCTGAGAGGGGGCGGTGAAGGATGGAGAAAAGACAAGAGCAGAAAGCTGGGTCTGGCTGGGACGCTGTCCTCTCTGATGGAGAGCCTCTCTGATGGAGAGCTAGCGACAGTGCCAGGGCCTACAAGCGTGTCTTTTTTTTTTTTTTTTTTTTTTTTTTTATTGCTTAAAGTATTACAAAGGGTATTACATATGTATCCATTTTATCCCCCCGCCCTAGTACAAGCGTGTCTTTATTTTATAGCCAGATTCCAGGAGGCAAAATAAGGGTGTGGTCAAGATGTTTACAACATTCTCATGGGTTTTGATCCTACTCAGTTACATGCACCTGAACTCTATCAAGCCCACATCACTCAGACACGGGGGGCCACGTGTTTGGACCATAGGTTCAAGCTTACAACCACGGTTGTTGGCTATAATTGTGCTGGGAGGGCTCTGCCCTCCAAGCTGGGACTTGCACGTGGCCACAGGAGGACTGTGCCCTCTCATTAGTCCGAGGCTTGAACCTGTCCAAACACGGTAGCCGCTCTCCACATTGAATGGAGATGAATGAATGAATCAATGAGCAAATGAACAGACAGATGAAGGAACACCCATCTTTGGGTTCCCCCTTGGCTTCTCCAGGTGTGAATCACTCCAGACTAAGAGCAGATGTACCTCCCACAGTGGCTTCTCAACTCTGGAATTTCCTTCCTTAACAAAGTATGTGTTTACTCATTTTCCCAATATCCCTTCTGCCTTAAAAAAAAAAAAAAAAAAAGGTGTGCCACTGGCATGACTCATCACAGTGTTTATCTTTGTACCTGACTGCTATGGGGAAATGGACGTGTTTTAAAATACGTTAATTGAGGATTCCCCAGCTTGTGTGATTTCTCATTTCTTTACCTAGTTCCTCAAGTGTTCTCTCCCACCTGAGATTCATTTTTTAAAGGATTTTTTAGATGTTTGGGGTTTGTTTTTTTTAAAATTGATTTCAGAGAGAGGAAGGGAAAGCGAGAGAGATAAACATCATTGATGAGAGGGAATCATCTATCGGCTGCCTCCTGCACAACCCCCCCCTGGGGATTGAGCCTGAAACCCAGGAATCGAACTGTGACCTCCTGGTTCATGGGGTCGACGCTTGACCACTGATCAACACCAGCCGGACTGTCCCTGCCTCCCTAGAGACCACCACAAATCTCCTTTGTCCACTGGGAAGGACTGAGGAGCTCCCCATGCCTACAGCAGCCAATGCAAGTGAAGTCCACAAGCATCCTGGCCTGTGTTAAGATTTCAGAATGAGAAAGGTAGCACAGCAGGGATGGATGGCCTGTCAACACCATATTGATTGGAAAATGTTTCAATACGTATATTTAAATGCACAACCAGGGGGCGGGGGAGTATGTTACTATAAGCATCAATTTCTGAATTTGTGGGTTCTCTGGGAGGATAGTTTCAACTCTGTCCTTTAATTAAAGCAGCAGTCTGGTTCCCTTTTGGGACAAGGAAGTTGTTACCAATACCACTAATTTTTTCCAGGAGGACCAATATAGCTGGAATGCCAGCATCCATCTCCTGTAAACAGATCCCAGGAGCAACCTTCATTGTCTCTAGCTGGTGGATAGTTCAGCTTTATGACTTGGCTTTGGGTCATCATGGGGGCAGGGGTAGAATGGCTGACATTTATTGAGTCCACACTTCTAGTTGCCGTATATCTTTGATCTCCTCTCATTCCTCACAACAACCCTATAAAGGTCTTACTATTGTTGCCGCTTCGGGGAGAGAGAGAGAAATGGAAGATGAGAGAGGTGAAAGGTCACAGCCAATCTGCTGGATTCTCAAGTCCAGTAGCTTTGCAAGGACGTGGCCCAGGAGGTCTGTCATCAGCATTCATTTTTTTCAATAACTATTTGTTGAGCACCTACTAGGTGCCAGGACCTGGCATTTACAGTTTACACTTTGTCGCCTGTCAGATGAGCCTTTTCACAATGGATCCCCTGACCCCAGCTTACTTTTCCAAGCCCATTTCCTGAATTTCTTCTGCCTGGTGAACCCATTCAGCCCCCTAATCTGAGTCACCCCTGAGCAGATGCCTTTTGTGTCCCAGGCCACCTCCCTTCGGCCCCTCTCGGATTTCTCCTGCAGCTGCAGTGGACAGTTCCCACGGGCTGTGAGGGTCTCACTTCAAGCACCCACCGTATGACTCTCAACGTTATTGCCAGAGGCTTTTTCTCAAAATCACAAAGCTCTGAGTGGTGTCCCAGATGGAAGCTTCTCTGGGGGAAGTTATTCCCAGGGGCATTTCATGGCCATTGGAATTGGGAGTTGGTTAATAAGTGATCGCTTGGTTCATAGTTTGACGCTCAACCACTGAGTCACGCCAGCCAGGCTGGATGCATTTCTGAGGCGTCCTCCGGATGTCTGCTCTGTAGTCTCCAACAGGAATGAGCCCAGTTGTTCATAGTGGTAACCAATCCAGAATGAGCTCTTTATTGGCTTTCCCTTCTTCCCTGTCTCCCTCGCTCCTGCTTCCTGGGATAATCTCCCAGCTAAAATACGCACAGCACGCCTTTGGTCAGTTCCTGCTTTCCCCCTCTGGCTCCCTCACCAAGACACCTCCAGCTCTCCGTGCCCTCTCTGAGACAGACACACAAGGTGCTTCACCATCCCCCCACCACCCCCATCACTCCTCGGTCTCTCTTGTCTTCCTTTGCCACGCTGCTTCCTACTTTACCAGGTGAGATCCTTTTTTGCCTGTTAAAAAAGCTTACCTGCGGCTAGTTCTCTCTGAACCCTTCGTTTCCCCAGGTCCAGTTAGGCATGCTTCCCTACAGCGGGAGTTATTTGCCTTGGCCCCAGCACTCGTCAGGCCACACTGTAGTTTCCGGGCTTTTGAGGAAATCCTGGTTCCAGCCAGCTGGCATTTCTTACTCCTCCAATTGCCACAGCCCCTAACACAGTGCCAAATAATCAGCGTCTCGTACATGTCTGTGGAGTGAATGATTAGTACTTCACTCAGACTCTTTAGTCCTTAACTTCGTATCATCTTAAAGCAGGACCAACTTTAGCCAAAGGAAGAGTGGAAAGACACCTCTGAGGTCATGCTGCCAGGACCTCTGCTTTTTCGTTGTTGTTTTTTTTTGTTTGTTTGTTTTTTTAATTGATTTTAGAGAGAGGAAGAGAGAGACAGAGACATTGTTTTGTTGTTCCATTTATTTATGCATTCATTGATCGATTCTTGTATGTGCCCTGATCGGGGATCGAACCCACAACCTTGGCCTATAAGGGGGACACGCTAACCAAATGAGCTACCCGGCCAGGGCCTACTTTTTATTTTATTTATTTATTTTTTTAAATATATTTTATTGATTTTTCACAGAGAGGAAGGGAGAGAGATAGAGAGTTAGAAACATCGATGAGAGAGAAACATCGATCAGCTGCCTCCTGCACATCTCCCACTGGGGATGTGCCCACAACCCAGGCACATGCCCCTGACCGGAATCGAACCTGGGACCCCTCAGTCCGCAGGCCGACGCTCTATCCACTGAGCCAAACCGGTTTCGGCCAGGGCCTACTTTTTAAAAAATTCCTTTGGGCACACAGCAGCCTCTATGAAAATGTAAAATTTGACTATCAGTCATGCACACTTCAGTGCGAACTGCCTTCACCTTTGCTTTCTTCAGGGTCATCTGAGGTGAGTATGAAAGAGCTGGGAGTTTGGACTGGGGAGGAGAGTGGAAACAGTGCGGACAGGAGGAGGAGGGTAACCTGGAAAGGACTGGGCGAGGGTGGGACCTGCAGTTTTGAGTGCTGAAGGTGTGGACATGAAAAGAAGGCCCCTCCCTCTGAGCACCTTTCCCGCCAGGCGTGTTTCCTTGAATGCAAGTTCTCCTGACTACAAATTAGAATAACTGGGAGCTATTGAAATTATTCAGTAGAACTTCCTCCAATACCAATTCATGCAGCGTCTCAGGAATGGGCCCTCACATCAGTATTTTATTAACTTTTTGGCTTTCTTGAGCTATAATACAATAGACTCATTTGTTTTAAATATGCAATTCGATAGATTTTGGTAATTGCTCTTGTATTTAGGTATTTGATCCATTTTGAATTCATTTTTGTACATGGTGTGAGAGAGGGGCCCAACTTCATTCATTTTCTCCCTTAAGATTTATTGAGATGTCATTGACATATAACATTGTATAAGTTTAAATCATACAACATGATGCTGTAATACATGTATATATTGTGAAATGATTACCACAATAGGGTTTGTTAACACAGCCATCACTTTGCATAATTACATTTTTTTTATGGTGAGAACATTTAAGACCTACTCTCTGAGCAACTTCAAAGTTTATAATACAGTATTGTTAACTATAGTCACCTTGCTGTACATTCGATCCCCAGAATTAACTAGAAATGTGTACCTTTTGACCATCATTTCTCCATTTCCCCAGCTCTGGCAACTATCCACCATTCTACTCTGTTTCTCTGTGTGTAGCTTTTTTAGGTTTCACATATAAATGAAATCATACAGTCTTTACCTTTACTTGTCTGGCTTATCTCACTTAGAATAATACCCCAAGGTCTATGGCAAATGGAAGGATTTCCTCCTTTCTTATGGCTGGGTAACATCCCACATACATGTATACTATTCCATACGTATGGACAACATTTCATATATATATGTATACATCTGACATCTCTTCTTTAAAATATATTTTATTGATTTTTTTTTACAGAGAAGAAGGGAGAGGGACAGCGAGTTAGAAACATCGATGAGAGGAGAAACATCGATCAGCTGCCCCCTGCACAGCCCCCACTGGGGATGTGCCCGCAACCAAGGTACATGCCCCTGACCGGAATCGAACCTGGGACCCTTCAGTCCACAGGCCGACGCTCTATCCACTGAGCCAAACTGGTCAGGGCACATCTCACATCTTCTTTACCCATCCATCTGTGGGTAGACACAGGCTGTGCCATATCTTGGCTATTGTGAATAATGCAGCATTGCACATGGGGTGCAGACATCTCTTCAAGACAATGATTTCCTTTCCTTTGAATATATACACAGAAGGGGGATTACTGAATCATGTGGCAATTCTATTTTTAGTCTGAGGAGCATTCACACTATGTTTTATAGTGGCCGCACCAATTTACATTCCTGCCAATAGTGTGAAAGGTTCCCTTTTCTCCGTATCCTTACCAATACTTGTTATCGCTTGTCTTTTTGATCATACACTTTCTAACAGGTAGGAGGTGATCTCTCGTCATGGTTTTGATTTGCATTTCTCTGATGCTTGGTGATGTTAAGCATCGTTTTATGTACCTATTGGCCATTTCCACAACTTCTTTGGAAAATGTCTATTCAGGTCCTTTGCCCACTTAAAAATAGTATTATTAATTATTATTTGCTATTGAGTTTACGAGGTCCTTACATATTTTGTATGTTTACCCCTTATCAGATATGTGGTTTGCAAATATTTTCTCCCATTCCATAGGTTGCCTTTTCATTTTTTTAAATGTTGTTTTCTGTGCAGAAGCTTTTTGGTTTGATGCATTCTCACTTATTTATATTTGGTTTTGTTGCTTGTGCTTTTGGTGTCATACCCCCCCCCCCCAAAAAAAAACAAAAAACACACACACAAAAAACAGTGTTAAGGAATTTTATCCCTGTTTTCTTATAGGAGTTTTATGGTTTCCGGTCATGTTTCAAGTTCTTAATCCACTTAACTTTTGTGAGTAGTGTAAGGTTGACGTCCAATTTCATTCTTAGGCATGTGATGATCCAATTTTTTCAACACCATTTAGTGAAGAGACTGTCCTTTCCCCCACTGAGTACTCTGGGCTCCCTTATCCAATATTAGCTGAGCTATCTGCAAGAGTTTATTTGTGGGTTCTCAATTCTGTTTCATTGGTCTGTGTGTCTATTTTTATGCCAGTACTATACTGCTTTGATCACTGTCGCTCTGTGATATAGCTTGAGGTCAGAAGCATGATGCTTCCAGCTTTGTTCTTCTTTCTCAAGATTGCTTTGACTCATTGGGGTCTGTTGTGTTTCTATATACTAACAACAAAATACCTGCTCCCTTTTCACTCCTTGGATCCGTTATGTGACGTACATTCACGTTTGAAGGGAATTTCTACCCAGATAGTGTCTTCAACTGGAAGTATTTTGTTCCCTTCCCCCAGCATAATAAGCAGAACAGCCAAATGGAAGAGATGCGCAGGACAAGGAATGGGGAAGAGCTCGGAGCTTCCATGGAAGCTCTTGCCCCACCCCCACCCCACCCAGCTTTTGTTTGTCATAATTTGTTAAAGAAGTTGTCCTGTGACGCCTCCTAAAGTTTGTATTTTGTTTGTAACCCTGTGGTATGTCCTTCCTATAACTTGCTAGTTAGATCTAGAGTCGTGATCAGATTTATGTTGGGGAGGAGATAAGACTGCTTCACAGGTGGAGTTCTGTTTTTCCGTCAGAAGGCACTCACACCACCATGGCTGGCTATGTCTCCACTTGTGATGTTAGCAGCCTTTGTGACGATTGCAGATGGTGTTGTGCCGTCATCCCTTCATTTAGTAGCTGGAGAGTGTCTATAACGAGAAGCTTCTCCTCATCAACTGTGTGGTTACCTAAATGTTCAGTTTGTAGAGGAAACACATGATAGATGCTTGATTCTTTACCTTTATTTCCAATTTTTTAAAAGAATGAGTTGGTTTACTTGTGCCCTTGAGCGGTAACCAATGAGGTTTTCTTTTGTTTTGAATTGTTTTTAGTGTAATGATCAATTCAGGGATTGAAATATATTTGTGCATTTTGTTCCACTGTAGTTATAATCTTTATTGATGTTCAAATTGTCCCATCTTTGGCCAATGGGAGCCCCTGTGTGTTGCCTTTCGACGCCTTTTGCCATCAGTCTAGTGGTCATTGATGGTTTTGCTGCTTTCTTGTTTGACAAGATGTTCAAGGCTTATCTTGTGTATTTCCTGTCCTGGAAATAAAATTAGACATTTCTCCAAAGAGCCTTGGTTCCTTTTAGTGAAAAATGGCATTTAGAGACCTCAATCCGGATATTAGGCATTTATTTCTACTGAGTTGGTCATTGTTGATATGCCTCTTCCGTCAAAAAAGCTAGAAAAGCCCTAGCCGATTTGGATCAGTGGATGGAGCGTCGGCCTGCGGACTGAAGGGTCCCAGGTTCGATTCCGGTCAGGGGCATGTGCCTTGGTTGTGGGCATATTCCCAGTGGGAGGTGTGCAGGAGGCAGCTGATCGATGTTTCTCTCTCATTGATGTTTCTAACTCTCTATCCCTCTCTCTCCCTTCCTCTCTGTAAAGAATGAATAAAATACATTTTAAAAAGCTAGAAAATATATATACTACTCATGATGTAGTTTAAATATATATTTAATATTTTCAACAAAATTTTTACTTAATCTCATAGATCTCACTTTTATCTTCTTTTTCTCCTCAAAAGAGAGCCCTTCTCAATAATACAAATTTGGTTGCTCACACAACAGCATCCTGGATTTGCATGTCATCTGTGCCCAGACACCATGCCAATCATCTCTGTGTCATTCTGAATTTAGTATGTGTGCTGCCAAAGTGAGAATAAACTTTATAATCTTTACCCATCTGAACGGTGAAAAAATGTATCTCATTCTAGTTGTATTTTGCATTTCTTGGTAATTAATGAGGCTGAGGGTGTGTCTTTTTATTATAGGCAAGTCCCTCATTAAGCTTCCCCCCCAAAAAATGTTTGGTATTCTCCCCAAAAGCATTTCCCAAACTTCAGTCATCTTCATAGTTTGCTTTTTCCTACTGAACAAATCACCCCTGCTATTTTTTTACGGAATATATTTTTAGTTACTGAGCCCTCCTAAGCAGTCATGGACGAGCCTAATAAACATTAACAGAGCCCTGGCTGGGTGGCTCAGTTGGTTGGAGCATTGTCCCACACACCAAAAGGTGGTGGGCTTGATTCCAGATCAGGGCACATACCTAGATTTCGGGTTCAATCCCCAGTCAGGACACATACAGGAGGCAACTGATTGATGTTTCTCTCTCACATATGTTTCTCTCTCTCTCTCTATTTCTCTCTCTGTGTGTGTCTCTCTCTAAACAATAAACATATCCTCCAGTGAGGATAAAAATTAATTAGTTAAAAATATTAATAGATTTGGTGTCTAGTTATATACTTCCCTAGTACACATTAGCATAAACATATTACTTCTAAAATTAAAAATGGGTGTCCTCTGAAATGACGTCATGTACTTCCCACCTGTGGGATGAGCACCAGGCTCCTGGATTCACTGCCCTACAGGCTTTGGCACTGTCACCGAATGGAATGAGAGATGCCAGCCATTGCCCCATGTCAACATATCTTTCATAAGAAAGACTCTGCTCTGAGGAAAGCCAGCCCAAATACCTGCCCTCACTTGGTGCTAGAGGCAGCTGCACCATCACAACCATGTGCTTTTACCACTTGATGTGGAGAGCAGGACCTGGGCCTCGATTTGCAAAGCTGCTGTGAGCCAGCTGGGGATCTTGGGGAAACCACGTCGCCACCCTAGCCCTTGGTTTCCTCATCCATAAAATGGGGAAGTGAATGATTTGAAGTCCCTTCCCAGGTTAAAGACGTTTGTAACCCTTCCATCTTCATGCCGAGTTCCTAGTTTACAGCCATTCCCGTTCTCCCGCCTGAGTTCCCGGCTCAGGACTGGCGCGGGGTGGTCCCAGTCCATGCCAGCAATGGGAATTGTGGGGGATATCAGACCCGGACAAGCCTGTCCTCTTTCTCCAATTTATACAGGTGTGGGCGAAAGGGACCACATGCTGACCTGACAAGCTCAGGGAAGGCCTGCATGGCGGCCTTGCAAACAGAACACAGTGCTTATGAACCAGAGAGCCTGAGCTTCACTATCCCCCTTGCCCCTTATTAGGTATGTGGCCTTGGACAAGTCACGTAAAGACGTGTGCGTCGGTTTGCTCATCTGTGAAATAAGGGTCACAGCACCGCCAGCTTCGTCAGATAGTGATAAGGATTGAAAGGGTTAACACAGGGACAACAGCGTGGTCCTGAGCATCAGTTCCTGTGCGTCTCAGAGAGGAAGGAGGAAAGGAAAAAGCCAGCGGGTTCATCAGAGCTGCTTCCCCAGGCGGAGGGGGCCAGGGGTGGGGAGCACATGGGGTGCAGAGGTGAGCTTTTCTCAAAGAGCAAAGGCTGGAAAGAAACCCCCAACACAAACAAACGAAACTGCCTAGAGGCCTTTCGTTTCTCAGGGCCCAGAACTGGGGCTCCTGGCCTCACCCAACAAGGTGAGTTTTGCTAAGAAAAGCAACACGGAGTTCAGTGGCTTGTGCGCCTCCTGCTGTCGGTTTGAAGGAGCTGGTTACCAGCGCTGGTGTCCTCTATGGAGACTGACATGCGGCTCAGAGGGGTGCACATTGCACTAATTCGCAGGGACAGTGGAGTTATGCTGGGTTGTGTCACCCAGAGAGCAATAGGGACATGTGCCAAGCAAGCCATTGGCTCAGTTACGTGTGCAGAGAAACCCATACATCACTCTGGACTGTGGGTCAGGTAACCTGCTTAGGGTCCCCAGTGGTCAGTGCTGGGGCCACCCTGCATCCCAAGATCAACCAATTCTCATGACCTTAGCGTTGATAATCCCTTCCAGCTTTGACATCTGACATCTGGCCTAAAACCTAGGGTCCTTGTGATTTGATTAAATTTAGTTTTAAATCCTAGCTCTAAAAATTCTCTTTGTCTTTGTCTCTCTCTATATACTGTATTTTTCTGTGTATAAGACGCTATTTTTTTTTTCTAAAATCGTTAGACTGAAAATCGAGGGGCGTGTCAGCCAAGGAGGGAGCCGAGTGGTGGGGAGCTGCCCATACCTTGTCCAACAGGCTTCCTCCAATCACAAACCTCATTGTTACTGACATCAGCTGGTGCCTTAATTGGAGGTGGAGAGTGTGCAGATGCAACAGGGGTCAGAGCGTTCTGAGCCCATAAAGAAGTCAAAAAATAAAAAGATAAATACCGGTAAGTGATTGTCTGACTCTTTGGTCAGGAGATTCCTTCAATCTGGGCAGGGCAATTCCCATTGAGACAAGTGCCAATACGAGGATTTGGTGTCCATGACAATGGGCAGGGATGGTGTGGGTGTACCCCCATTTACAACATCTGACCTTTGTAACTGGAAGAGTACTATGTCTGCCTATACGGAGGACCCAAGAAAGGTGGAGAGTCCCTTTTATTTCATCTTTACCTCCCAGAACCCTGATTGGATAGACAGCCAACATTTGCTGAATACCTACCTCACAGTGGAGGAACACAGGGCTGTCCTAGAGAAAGGCAGAGAAGCTAATCGCCTTCACAATGAGTCACCCCAGCACCTGGGACCGCCAGAGGCCTCGATGGCCATTCCCAATACCCATCTATGACGGCATGTCAATCATGGGGACCTGGCCAAACGCGAGCATTGCCAAGAATGGGTCCCAGCAGGATGAAGGAAGGGAGTGCCCAGAGGTGTGTCAGTGAGTCCAGCAGCTAAGCAACGACCAGAGGAGAGCACTTGGGAATTCTTAGAATGGATCTTGGAGGCCTATCGCCAATATACGGATGTGGGCCGGAGGCCTCTGAGAATTCGAAGGTTGTGAACATGGTTTTCATGACGCTGAGTGCCCCTGACATTCAAAGAAAGCTTCGGAGGGTGCCGGGTGCCTGGAATGCCTGTGGCACAGTTAGTAGAAGTTGCTTCAAGGTCTTTCATAGGTGAGACCAGGCCTCAGGAAAACAGGAACAAGGGAAATGAAACAGCAGGCCAGCCCGCTGGCTGCTGCACTGACCTCTGGAGACAGCGAGCCAGGGAAGGCCCCAGGAATACGGGCTGAGCACCTAGAGGACCCCGAGGGTGCCTCCACCGCACACAGGAGGGCCACTGGCAAGGCAGTGCCCAAACCTAAACCAGGACCAGATGGGAGCAGGCAAAGGGCATTGCCGGTGCCCCAACTCTCCGAGAGTGACCAGGAATGACGGGGTCCAGGGGCTCTGTTCATCCCAGGTGGCTCCTTTACCATCACCCTCATGGAAACCCCAGTCGCTCTAACAGCAGGAAAGAAATTGACTTTTTAACCGACACCGGAGCCACATATTCTGTGCTAAATACTTGGCTGCCTAAGCTCCCCTCTGAAAAAATGCTTGTGACTGGAGTGTCAGGGGGAGTCACTACAGGAGCCATTTCTCCAGCCATTAGACTGACAAATGGGAAGAACCAACCTTAAGCATAGCTTCTTCTATATGCCCGAATGCCCGGTGCCACTTTTAGGATGGGACTTAGTCACTAAAAAGAATGCCAGAATAGCTTTGGCCCCGGGCCATATGGACATTAGGTGCCTTCGAATGAAGCGTGTGCCTTGTAGGCAGTTTTACTGACCTCAGCTGAGAGAAATTCCGGCGGAGATCCCTAAGGAGATCCCAAAAGAAGTAACTCCGGAAGTACGTATGGGCAAAGGGCAGGCCTGGAAAGGCAAAAGCACCACCCCAATCCAAATACGATTGCCGCAGGAGCAATGGTACTGCATCTAAAGCCGCACATGCCAGACGAACACGCTAAGGAGGGAGTCCGAGCATAGGTGGCAGCATCCTGAGAGCACCAGCTTATTGGGCCTCGTCATCACTGTATCATACGCCCCTCTTAGCAGTGCAGAAGCCAGGCACGAATGAACCCCGAACTTGCAGGCCTTTAAGCAACCCTGTGGTCCCCAAACCCTACACCTGCTGACTACCTTGTTTAGGGGGTTCTGTTGACTTATGTGCTGGGTTTAAAAGATGCCTTCTTTTGCATTCCTCTGAGCCTTTAGTGTCAGGAACTGTTTGCATTTGAATGGGAGGAGCCAAAGTTAAACAATAGTACTGCTGGACTGTTCTCCTCCGGGGGTTCAAAAAGCCCCCTACCCCATTTGGAGCTGCTTTAGGCAGAGTTTTAAGGGAACTTCAGCTGGAGCACTGCTCCAATATGCTGATGACATTCTCACTGCCAGTCTCTGCAAGGAGGTACAAAAATACCATTCTAACCTTGAACTCCCTGGCTTAACAGGGATATAAAGTTTCCCAAAAGAAAGCCCAAATATCCAAGCCCTCTGTGAAATACTGGGACTTGAATTATCTCAGGGACAAAGAAACTCGCTCTGAGACAGGAGGGAAGCCCTGGCTAGGCAGGCCATGCCCACCACCTGCAGATAGTCAAGGGGATTCCTAGGGCCCTGACCAGATTGGCTCAGTGGATAGAGCGTCGGCCTGTGGACTGAAGGGTCCCAGGTTCGATTCTGATCGGGGGCATGTACCTTGGTTGCGGGCACACCCCAGTGGGGGTGTGCAGGAGGCAGCTGATCGATGTTTCTGACTCTCTACCCCTCTCCCTTCATCTCTGTAAAAAATCAATAAAATATATATATATATAATTTTTTTTTTTAAAAAGGGGATTCCTAGGAAAGGCTGGATTTTGTAGGATCTGGATTCCAAACGTTGGCTTGATCGAAAAAACATCACATGAGGCACTGAAAGGAACAGGTCAAGAGCCTTTGATATGGACTGGGGAACGACAAAAGGCCTTCCAGGCTATTAAGGAAAAGTTATTGAGGGCCCCAGCCCTAGGCCTCCTGGACTTAAGAAAGTCGTTTGTACATGAAAGACAAGGATACCATTGATAAAGAAAGTCAGTGACATTGCAAGATACAAAATAAATATCCAGAAACCAGTTGCATTTTTATATACCAATAATGAACTGTCAGAAAGGAAAGCCAAGAAAGCAATCCCATTTACAATTGCATCAAAAATTAAAATGGCTAGGATTAGATTTCACCAAGGATGCAAAAGACCTGTACTCCAGAAATTATCAGACACTGAAGAAAGAAACGGAAGAAGATACAAGTAAGTGGAAGTATGTACCGTGTTCATGGATAGGAAGAATTAACATCATTAAAATGTGTATTACATACAAAGCAATCTATAGATTCAACACAATTCCTATCAAGATACCAAAGGCATATTTCACAGGACGAGAACAAATACTCCAAAAATTCATAGGAAACCACAAAAACCCCGAATGGCCACAACAGTCTTGAGAAAGAACAAAGTTGAAGGAATCACACTCCCTGATAGCAAACTATACAACAAGGCCATGGTAATCAAAATAGCATGGTACTGGCCTAAACACAGACATATAGATCAACGGAACAGAATGGAGAGCCCAGAAATAAACCCACGTTTTTATGGTCAATTAATATTTGGCAACGAAGGCTAAAACATACCATGGGGTAAAGATAGTCTATCCATAAGTTGTGTTGGGAAAATTGGAGAGTTACGTGCAAAAAATGAAACTACTAGTAGACCACCTTCTTATGCCATATACAAAAATAAACTCAAAATGAGTTAAAGACAAATGTTAGACTTGAAATCATAAAAATCCTAGAAGAAAACATAAACAGTAAAATCTCAGATATTTCTATTTCTCATAGCAATTTTTTTTTCTCTCATATATCTCCTGGGGCAAGAGAAACAAAAAGAAAAAAATAAACAAATGGGACTACATCAAACTAAAAAGTGTTTGCACAACAAAGAAAATCATCAACAAAATGAAAAGACAACTCATTGAATGGGAGAACATATTCACCAATGAACATCTGATAAGGAAGGGGTAATATCCAAACTTTATAAGAACTTATAAAACTCGGCACCAGAAAAACAAACAATCCAATTTAAAAATGTGCGAAGGACCTCAATAGACACTTCTCCAAAGAGGACATACAGATGACCAATAGACATATGCAAAGGTCCTGCTATCCCAGTGGTTCTCAACCTTCTGGCCCTTTAAATACAGTTCCTCATGTTGTGACCCAACCATAACATTATTTGCATTGCTACTTCATAACTGTAATGTTGCTACTGTTATGAACTGTAATGTAAATATCTGATATGCAGGATGGTCTTAGGCGACCCCTGTGAAAGGGTCGTTCGACCGCCAAAGGGGTTGCAACCCACAGGTTGAGAACCGCTGTGCTATACAATTTCAACCCCGGATTTTGGCTACTTTTAAAATCCTGGAAAATACAAACATCCTGATGACCAACTTGAACCTAAATAGTGGGACCCAACAAGAAAGTTGTACATATACCATCGCTTCTAAGGCAATATTGCTAATCTGTTAGCCCACATGACTACAGCCATAGGCAGGTTGATAAGTTTCCTGTGGGGATGCATTCACCCACTGCTCACTTCTCTGCCCAGCTACTGGGGAATGCTCATATTGGTTTTGCTTCTTTGTGGTTGGCATTGGAACACCAATTGGGTGTTGCTGCCTTTACAGTTGCTGCCTGAGGGCAGCTAAAACTAGCAACCTGATGACCATTCAAACCTCAGACCCTCGGACTGGAACCCAAGAATATGTCCAATCACATGTGAAGCGGTTTTAGTCCTCTAACCCCCAAACTGCACCCCTTCTCAGCAGGAAGCAGCTAGAGTGTTCGCCCTTTTTCCCTCAAGAAGGAGAACTGATCAAAAGGAAGGGAACAATGGAAACTTAAGGTCCTTATGACTTTGACTCAATTTAGCTTTAACTCCTCGCTCTAGAAACCATCTCCCCCCACTTTCCCATATGTCTCCCTCAGAGACCTAGCTTTTCCTCCAAATCAGCAACCCTGGAGGCAGCAGGAGATAATAGCCTAGACCTAACTGATGGTCACATGGCCAGGACCTCTGGCACATTAAAGATAACATCTTGACCTAAGTTTTGTTTCAGCCCCTAAGCCCTAAGGTGAGACAGGTCAACCTAAGGTGAAATAGGTTGACTCCCTGGCTGCTGTCCCATGAATCTAGACCAAGCATGTCAAACTCAAAGGCTAACACAGGCCAAGTAAACAAGGTTTATGTGGGCTGCAAAAAAACAGGAGCTTCAATTTTCATAGAAACGTAGTTTTATTTCGAGAGACATGCTGAACCCAAAGGGCTGAAATAAACGAGTAATCATTAACATAAAATAAGAGAACATATTAATGAAAATTAATATTTTTTCTTGAACTTACCAGACACTGAATAACTGCACAAATTAATAAGCATAACGCAAATAAACCTATTTTTCTTGTTCTCTGAAAGCGAAATATTTCCTATTGAGCACACCAAACAAGTCAGTACAAGACTAATGACGTGGCAATCGGCTGCTAAAATATTCGCTGCTAGTATTAGTGGAGAGAAATGGTGCGCCTGCGCATAAGGCGCGTAAGGGAAATGAATGTAACACGATTATAGTAATCAGTCATTAGTGAACATTGTAGTTCGTTATTAATAATTGTGTATATTGCCCTAACCGGTTTGGCTCAATGGATAGAGCATCGGCCTTTGGACTCAAGGGTTCCGGGTTCGATTCCGGTCAAGGGCATGTACCTTGGTTGCAGGCACATCCCCAGTGGGGAGTGTGTAGGAGGCAGCTGATCGATGTTTCTCTCTCATTGATGTTTCTAACTCTTCATACCCTCTCCCTTCCTCTCTGTAAAAAATCAATACAATATATATATATATATATTTTTAAAAAGAACAGATTCTTCCAACCCACCTTTAAAAAAAAATAATTGTGTATAACAGGATATTGTAAAAATTAAGTTACGAAATTTTTATTAAAACGTTTCTTACATACCGTTATAGTGGCTGAGCCGCAAAAATATTCCTTGTGGGCCACGTGCGGCCCGTGGACCAAGAGTTTGACACGCTTGATCTGCACAGACCAACTCCAGAAAAGCCCTCAGAGCTGTCCTCAAGACCTGAAGAAATGACTCATGGCCTTCCCTAACCTCCGACCAATAGCTCCCAGCACCACGCCAAACCCCTCACCCACAGGTCTTGTGATTTTGCCCTCAGTAATCTGTAACCTACATGCTCCCCATCTCTGGATTGGCCAACTCAATATTAAACTCTTTTCCTTCCTATGCTCCCAACTCCTGTGCATGCATTTCTTTGGGCCGGTGTGTGCAGGCAGGTGCACTCAAGGAAACCATTGGGGTTCTGGTAACACCAGGCCCAATGAAAATGTTCCCCCAAAGAAAGCAGTTTCTTCTTTGGACCAGAACAAAACATTGCAACATTTACTTTATTTTTATACTTAAAAAAAATAACTCTAGTAGTTTCCTTGAAGCAGTGTGTGTGTGTGTGTGTGTGTGTGTGAGAGAGAGAGAGAGAGAGAGATGGCTAGAGAGAGGACCTTCTTTTTGGCCCCTTCCTTGAATGCTGGGGAAGGTTTGAGTCCTGGACAAACTTCAGCTATTTCTCTGGGAGTCTTTCCTGTTGTAGGGCGTTCTTCTCAGAGACTGGCTGCCACCCTTAGAATGAAGACTCACGTGACCCCAGAGTCAGCATGAAAACCTCAAGGCGTCCTTGAGACCTTCCCAATATTTCCCAAACCTGCTGGCTAGTGACTGAAATTCCTCCAACTAGTTCACGCTTATGTCCCACATCAGGAGGCAACCAGCTTATTCCCTAAGGGCCAGAAAATCAGTAGTTTAGGCTTCGTGGGCCCTATGGTGTCAATCCCTTCCTCTCAACTCTCCTCTGGTAGCTAGAAAGCAGACACAGATAATACAGAAATGAAAGAGCATAGTTGTGTTCCAATGAAGCTGTATTTTAACAGCAGGAGCCAGATTGGGCTGCTGGCCGGAGGTTGCCAATCCCTTGTTCTACATTTACAGAGAAGGGCGGTGGGATGGGGGATGGAGAGCTGACATTTATAGGGTGTATACCACATGACAAGCACTGTGCTAGCACCTTGATACCTGGTATTTCATTTAGTCATCCTATAGAAAAATCACTGTATAGAAGGTGTGATCAATCTCCCCATTTTATAGCCTAGAAAACTGAGGATCAGAGAGATTATGTAACTTGATTGAGGTTGCTCAGCTGATGCTGGCAGGATCTGAACTCAGGTATATGAAGTTCAAAGTCTAACCAGACAATCAATGGGTCCCGGCTGTCTGTCACTACTTGACCCAATTCAGCAGAGACAGGGTTGAATCATATGTGAGCATTTATTCTAATATTCCTGGTAGTATGGGAGAGCAGCAGGTCATCCACAAAAATCTGCTCTGCACCCCACCATAAACCAGCTGCTTATATTGGGTAGGACACAGATTACATGGGGAAGTAGGGGTTACAGGCATGGAGAGGTAGGCTATGTGGGCTGGGGTGGGACTCCATTGTTTGGGCAACAAGGTTGTTAATCTTCCCAGGAGAACAGGCAGTTCTTGAATGAGAATGGACCACATTCCACAGTTGACTCCCAGGTCCAAGGTTGACTCCCTGGTCCTGGGGGTGTACAACTCCCAGCCAGATTAGAATGTCCTTGCTTTAACGAGCACAAGGCAATCATGGTTAACAGAGCATGGTTAATATATTCCATGACCATAGTTGGTCCCCAATATTCTATTTTTGCCCCTAACAAAAGCTTGTGTTCTTTCTACAGAACCCAGGATGGGTAGAATGCTGGAGCTAGATGGGCCTCAGGGCTCACCGAATCCATCCTCCTCACTTTATAGAGAGGAAATGGGAATTGTGGGGGATATCAGACCCGGACAAACCTGTCCTCTTTCTCCAATTTATACAGGTGTGGGCGAAAGGGGCCACATGCTGACCTGACAAGCACAGGGAAGGCCTGCATGGCGGCCTTGCAAACAGAGGCCTAAAGTAACCACAAAGGATGGTCTGAAATTAAACTTTAACTAAAGCAGTGATGGTGGGCAGTTAGTCCTAGGCAGGTATTTTCACTAACAAGGTCAACCTTTACCTTAACTGAGCCTATCTGTCTGTTTGCATCTATAATAACATACCCTTGAAATGTCTGAGTAACTTGTAACTTCCCTTTTTCTGGACCCCTTGGGGCACGACCTAATGTGCCTGGGCTCCAGACAGATACCACAAATTCCTTCATTGTTATCATGTTAATTGTTCCTATACCCACCTAAGTATGTGTCTATCATTTTACTTTTTATCCAATCCCAGGGGTCCCCCCCCCCCCAGTTTTCTTTCTCCCGCCTCTCTAGTCTATCACCAATGGATTTCATGTAACCCACCTACGTCCCTCCTTTGATTGCACTGTATAAATACAGATGTAACCCACCATTCTCCGGAGCATTATCTCAATTCGTTGAGGTTCTGCTTCCCAGCAATTGTCAACAGTTTGGCTCAAATAAACTCACAAAAATTCTTTACAGGTTTGAATGTTTTTATGTTAACACCGGGATGGGCCCTAATGCCATCATCTGGGACACAGCATCTTCCCTGCGGAGTAACTAGTTTTCCACGGGGACTCCTACTCCCTCGGGGCAGATTCCATTCCTCCTCACATGCTTGCCATTCTTCTGCCCGTATCGTCTGCTGAACTTCTAGTACTGCGTCACAGAAACAGCGAACACGCTTTTATCCCTGGGAGATCTATATTTAGTGTAGCCATGGCTATGATGGAGGTTTGAGTTAGCTGGACAACTTTATATTCCAAATAACAAACTCCAACTCAAATTGGCTTAAAAGATCAAGGTCACTTATCGGCTCATGTAACTGGACAGTTCAGAGATAGGGCTCACTACAGGTGGCTGGGGCTCGCTATAGGCTCACACACGGGCCTATAGGCCCAGGACCCAGCTTCTCTCTGTCTGTTTCCTACCATCCTCAGCACTGGTTCTAATCTCAGGCACGCTCTTCCTCACGGTGGCAAAACGGTTGCCAGAGACTCCTGAGCCTACATTCTCCCTTATTTACATATTTCCCCCCAAGCAGGGGGCTTTTCTTTGCCGGAACCCCAATAAACCTTTTTTTTTTTTTTTTTTTGCGTCTTACTGGCTTGGGTTAACTATCCATTTAAATCAATTACTGCATCCAGGAGTTGGGACACTGTCTTTTTTTATTTTTATTTTTATTTTTTATTGATTTCAGAGAAGAGGAAAAGGGAGAGAGAGATAGAAAGATCAATGATGAGAGAGATTCATCGATCGGCTTCCTCCTGTACGCCCCACACTGGGAATCGAAACCACAACCTGGGCATGTGCCCTGACCGGAAACTGAACCATGACCTCCTGGTTCATAGGTCAAGGCTCAACCTCTAAGCCAGGCTCTGTCTTTTTTTTAAAATATATTTTATTGATCTTTTACAGAGAGGAAGGAAGAGGAGGAAGGGAGAGGGATAGAGAGTCAGAAACATCGATGAGAGATAAACATCCATCAGTTGCCTCCTGCACAGCCCCCACTGGGGATGTGCCCACAACCAAGGTGCAGGCCCTTGACCAGAATCGAACCTGGGACCCTTCAGTCCACAGGCTGACGCTCTATTCACTGAGCCAAACCGGTTAGGGCAGGCTCTGTCTTAAGCCAATCAGGACCCGTCCCTGGAGCTGGGGGTGGGGTTAGTTGTACCTAAACCGCAGGGCTGAGAACCAGGGAAGGTTCATTGGCCCGTGAGAAATCAGGGTGGTGTTGTCAGGAGGCAGGTTCCTGAGAGTTCCTGTTCCATTCTATTCTTTTTCTCCTCTGGGCAGAGAAGGTTGCTTTTGAACACACTAGCCCTCCCTGATCTTCTTGGAGATAAGGGCGAGCCTCCTTCTACCATCTGCCTGGCACACGAGTCATGTGTGACTGGCACCCAGGGTGAATGTGGGCAGCTGTGTTCCTCGTGGGCACTTCTTGGGGACCAGGCGTGCCTCTGAAAGCGGGCGTGTCCACGTTACCCACCGCGGAAGGGTTTGAGATGTTTTACCAGAGGAAGCAGCCTTGGAAACAGTCACTCGCCCGCTGTCCGGGGTAAGTAAACGCTGATGCCAGAGCAGTGAGCAGGGCAGAGTGCTGGTTCACTGAGTCGGTGCTGCCTTGGCACGGCTTTAATGCCGTTTGGGGTGCCCTGCCCAGGAGCCCTCTCGGAGGAGGTCAGCAGGCAATCGGCAAACTGCTAAAGTGCTTGGAGCCTTCTCCAGGGTCCTCATTAGCAAGTGATACATTAGTGTCACCACAGGCCATCTGCCCCGAGTGCCAAGAAACTGTGATGAGGCGCTGCCCTGTCCAATTTAGACAGACCCATCTGTCTTTCCTGTGGCGGTGATGGTGGGGGGTGGGAGTGGGGGGGGGGAGTGGGGAGGGAAAGGTATCAGGAGAGGAAGGGAGAGCCTTTCTACCCTAGGATGAAGATTGACATACATACAAACCCAACCACGGGTCATTCGTGGAAACAAAGGGGAGACAGTAAAGACTGTGGCCGTTTCGTGGCCTCGTGCTCCCATTTCACCGTTTTGCTTGTGATTACATTTATGGATAGAAGGTGGTTAGCTGTCTTACGTTGTTTAACGTTTTCACTGGAATGGTTTGTGTTTTAACTTTCTTCCAGATTTTCCTCTCAGCCACGGTTCTCCGCATCCGGCCCTTAAGCTCCGAGCAGTGTTGCTGGTCAGCTCAGCTGGTGAAAAGCCCAAGGTAGGCAGTTCCACTCCAAGGCAGGAGCTATAACAGACCCCTGGACACCAGTGTCCACAGCTGCATTCTTCACAACGGCCAACTAGCCACACGCAGATAAACACATAAATAAAGTGGGGAGAGCCACACCATGGACTGGTATTCAGCCAGAAGGAAGGAATTCTCGCCCTGGCCTGTTTGCTCAGTGGTTAGCGTGTCAGCCCGAGGACCGAAGGTGAAGGGTAGGTACCTGGGTTGCAGGTTCCCCGGCCCCAGTGGGGGCGCGTGCAGGAGGCAACCAATCAATGTGTTTCTCTCACATCGTTATTTCTCTCTGTCTTTCCCTCTCTCTAAAAACCAATGGAAAAATATCCTTGAGTGAGGATTTTTAAAAAAAGATGATTAAGGGTAAGTTTTATATTATGTCTATTTTCCCACAATAAAAAACAAACAACTAAGTCAAAGCTAGGGGCAAAATCTAAGTAGGGGCCTGGTAGCTCCCTTCTGTGTCACATACCACCTCAGCCCCTGGTTTAGAGAAATCTCCTCCAGTTGCTGGGAAATAGAATTTATCTGCTGCTTCTCCTAATAGTGGGTTAGGAGAAGTGGCTCCTACACTGAAGGTTACACCTCAGAGGTATAAATAAGATACCCACGTTGTTCAAACATTAAAAAAAGAAAGTGGTAGAAGTCTCCCTCTCACCCTTCTCCCCATTCACTTAGTTCCCAGGGGCCCCAGCAGGTGACTCATTTTCAGTTTATGATTTATCCTTCTAGAAAAGTTTTTTTTTAAATATATTTTATTGATTTTTTATAGAGAGGAAGGGAGAGGGACAGAGAGTCAGAAACATCGATGAGAGAGAAACATCGATCAGCTGCCTCCCGCACACCCCCCACTGGGGACGCGCCTGCAACCAAGGCACATGCCCTTGACCGGAACCGAACCCGGGGCCCTTCAGTTGGCGGGCCAACGCTCTATCCACTGAGCCAAACCGGTCAGGGCTAGAAAAGTTTTAAGTATATACAAGCGACTATGGATCTATGTTAATTTCCCCTCTCCTTCTGTTTACCCAAATCGCAGCACACTGTTCTGCACCTTGCCTTTTTTCCTTAGAACGTATCTCGCTGAACTTTCCATAAAATACATAAGGAATCTCCTTACTCTCCTTTCACAGCTGCGTACTATTCCAACATATGGAGGCGCCATCATTTGTTCAGCCAAGCCTTCGCTGTTGAACATTTAGCTGTTTCCAATCTTAGGCCATTACATAATCATAATGGATAACCTTGCATGAATGTCATTTTGCACATGTGTAAGGATCTCTGTAGGAAAACAACCCTGTGTTTTAACTAATCCAGGATTACTGGATCAGAGGGTAGATACATGTGTAATTTTGATAAATACTGACAAATTGCCCTTCATACGGGGTATTAATTTACCTTCTGATCAGCAATGTATGAGAATGTTTACTTTCTAGACCGCAGAGCGTGCTATCCAATTTTTGGCGTTTTACTAGGACAACGGGTAAAAAATGACATCTCAATGTGGCTTTCATTTGCATTTATCTTATGAGTGTGTTTGAGCAACTTGTCATAATAAGAACCATTTTTCTTTTCTGTGGACCATCTGCTTATATCTTTTGCCCATTTTTCTCTTGGGCTATTCATCTTTTTTTTTCTCATCTATTTATAGGAGCTCTTTAAATATAAAGGAAATTAACCCTTTGCCTGTGATATGAGTTGAAAATATTGTTCCAAGTCTGTCATTTGTCTTTTGACTTTATGTTACTTGCCTTGCAAAATTTTTCTATGTAGCCAAATTTATCAATTTCTTTTTAGTGGTGTTTGGATTTTGTTACATAATGGGAAAGGCCTTATTCCCTTTGGAATTATATGATAATCTTCTCATTTTCCTCTATTACTTCCATTGTTTTGTTTCTTTTTGAACCTCGATCCCATTGGAATTTCTCCTCATATGCAGTGTGAGAATACGGATTCAACTTTGTTTTCCAGTGGCTACTCCATTGTTCCAATACTATATATTGAGAAATCAGATTTTATATTTATACTGTGGGATGGAGTGGTTTACCAGAGTCCCTGCCTTAGGTGCGTTACATGTTTTGTCCCCAATCTTTATGCGACTGCACAAAGCACATCTTACACTCTCAACAAATGTTTCTGGAAACAGTGACACCCAGAGCTCTGCTCACCCCCAACCTCTCCCAGATCTCACCCAGTAATTGATCCCTATCTTGTTAACTCTTTGATGCTTTAAAAAATATTTTTATTGATTTCAGAGAGAAAGGGAGAGAGAGAGAGATAGAAACATCAATGATGAGAGAGAATCACTGATTGGCTGCCTCCTGCATGCCTCACATGGGGGGTCGAGCCTGCAACCCAGTCAAGTGCCCTGACCTGGAACCAAACCATGACCTCCTGGTTCATAGGTTGATGCTCAACCACTGAGCTACACTGGCTGGGCTTAAAAAATATTTTTGTTATATTTTGTCCTGCTTTTTGATTATTCTTATAGAGAGGATTGTTCTAAATGACCTAGGCCACTACTAGAGTTCTATATGTTGAACAATCCTTGAATTCCTGGAATAAACCCCTTATGGTCATGATATATTAATTTTAATATGCTATATTCTATTTACTAATATTGTATTTGGATTTTTTTAAAAATATATTTTATTGATTTTTTACAGAGAGGAAGGGAGAGAGAACAGAGAGTTAGAAACATCGATGAGAGAGAAACATCGATCAGCTGCCTCCTGCACATCTCCCACTGGTGATGTGCCCGCAACCCAGGTACATGCCCTTGACCAGAATCGAACCTGGGACCCTTCAGTCCACAGGCCGATGCTCTATCCACTGAGCCAAACCGGTTTCGGCTGTATTTGGATTTTTTGCATTTATATGAATTAATGTGACCCTCTATATTTTTATATTTAGTGAAGTCTTTACTGATTTAGTATCAGCCTTGAGCTCATATTTTTAAAAGATTTTGGAAATTTTCCTTGCTTTTCTGTATCAGGTAACAGTTTAAACAGCCCTGGGGTCATCTTTTAAAGGTTTGGTAGCATTCCCCTGTGAAACCATGTAATGCAGTGGTTTTAATTGTAGTCATCAGGACCCTGGCTGGCTGGCTGGGGGGCTGTTGAGGGAAGCACTGCAATTGAAATGACAAACAGTATGTGATTCACACCAGTGCACACAGCTGGGGCTGGAGTAATTGTGTGATTTAAAAAAAAAAATTTAATTCTAGTAAATTTTCAATACCATGAAATTATAAAGGTTAAATTTTTCTATTTTGTTGTTGCAAAGTCAAAAAGCTTTAAAAATCTCCTTTCTGTTACTCGTGTCATGCTCTAGCCTTTTTCAGAGACCAAAATCTGTTCACTGAACCACTTCCCACACATTTATTCTGCCTTTCGCGGCCATCAGAGCTCTAGAGATGTGCCTAGTTGCTTCAGGCCATAGCAATAACCCTCCCTGCCATCTCCAAAGCTAATCTCCTATGAAATTTGACATTTTGCTCCTCAGAAAACAGTCCCTATATCTAGGCTTCTTATGTGTGCTGTGCTCCTCCAAAGGGCGGGGGGTGGGGGGGGGGCGGTCATCTCTTTCATTGCTCCTATAATTGGAGTAAATGTGATCATTAAGAATAAAGATGAAAGCAAGATGGGAAGGCAGAACATCAAATCTGCACTCTAGCCCTGCCGGTGTGGCTCGGGGGTTGAGGGTCAACCCATGTACCATGAGGTCACTGGTTTGATTCCCAGTCAGGGCACATGCCTGGGGTTGCAGCCTCAACCCCAGTATTGGATGTGCAGGAGGCAGTTGATGGATGATTCTCTTATCATCACTGATGTTTCTATCTCTTTATCCCTCTCCCTTCCTCTCTCTCTCTAAAAACCAACAAGAACAGCTCTAACCGGTTTGGCTCAGCGGATAGAGCCTCGGCCTGCAGACTGAAAGGTCCCAGGTTTGATCCCGGCCAAGGGCATGTACCTTGGTTGTGGGCACATCACTGATCGATGTTTCTAACTCCCTATTCCTCTCCCTTCCTCTCTGTGGAAAATCAATAAAATATATTTTAAAAAATAAATAAAAAATAAAAATCAACAAGAACATATTAAAAAAAACAAAAAACACTCTAAAGCAAAATCAAAACAAACAAAACTCCAATAGCAGCAAAAGCCCCAAACTCCTGTAGGCAAAGTGCTATTTATTAGTGGGCTGTTTTCGCATCTCCCTCCTGAGGGAAAAATCAGACTGCGAGACCTTGGCGCCCGGCCAAAGTCCCGGCCAAAGGGCCTTGGGTGAAAGCGGCCTTTGCAAGGGGCCCGGTTTCTTGGGACGCATGGGAGGTAGCATGTAATGTGGGGCTTCTGCATGGGAACCCAGCCCCGCCCCCACAGCCCTGGGAAGAGAGGAAGCCAGAAATTCTAGCTGCCCAGGTTCGCGTCTGCCTGTCTCCAGACTGTAATCTCTCTGATGACATCTCTCTGATGACATCTCTGGTTCCCCCGCGCCTGGCACTCACTATATACGCTCCGAACATGAAAGAATGAAATAATTAAAATAACGGTTTACGGGCATTTAGATGCTCACCCACTGAGGACTGACTGTGTACCTGGGTCAGGCCTGTGCGGGGTGCGGGTGACAGAGCAGAGGGCAACCCCAGTCTCCGCCCTTAAGGGGTTTGTGGCCGGAAGGCACCAGATGTCGAAATTCCAGAGGGGTCCGAAGAGAGACAGTACATGTGGGTTCACCCGTGTTCTAGACAGGCTTCCCACCCTCTCCAAACGAAGGAGTGTTGGGCGAACCGGCTTAGATTCCGGGGAGGGTCTCGCTGTCTCCACCCCTGTGCAGGGAGCAGCAGCATGCAGTCCTTGGGGGTGAAAAGAGGGAGGAAACCGGGGCGTCCGCCTCGACAGCTGCTCACAGCCCGAGGCCCAGCGCGCCGAGATTGTGATCTGCACCCTTGATGTCACTGGAGAAGGAAAGCCGGCGACGCAGGAGGGGAGAACAGCACACCGATGGCGCGGAGGGTGGGGATGCGGTTTCCCGAGGGATGGAGGCGAGAGGGCCGCACCGGGCGGCGGCGCGCCCCCTGCTGGACACAGGTCCGTCCTGCCACTAACCGAGCATTGGCTGAGCCCGGTGGGAAGAGGCAGCTCAGACCCCAAGTCTGAATGAACCATGTCCCTCCCAAATGCAGAGAGCTAATTCTCAGGGGGGAAATCTACCAAGGCGGATCCAGGGCCCCCCATCTTCCCTACCTTCCGGGGGGGGGGAAGGGGGGATCGGGAATGGGTAAGTGGCAAACAAAACTCCATCTGTAACCAGGGCCTTGGCTACCCACTCACACAGCCAACTCACTACCTCTTTGGCGCCTCAGTTCCCACCTTGGGCTCACCCTCTTTTTCTGCAAATCCAAGGACCCTGGGCGTGGGTAACAGTTCAGATAGCATCACTTGCCAGGCCTATGTCTAGCTTACTGGCATCTCCCTCCCCCAATAGCATATAATTTGAGGATTTTCTTAAAAGAAAGACGTTAACGCCCACAACTAATCTTTTCCAAACAGCGATCGTTATAAATCCCAAACAAAAAACGTAGAGGCATGTGAGCCTCTTTCAGGCTTTTCATTTCAATAGATCTGCTAATTAAAAGCTATAATTTAACAAATAATGACTTAACCATCTCACTTTGAAATCAAACAAAAACCCTACCACTAAAATGTTGGACTAGGATGAAGATAATGAATTCAGGCTCCTGCTGGGCCCACGCTGGCCCCCTGCCAGCCATGGGCCTGCAGTCTTTGATTAGCAGCAATAGTTTTCCAAGCCATTTGGAGCAAACTAACTACAGGGAAGATAAGTGAGCCATTTGTGGGGCTGAGTGTTTTTTTGGACCCAGTCCCTCTGCTGATGGAGCGCGATGGAATATTTATCCTTTCCTTGCCCTCATTCATTGTCACTTGGTCAATTTCATTTTCCGCCTGACCCCTGGGGAAGAATGTTGTTTCTAAAGTAATAAGCAGGAAGGAATCTGAAGAGGAAAACTAGCCGTGAAGCCAGGTGATGCTCACCGCAGATGGCATCCTAAGTAGTTAATAAAATAATAAACGATGAAAGCAAAACTGCTTCCCACCCACCACGCCCCCTCCCTAAGCTGGGAATTGGGCATCTGTGCCAGGCTAAAAATAACCTCATGTTCTGGAACCTCCAGGCAGCCCAAGCTCTCACCAGCTAGTTGCCCGTGTGTGCCAGGGATTGGGGCTCTAGAAAAGTTCTATCTCCGAACATCCTCCTAATCCCTAGAGAGCATCCTGAATACCTCACTATTATAAGTAATTGATATTTATTCAGAATACTAACTACAGAATTGGTATAGCTTCTATCTCAATATATGTTTTTATTGATTTTTAGAGAGAGAGGAAGGGAGAGGGAGATAGAAACATCAATGATGAGAGAGAATCATTGAACGATTGGCTGCCTCCTGCACAACCCCCACTGGGAATCGAGCCCCCAACCCGGGCAGGTGCCCTGACCGGGAATCGAACTGGTGACCTCTTGGTTTATGGGTTGAAGCTCATCCACTGAGCCATACCAGCCAGGTGCAGTATAGGCTCTTTAAAAACTTTTTCTTTATTTATTGATTTGAGAGAGAGGAAAAAAAACACCCATGAATTTTTGTTGTTCCACTTCTTTCTGCATTCATTGGTTGATTCCTGTATGTGCCCTGACCGGGATCAAACCTCCAACCTTGGCACATCAGGACAATGCTCTAACCAACTGAGCTAGCTGGCCAGGGCCTCAGTATATTTTCTTACATAAGAAAACAGGTTGAAGTTCTTTCAATGTGGCATTGAATGTAATCCATTTCCAAGCAGAAATTGGAAAAGAAAAAAAAACTTGCAAGGCTTTGAATGATCTAATTACTCCTTAGCTGCTGCTTCGTATTGACTGTCCCCTGGGAAGGAGACAACACAGGGAGAACTGTTTCGAGGGATGTAGTAACGCTGCTCTTTTGGGCATTGCAGGGCAGGACATGGTCTCTTCCACTGTGTCCCGAGGTGGTCATGTGACCCCTTCCCACCGTTATCACAGCCCTCTTCTTCAGGGCTGATGTCATTTTGCACAATTTCAGTTTGCCTCCCCTCTCCTCATCTTGTGCAGCCAGAAACGGACTCCCTATTGATACCTGTTTCTTTTCTTTTCTTTTTTTTTTAAATGACAGTAAATATCTTTTTAAAAAAATATGTTTTATTGATTTTTCACAGAGAGGAAGGGAGAGAGTTAGAGAGTTAGAAACATCGATGAGAGAGGAACATCGATCAGCTGCCTCCTGCACACCTCCTACTGGGGATGTGCCTGCAACCAAGGTACATGACCTTGGCTGGAATCGAACCTGGAACCCTTCAGTCTGTAGGCCGACGCTGTATCCACTGAGCCAAACCGGTTAGGGCAACACCTGTTTCTTTCTTTTTTTTTTTTTTTATTGCTTAAAGTATTACAAAGGGTATTACATATGTATCCATTTTATCCCCCCGCCCTAGACAGTCCCCTAGCCTCCCCTATCACCCAGTGTCTTATGTCCATTGGTTATGCTTATATGCATGCATACAAGTCCTTTAGTTGATCTCTTACCCCCCTACCTCCTGCTCCCCAACCCTCCCCGGCCTTCCCACTGCAGTTTGACAATCTGTTTGAGGCAGCTCTGCCTCTGTATCTATTATTGTTCAAAAGTTTATAATGGTCTCTATTGTCCATGAATGAGTGAGATCATGTGGTATTTTTCCTTTATTGACTGGCTTATTTCACTTAGCATAATGCTCTCCAGTTCCATCCATGACGTTGCAAATGGTAAGAGTTCCTTCCTTTTTACAGCAGCATAGTATTCCATCGTGTAGATGTACCACAGTTTTCTAATCCATTCATCTACTGATGGGCACTTAGGCTGTTTCCAGATCTTAGCTATGGAAACACCTGTTTCTTAAAGACTGTCATCGCCAACACTATCACATTCATCGAAAGCAAGACGTTCTTAGTGCTATTTGAATTTACTGCCAAAGTTTTCATTGTCAAAGCATTCAACGTTTCAGAAATCAGATAACATAAGAGATCGAAAATGCAGTGAAGGAAGAGGACCATCAGCGTCTCACTTACCTCAGGAAAACGTGTAAGCAAGCCCCGGGACTGCGTGTGAATGTCAGGGAGCTGCTGTAGACGGGCTGTAACTCCTGCACACATGTCCTTCCGAAGGCCACCTTCATCGAGCTGGTGCACACGCCGAGAAAAGAAAACAGCTATCATTTTTTACATATTAAGAAAAATCTCAATTGCAAATAATTTACAAGCTTTTTCAGAGTATGAATATCATAATGTAAGTCACGAGGTCAAAAAGTTTGGCGTGCAGCCCGGCCGGTGTGGCTCCGTGGTTGAGCAGCGATCCATGAACCAGCAGGTCATAGTTCAACTCCCGGTCAGGGCTCGATCCCCAGTAGGGGCCATGCAGGAGGCAGCTGATCCATGATTCCCTCTCATCACTGGTGTTTCTATCTCTCCTTTCCTCTCTGAAATCAATAACAACGTACATTTTTTTAAAAATTTGGCGTGTAAAGTTTGATGGACACATGTTTACCGGTAGGAAAGCCCATGCATTTGGGATAAGCTGCATCAGAAAGTTCTGTTTTACACCGTCCTAGGCTCCCACAGTACAGTGGGGCCTTGACTTACGAGTTTAATTCATTCCTGACCGACCTCATTAAGGAGCTCGTTAACTCAAATTACTCTATCAACTCAATGTAAAAAATCTGCAGAGAGACAGCTGGTATCTCAAAAAACTCGTTAGTCGGGACACTCAAAAGTCAAGGCCCCACTGTATCTCACCGGTTCTTGAGGGTGGGGGTCCCTGTCTGTCACTTTCCCCCATGCTTCCCCCTTTCCTAGCAGGGAGGAGGCACTCAGTAAAACATGCTGCTTGACGGAACGAGTCACTTTCCATCTTTGTATGCATGGATCCGTGTACAGAGTTTAACTGAATGCAGCACATTTGCACGGCAGGCCTGTGTAATGAATGGGATGTGGGCTCGATCCTGAGGACAAAGGAAGACGAACCGGCTGAGGAAGCGGGAGCTGCACTTGCAGGGTCCTCTGTGAGTGTGAGTCTCGGTCTGGTAAACTATGAGGGAGATGACAATCCTTTTGGGAAGGACACCGGCTGTCACAGGGGAACTGGGAGTCTTCAGCGACGGGCCCAAGGTCGGAGTGGAGCCGAGTGCCCCACGTCCCAGATGCGTCCGTGGAGGTCAGTGAGCAGGGCCGGCCGCTCCCAGTCACTGGTTAGAGCTGCGTGAGGGCTGGTCTGCAGAGGCAGCGGCGACCCCACGCATTTCCCTGTGAGCTGCGGGCGTTCGGCCTGGATTGTTTGTCATATTTGCACCGCTTGGTTGCCTAGCTGTGAAGACGAGGGGGAGATATCCCCACTCACACTCAATTCCTAGAATAGAAGCAGGTGACAAATATACCGCAACAAGTCTAATTATGTCATGCGGCGATTTTCAACCTTTCTCATCTCAAGGCACACCTGAACTAATTACTAAAATGCCGTGGTGCGTGATCTGACACATACACAGAGAAGGTATCCTTTTAATTTATTCACGCCAGATGGCTATTATGTTGGCCGCTGTCACTTTTTTTATTTGATAATCTAAGGGAAAAGAGGTCCGTGCCCTTGACTAGAGAGTCAGGTGTTGCCCATTTAAAAAATTACTGTGGCACACCGCGGGAAATTGCTGATAGAATGGGTAGAAAGGATGCCATTATATTCCAAAGGGAGAATGTTACCCATTCTGGACCTTTCACGGAAGGGGGGCGGTTGGTGGTGTGCATGAGTGGGATAGAATTCGTGCTGTGCCGAAAGAACATTTCTAGAAGGACCATTCTGAAAAGGGGATGGATGGTAGATATATTAGTATCTATATCTATATCTATATCTATATCTATATCTATATCTATATCTATATCTATATCTATGTATCTATGTATCTACGTATCTACGTATCTACGTATCTATCTATCTATCTATCTATATGTCTATATCTATATGCCACCAACACTTCATATTAAGTTGTGGTAGTTCTCAAATAAGGCCTAAGATACTCTGAGATATGTTTTCAAGTTTTAGAATCTCAAAACATTTTTTTCTTACTATTTGTTATATTTAATTGTGAAGCTAAGACTAAATCAAAGGCAGGGCCAGGGTTGGAAAATAGTGTGTAAACAGGTACACTCTGTTTTATTACACTTCACTTTACTGTGCCTCGCAGATATTGCGCCTCTTATTTTTATTTATTTATGTATTTTAAGTAGGTAACCCTGGTTAATGACATTATACACGTTTCAGGTGTACAACATCATAATCTGATATGTGTATACACTATAGCCAGCTCACCACCCAAAGCCGAGGTTCCATCACCATATAGGTGACCCCCCTTCACCCCTTTTGTTTTCTCCCCTCCTCGTTCCCTCTGCTAACTCCAATCTGTTGTCTGTATCTATGAGTCTGGGTTTTTTTTTGTCTGTTTGTTTTATATTCCACATCTGAATGAAGCCATATGGTTCCAGGACATGGCTGATGTAAATGTTGAGACCACAGCAATGAGTTGAAACTCAGACAGGCACCTCTAAATAAAGATGGTTGCCCCACAGCAAAAATCAGAGCTACAGGAAGAATCCAGGCTCTTTTGTCCCCATGTGGGGCATTCCTTTCACTCTAATGCCGGCGCCCTTCCAAGGAGTTCCAAAACCCAGGGAGCGTGTTTGGAATTTGAGATCAAGTAAGCACTTGTGATCTACTTGTAACAGGATAGGGAAGTGGGCGAAAGACAGGGGCTGTGGAGTTTTATTTATTTATTTATTTTAAAACATATATCTTTTTATTGATTTCAGAGAGGAAGGGAGAGGGAGAGAGAGCTAGAAACATCAATGATGAGAGAGAATGATTGATCGGCTGCCTCCTGTATGCCCCACACTGGGGATCGAGCCCGCAACCCGGGCCTGTGCCCTGACCGGGAATCGAACCATGATCTCCCAGTTCATAGTTCAACCACTGAGCCACACTGGCCGGGCTGAGGAGTTTTAGATGGGTGGGCCGAGTGTAGTGCCCACAGAACCCAACAGTCTTCAAGAAGAGCCCACATGGAAGGTGTCTAAAGCAGCGATAAGGAACTATGTCCCGAGTGTTGATTTTACCTTCGACATAGAGTTCAACTTGTCCACTGCTGCCCCTCAGGTCCAAGCCCCCTCTTACTTGGACCACTGAAATTGCTTCTTTGTCTCCCTGTCTCTCCACCTGCTCCTTTCCCATGTGGAGCCGGCATGAGCTACTCAAAATCCTCACCAGATCATGCCACGCCTTGCTGAAAACCAGTTCACCCCTGTCCTCAGGATGAATGAGATCAAGTCCTTCCCTGACCCACACATGGGGTTACCAAATAAAACACAGAGTGCCCAGCCAACTGTGAATTTCCGAGAGCATACTTTTTAGTATAAATATATCCCGTGCAATTACTCATTGCTTATCTGAAGTCATCAGACATCCTATATTTTTATTGGCTAAATCTGGCTACCCTACCGCAAGGGCTTGGCAAAATCTGACCCCTAGCACTCTTTCCTGACTCATCTCTCATCAGATGTCCCTTGTTCTCTGACTCAAACTTTATTGTTTCTCTTCAGAACCTGGAGTAGGCTGTGCCCCGCTCACCTCAGGGCCTTTGCACATGCGATTTCCCTTCCTGGGGATGCCTGTGGCTTCTCCTACAGCAGCCACTCGCCTTTCAGATCCCAGTCTCCACTGAATAGCCCTCCTTTCCTTGTGTTATATCACTCTCAGCATGATGTCACTTGCCTTCGCTGACCCTGAATGAGTTACAATTATACATTTATCTGTGTGGCTAAGTATTATATATCTTTTCCACTAAACTGTAAGGTGAGAGATCAGATTTGTTTTTCTGACTTCTGTGTCCCCTGTGCCTCTCCTAGTGTCTGGTACATAATTACTGTTGGTATTTATAATACAATACAATTTTCATGGGATATGACAGACACTGTAAATGAATAAAAACAAGAAAATTTTTGTAGGTATCCCTCCAACTAAAATTATACCTAGACCTTAACCTTCAACTTCTGAATATAAACACCAACGCCTAAAAAACCCACAAAATTCTAAGCAAAAAAACTACAGAGAAAAAAGTAACTTTTCCACCTGATGATAAAAGGGAAAACATTTTAAAGTAAAAAAATGAAGTAAAGCCCTAACTGGTTTGGCTCAGTGGATGGAGTGTCAGCCTGCGGACTCAAGGGTCCCGGGTTCGATTCCGGTCAAGGGCATGTACCTTGGTTGCGGGCACATCCCCAGTGGGGAATGTGCAGGAGGCAGCTGATCGATGTTTCTCTCTCATCGATGTTTCTAACTCTCTATCCCTCTCTCTTCCTCTCTGTAAAAAATTAATAAAATATATAAAAAAATGAAGTAAAAAAAACCAAACAAAAACAGAATGTCTATGACTAGAAACTAAAACAGGACTCATTAAAAATAATAAGAAATGCCTGCTGGTGTGGCTCAGTGGGTAAAAAGATGGGATGTTTCATGCCAATAAAATTTAAAATTTTAATGAAATGGATAGATTCCTAGAAAAAAAAAAGTAACTTACTAAAATTGATACAAGAAAACAGAAAATAAGAATAACTCACTATTACCAAAGAAATGAAATGTACAATGAATAACTTCCCTACAAACCCCAGGACCAGGATACAAGTCTGAATTCAAACACAGATATTCTGCTCGCCCAATCCTTATTTTGGGAGGCACACAGCCTGGCTCCAGCTGAAAAAAACGAAACCCATATTCTAGTCATATGCTTGGCTCTCCTGGCAACCAGCTCCCATCCTTCACCTCATTAACACAATGGCACCTTCATCACTCTCCTCACTTGGGAAATTCCAAGGGTTTCAGGAGGTCTGTGCCAGAAATGGGACCAACTATATATGCCTTATTGTAAATCAGTGTCACAGTCTCCTATTGGTTGTTTTTCTGGAGGATCCTGACTAACACCAGGCACCTCCCTAGGTTGGCCTATTTTCTTTCTTTCTTTTTAAATATATTTTTATTGATTCCAGAGAAGAACGGAGAGGTAGAGAGAGACAGAAACATCAATGATGAGAGAGAATCATCAATCAGCTGCCTCCCACGCATCCTACTGGGGATCAAGCCCGCAACCCAGGCACGTGCCCTTGACTGGAATTGAACCCGGGACCCTTCAGCCCGAAGGTCGATGCTCCATCCACTGAGCCAAACCAGCCAGGGCTCGCTCTTTCTTTCTTTCTTTCTTTCTTTCTTTCTTTCTTTCTTTCTTTCTTTCTTTCTTTCTTTCTTTCTTTCTTTCTTTCTTCTTTTTTAAAATATATTTTTATTGATTTCAGAGAGGAAGGGACAGGGGGAGAGAGAGAAAGAAACATCAGTGATAAGGGAGAATCATTGATTGGCTGCCTCCTGCACGCCCCCCAGTGGAGACTGAGCCCACAGCGCGGGCATGTGCCGTGACAGGGAATCGAAAGGTGGCCTCCTGGTTCGTAGGTCGATGCTCAACCACTGAGCACACCAGCTGGGCTGGCCTACTTTCCTAATCAGGTTCTTATCTGATCCCAGGCAACAGGCTGCCCTTACGAGGGGAAAAAAGGGTGACTGCTGCTTGAACCTGAGTCTCGACTTCTCACCTTCCTCCCTGAACAACATGAGCTTCAGCACCTGCTCCAGCTTCTCCACAAACTACTGGACCCTGGGCTCCGTGTAGTGGCCCAGCCGCTGGGCCCGGCCAGCCAGCAGAGTGGCCAGCGTCTACGCAGGTGCTGTGGGCTCGGGCTCCTGGATCTCCGTGTCGCCCTCTACCAGCCTGAGGTGGCCGGGGGCCCAGGAGCCTGGCTGCGGGGATGGTGGGGGGTCCGGCAGGTATAGGGGGCATCCAGAGTGGGAAGGAGACTATGCAATGCCTGAATGACCCCCTGGCCTCCTATAGGGAGAGGGTGAGAAGCCTGGAGGCTGATCATCAGAGACAGGAGAACAAAATACAGGAGCGAGAGGGACAAAGTGCAGGTTTTGGTGAGATGGGGGAGGGGCTCCCCAGCTCCTCAGGAGGCCTTAACTCTGGACACCAGGGGGAAAGGAGGCACAGCGGACTTAGGTTTTTGGAGGCCAGGGCTCACATCTGTGGCCTCAGTGTTTCTTCCATGACCCAGGAGGTGAGGGTGGGCTGCCTGCTGAGAGAGAGCCCGTGGAGAGACTGTGGGTTGCAAGTGGTGAGAATTTGGAGAACCCCTGAGGGGACTGCAGGAGGAGGAGCCATTTCCTCTCCTCATGGGTTTGTGCTGTGGGCAGGACCCAAAGGAGAGCCTGGAGGCCGCAGGTCTAGTTCCACATCATGACCAGAAGAGGGCGCTGAGATACCGCTCAACTTTTCGTTCCCCTCCCCACACCGCTGGCCCAGCCCTCCCAATCTTCTCTTTCCTAAGTTCCAAAGTCTTTGGTTCGAGGAGTGAAAAGTTATTTCCTGAGTTATCCATGTTTGAAGGATGAGAAACTCTCTGAAAAAGCTCAAAGGAACGCCTCTGAAGAGGAAGCACTTCGCTGTTACATGACCACCACTGCTGAGCACACTCACCTGCTGAGCACACTCACCTGCTGAGCACACTCACCTGCTGAGCACACTCACCTGCTGGGGGCACATTCCAGGACCCCCAGTGGATGCTTGAAACTGCAGATGGTACTGAGCCCTTACATATACTACGTTTTTTCCCTATACATACAGACCTATCATAAGGCAACTACGACGGTGGTCCCATAAGATGAAGCTGAACATTTTCTTTTGCCTGATGACGTCATAGCCATGATAAGATCATAGCACCACACATCTCTCAGGTTTGTGGTGATGCTGGTGTGAAAAACCTATACGGCTCTGCCAGTTGTGTAAAAGTATAGCCTATGCAATTATGTACAGTGCACAATACTTGGGAGTGATAATAAGCAACTCTATTACTGGTTTAAGCATTTACTGTACTATACTTTTATTGTTATTTTAGAGTGTACTCCTTCTACTTACAAAAAAAAAAGAGTTTGTTGTAAAACAGTATGGTGTGTTGTACCAGCAGCCTCAAGTATGTGTTTACTGTGCCTCTGGTTGCATCATTTCTCTTGTGTTTGACTTAATCGCGGGCTGTTTTGTACAGTAACATGGTGGACAGGCTGGTAGCCTGGGAGGAATAGGCTGTACCATATGGTATCGGTGGGTAGTAGGCGAGCCCACTTAGGTTTGCACACCCTATGATGTTCCCACAATGATGAAATTGCTTAACAATGCATTTCTCAGAACAGGTCCTTGTCACTGAGCAGCGCATGACTGCAGAGCTAACATTTTAGATACATAATGCTTATTTTATCTATTTGTCTGTCTCTACCACTAGAACTAAGCTCCATGGGGACAGGGTTTGTTGTCTGTTTTGCTCCCTGCCATAGGCTAGAACAGGGCCTGCCACAAAGGAGATTTCCATAAATACTGATGGCTGAATCTGGGGGGAATTCAGACACCCCCAACACACACACACACCCAACACACACACACACACCCAGATCTGACGTTAGCCAAGGTTCAGAATCCTGGAATAAGATCACCTCTTTCTGTCTCCACATTCTTGGAGTCTATAAAAGTCCACCCGCGTCCTTCTTCTGTAGACGGTGTAGCTCACTGTAACAAAAACAAAACTTCCAGCCCCGTGTCCTGGGAGGAAGCGAGTGCTAGACAGTCTTACCTCTTTCCGCACGTTGTCTTAGTTCACCTTCCCACTACCCAATGAGGAGGACTTCATTCTCCTACTTTTTAAAGTGAGGAAACAGGCTTGAAGAGGTCAAGTCGCTAATTAAGGTTACCCAGCTCGTCACAAGTGGAGCCAGCATTTGAACCTGAACCTGTCAGGCTCAAAATCCATGAGAAGGTCTTTCTTCTACGTCCTGATGACCCGGAGGTCAGGGTTACACTTATTCCTTCCAGAGGGAGCACTGAGGGAGCAGGGGCCCCGCTGACACCACAGTGGGTGAGGTGTGTGTGTGTGTGTGTGTGTGTGTGTGTGTGTGTGGTGGGGTGGTGAACTAGTATTTGAGGACCGGCCTCATATCCCACCAGAGGAGAGGCTGATAACTCCTGTCTATCAAAAACACTCCCAAGGGAGGGAGAGCTGCTTACACCTGCCTGGGTGGTCTCTTCACCAGCTGACAGGCCTCTGGAGCCAGACCCCCTCTGATCACTGAAGCCCCCCAGTCCCTGTGTCCCAACCCCCCATGAAAAACAATTCAGACACCTGCCCTCCCAGGAGCAGCTGAGCCTCTGGGAGCTGTTTCCACATCTGGAATAAAGGGCGTGGCAATGCGCATGGCCTAAAGCCAGGAGACCTCTGCAGCGGCTGGAGAGCTTCCACGCTCCTTCCTGACCCACCCCAGCAGGTGCCCTGCCTAGGCCTGGGCTCTTTGCTTTATGGGAGAACGATATGGCCAAACGGAAATTATATAGACTAGAGGCCCGATGCACGAAAGTCGTGCCAGAGTAGGCTTTCCTCCCCCCTGGCTGCCAGCACTGGCTTCCCTCTGGCACCTGGACCTGACTTCCCTCGCAGCCCCCGCTTCATCCGGGAGGACTAATTAGCATATTATACTTTTATTAGTATAGATATATATGTAATTGAGGATGGAACAACAGGCAGCACTTCCACAGGTACCAGAACCCTGCAGGAGAATCAGCAAGCCAGGCCCTGCGAGACAGAGTGAGGGAGCCCCAGGACCTGGGGTCGGGAGCCCTGGGCCCCTCCAGCGAGCACAGCTTGTGGCCCTCCGTGCAGGACTTAACCCGGGGGATCACCGGGCTCCCTCTCCTGTGCCCCCCCCCCCCCCCCCCCCGCGCGTTCCGACACAGCCCAGGCTCCGGGCCTTAGCTCGTAAATCTCCTTCACACAGAGGGCGATAAATCAGAAAGTCGTGGGGAGCCCCCAGCTCCCCGCGCCCTCCCTCCCGCTCCTGGAGAGGGCGGGGCGCAGGAAGCCCCTGGGACAGGGTGGGCGGCACCTCCCCGGACCCGCCCTCTGCGGCAGGTTAATTACAGGCCAAGGGCAGGGGTGCCGGCGGGGCTGGACACGTCTCCGGGAGCCAGGAAGGGGGCGGGGTGTGGGCAGTAGCCTGGGAGGCTCCCAAATTCTGAGGGTCTTGTTGACATGCCAATCCTGATAGTAATAAACGGTTATAGATTTATATATAAGTACAATATAAACATCAGGATAACAACCACAGCTGAAGTTAATTGAGGGGGCTAACCACTTCATTAATTCATTCCTCAAATATTTATTGAATGCCTATTCGGAGTCAAGAATCTTGCATATATTATGGCATTAATTACCCCAAACAGTCCTGTAAGTTGGTCGTTATTGTTCCCATTTTGCGGTTGGAGAAATCCAAGCAAGAAGCGATTGACTTGTCCAAGGTCACTGGGCTCCTGGGTAGTGGATGCGGGACTCACATCCCTGCTCTCTGTCCCTGGAGCTTGAACTCTTTGGTATAGCTCATCCTACCCCGCGGCGACCGCAGGCCTCGCTGTCGTCCTGCTCCCCCTGTGAGCTGTGTGACCCTGGGCAGATGTCTTTCCCTTGCTGAGTCTCAGGCCCCATTTGCAAAAGAGGTCCTCTGCCGGACCACCTCCCAAGGAGTTAGGAGGATCGAATTAAACTGAAGCTTATGGAAGTGCTTTTGGCAATTACCTGCAGAGTAAAGCCGAAGTGAGAACAGGTGTGAAGGAGACAGGGCAAACGTCTCGTCCACTGTGTGACTGGAGAACCCGATGAAAGGAACGCAAAAGTGCGACAGAAGCAATATTTGAAGAGATAAAAGTGAGGAACGTGATCAATCTGAAGCAACCACGTAGTCGAGAAGCCCCGCGAATCCTAACAGGTAAGTTGTTTAAACACATCGTAGTGAAAAACCAAAAGCCAAGAACAATGAAGAGTTTTCCAAACAAATAACTTCAAAGGAGCAATGGTTATTGAAGCTGGCGTCTCACCAACACCAATGATGTTGTCTTCAGAGCGACGGAAGACAACATCATATCTTCACAGCAATGAAGAATCATAACCATCGACCAAGACTAGTACGGAGAGATAAAGGCGAGGGAGCCGTTTCACCAGAGGACATTCTCAAGGACAGAATTCAGGCAGAAAAAAATGATCCCAGATGGAACGTCTGAGGTGCAGGAGGTAACACAGAGCACAGAAATGAGTCATTGTCTGAGCAGATTTAAACAAACACTGACTTATAAAGGAAGTGATTTGCAAAGCTCTGTATGAAAGACAGTTCAGGTAATGTCAGGTGCTGTGGGTAAATCTCCAAGTCTCACTTACAGTCATTCATGTGGGTGCTCCTGGTCGGGCAGTTTCCCGGCAGCTGTCCTCCAGGCGTGAGAAGGGCCCACCATCTTTATGGCGGCTCCCTTGGCTGTCCCGGTGTTCAGCCAGGAGGAAGGGGAGGAGAACCGAGGCCGCGCGTGCTAAGTTATTATGGGCTGGCCTGGAAGCGGCATCCCTCCTGCTCACACTCACGGGAGAACTCAGCCAATTACAGGGAAGGCTGTAACTGCTGTATCCCGATGTGTTGCTGTGTAACACGTGACCTCAAAACGTATTGGCTTGAAACGACATGGACCTTTATAGTTTCTCTGGGTCAGGGTTTCAGAAGCGGCCTGCCCGGTGGTTCTGTCCCCCTGTGGTGCGTTGGCGGAGTACGCCTGGGACTCCAGCAGCCGTTCCACCACAGGAGGGAAGCCACCCTGAGAGAGAAACATACATAGACAACGCACGAAAGGAGCGCAGAAGGATAACGACAGGGGGGATTAAACAAAACCAAGGGGTTCTGAATTGCCACAGAGTGTAAAGGGCCAAGGGCACCCAAAGACAACTCGGAGAATGAACAAGGAGGCCAAGGGATTAGACAAGCACTCAGCAGAGATGCCTGGAAGGGGCATTCTGTCATTATTACGTCATAGAGATGATGTAGCATTACATCATCATCGGCGATAGAATCAGCCATTCACCAAGTGGAGCTGGAAAAATTGGCACCTGGGTTCCAATAATAAAAATCAAAATCTAATAATGATGAAAGCAATAACGACAATAATGGCTACCATGTACTGACATCTGCAGAAATTTACATTTGATTGATCTCAGTCTGTCCTCACACCAACCCTACAAGGCATTCTCATTGAAACATTAATTATTCCCACTTGACAGATGAGAAAATGGAGCCCCCCAGGGACAGAAACGGGTCTTTCAGACCACACATGGCTCAGCCTCCAGTCACTGCTCACAGGGCCCGTTTCCCCTCCTCACAAGAGCTGGGACCTCCCCTGGGACACAGAGCCCTCTGTCTACCGGTGGTTCTCCACCTTCTGGCCCTTTAAATACAGTTCCTCATGTTGTGACCCAACCATAAAATTATTTTCGTTGCTACTTCATAACTGTCATGTTGCTACTGTTATGAATCGTCATGTAAATATCTGATATGCAGGATGGTCTTAGGCGACCCCTGTGAAAGGGTCGTTCGGCCGCCAAAGGGGTCGCGACCCACAGGTTGAGAACCACTGGTCTACACCAAGTCAGGCCCTAGAGTCACCCAGAATTCCTACTTGGCCCCTGACTGACCCTGGGGCAGATCCATGGCTGATGAGACCCAGGCTAACAGCACAGACCTTTGTCATTGTTTTAACGAGAAGCCGATCACCAGGTCATTAGTGGGTGCAGGTGATGAGGAGTGTGGTCCTGGGTGGGAGGGAGGAGAATGCGCTGGGTGCCCGGATGATTTACAGCTGCGATGGCCAGGCTGGCTGGGGAAGGGATCCAAGAGGTAGGAGGAGGAGAAAATATGCATAGAGCAGTGGTTCTCAACCTGGGCTGCACATTAGAATCACCTGGGAATCTTTTTAAAATCCTGATTTCTGGGCCTCATCCTCCGGAAATTCTGTTTCTTTGTTATGGGGTGGGGCCACAACATTAGTAACAAAGAAACAGAATTTCCGGAGGATGAGGCCCAGAAATCAGGATTTTAAAAAGATTCCCAGGTGATTCTAATGTGCAGCCAAGGTTGAGAACCACTGGCGTAGAGCCTCTTAGTGGAGCCAGGCCCTGTGCTGAGAGCGCACCATGTTCTGTTTTATTTAATCCTCACAAGAAATCTGAAAAAGCAGTGCTACAAAGTATGTCCAATTACAGATAAGGAAACTGAGGCTTAGAGAGAGGTGAACTAAGCATCTTGCCCGAGGCTCTACAGCTAATAAATAAAGGTCTAATTCCAGAGCCCAGACAACCACACGGCTGCTCAGCATTATGGGCACGGCAGAGGGGCGTGTAGGTGAAGGGCTAAGAAATATCCTCGCTTCCCATCAAAAAGGAACCATCTCTCAGGAGGTGCTTGTGGAGGGATGTTGGTTGCTCTGTGGGCTGGGAGCAGGGGCAGGGGAGAGGCCCATTTGCCTGCATGAGCTTGGAAGAAAGAACCCCCGCACGCCCCCTCCTGGGGATGCTGGGTAAATCTGCTAGAACAGCTAAGTATTACTGAGGGCCTTCCATGTGCCAGGCACTGCACTGAGGGCGTCCTGTGTCACTTAATCCTCACAGCTCCATTAGGACGAGGACGCTGAGGCTCAGAGAAGGTGAAGCACCTGCTCCAGGTCTCAGGGCTGCCCATTGGCAGGGACTGGGACCGGCTGGGAGTAAGAGAGGAGACGCAGGCCGGCGGCTTCCTCTCTGCTCTGTGCTGTCAGGGTCCTTGGTTGTCAACAACGAAACCTAACTTGGTTCACGTAAGCAAAAGAGGAAGCCATTGGGCAGCTCCGAGGTCTCTCACAAGACCTGTTGGAAAGAAAGGCTGGGAATTAAGTTTGGGAAACGTGTAGGAATTCCAGGAAACGGCGTGGCTGGACCCACAACCTAACCAGTAACCTCCTGTAGATGCTCCCACAGGAAGTCCCTGGAGACCGCCGGCCCTGGGGTTGGTAGGGCAGTTTCTCTACTGTTGCTTGTTTCTTTGGGACACCTGCTCCGTAGTCTAGGCCCGTGGTCGGCAAACTCATTAGTCAACAGAGCCAAATATCAACAGTACAACGATTGAAATTGCTTTTGAGAGCCAAATTTTTTTAACTTAAACTATATAGGTAGGTACATTGTTATTAACTTAATTAGGGTACTCCTAAGGCTTAGAAAGAGCCACACTCAAGGGGCCAAAGAGCCGCATGTGGCTCGCGAGCCGCAGTTTGCCGACCACGGGTCTAGGAGATACCTAGACTCCTGTCTGTCCTAGCCGGAAATCTCTCCCACCCAGAGCCCCACCATGGAGGGGCCTTCCCTCCAGATAGCAAGATTATTCAAATGCTGCGCAGCAAACAACAATCACACACACACACACACACACACACACACACACACACACACACACACACACACTCACACACACACACACACACAATTCACCACAGCCACCAGGGCCATAAGTTCTCCCCGCCCCCAGGAAGAGGTGACCATTGCCCATCAGCTCTCTGCCCTTCCTGAGCCTTCTCCCATGTCCATAGTGAACCCTACTGAGGAGGGGCTGCTCAGAAATGTCAGGCTTTGGTTCTTTTCTCTTTTTTTTAAAAGAGAGAGTAGAAGGGATGGGGAGAGACAGAGAGAGAGAAACATTAGTGTGAGAGAGACACATTGATTGGTTGCCTCCCACATGTGCCTCGACCAGGACTGGGAATTGGGCCTGCAACCGAAATATGTGCCCTTGACCGGGAATCAAGCCCGGGGCCCTTCAGTCTGCAGGCAGACACTCTATCCACTGAGCCAATCTGGCTAGGGCAGGCTTCAGGTTCTTGATGGGGGACATAGAGATGACAAACACCTCCTTTTCATGATCTGCTACATCCAGTTGATCACCCCCATGTGCCAGCTCTACTTTCCAAACAGGGTTTGACTCCAGCCCCCCTGTCTTACAACTACCTGCATAGCTCTGGCTCTTCCTCTTTCACCTGGACCCCGACGGTCGCCTCCGGCCTGGAGTTTGTTTCAGAGCCATTCTCCACACTATTCAGAGGAGCTCTACCGATAAGCCGGAAATGACTGTGTCGCTCCTCAGCTGAACCCCCCTTTGTGGTGCCTAGCTGCCTACATGACAAAACCAAGCTTTTTGGCATGATGCCTAGTGATCCCAGCCAGCCTCATCTCCCATCACTCCCTGGTCTTGCACATCATGGTTTGGCAAAGTTGATTTACTGTATTTTCCTCATCGTACAATGATGGATTCTAATTCCAGGTCTCGGCACATGCTATTCCCTCAATCCTCAATGCCTTTCCACCCCTTGTCTGCTAGGCAAACTCCTATTCCTCCTTTGAAATCCTGTTTCGGCCTCATCTCCCCTGTAAAACCTTCCCTGGCCCCTCAGAGAAGTCCCTACTCCACCCTCCGCACCCCTTGCAAACCGTGCACAGTCTTTCGTGTTGTGCTATTGAGATCCTTTGTGTATGAGATGGTCTTCTTCACCAGAGGGCAAGCTCCAGGAGGGCGGGGCCAGGTCTGTTTTGTTCATCATTATATCTTCAGTACCGAATCCGAGACCTGGCAAATAGTAGGTGCTCAGTCAATGTGTAACAATTGACCTGGAAAGGTGGTTGGTTTTTTAAAAATATATTTTTATTGATTTCAGGGAGGAAGGGAGAGGGAGCTAGAAAATCAGTGATGAAAGAGAATCATTGGTCGGCTGCCTCCTGCACACCCCCTACTGGGGATCGAGCCCACAACCTGGGCATGTGCCCTTGACTGGAATGGAAGCTGGGACCCTTCAGTCCGCAGGCAGACACTCTACCCACAGAGCCAAACCAGCTAGGGCGACCTGGAAAGGTTTGATGAGATCACAGGAGATGATGAGAGAGAAGAGGGTTTCAGTGGGGATTGGAAGGTGGCAAGAGCCAGATGGCCTATGAGGGGTGATCATTTAGGCAGGGAGCTGAAGGGGGAAGGTATTCATTCCAGGGTGGAGGGGAGGACAGTTGGAGGAAGCAGCCTGAACACATTTGCATTTCCAAGGAAGGAGCCAATGGAGAGGGAAAGACTTAAAAACCAAAGGAGGGCAAGTGACAGGCAAGGCCTCCAGAAGCGATGGAGTGGAGGCAGGAGAAGAGAAAAGAGGACATGGCCCCCAGAGAACAGGCAGGGCCACCTGGGGAGGGAGGAGGGACACTAAGACACAAAGATGGGTGCTGCCTGGAGAGGGGTGTGGTGGAGGGAGTCCTCGTCAGCAGACAGAGAAAGGGAAAGCTAATGGTTCTTCTTTTGTTTTTAAAGATCCATGAATGGAGGGGAGGAGATAAACGTTTCATGGTTTCCCATCTCTTGCCAAGTAGAAGTGGAAGATATTGCAGCAGCCTGTGCGACCATGTCACCAACCCCAGCTCACCTTTTACTCTGCTCAGCCCCATTGGACTCCCTCTGGCCTCAGGGCCTTTGCACATGCTCTTCCCTCTGCCTGCAAGCTTTCCTCCCCCCCAATGCCATCATGCCTGGCCTCATTCCAGTTCTTACTCAGAGGTCACCTTCTCATTTGGCTTTCTTTGCTCTCACCGCCCCATTTCCCCAAACACACAGACTCACACTCTATCTTTCCTGGTGTCGGTTTTTTTTGTTTTTTTTTTTCTGTAGCATTTCTCACCTTCTAATATATTTCTAATGGTACTTATTTACTGCATAAATTACTTATTTTCCTTATTATTTGCTGCCCACACTAAAATGTGACTTCCACGAGGACAGGTTTTTGTCTTACTTACAGCTGACTAGAACAATAGGCAGTCGATACATGAATACATAAATGAATGAATAAATGAACGGACAGAGCCTGGAGCGGAGCCCAAATCTGCCGATTCCAAGTTTCGCCCACACCAGGCCTGCCTCCAAGTTGAGCCGCGGCGGGGAGAAGGCAGGCGCGGCCTTTCTGGGGGCCTGCTCTCCAGTCCTCAGGACCCCGCGGGCTCGGCTCCTCTCCTCGGTGGGGGTTCTGTCCTCCCTCGGGGGACTGATACCGGAATTTCCAGAGGATGAGCAGGAATTTCTGAAATCCCGGCTGAGCCGGCGGTAATAGGCACCTTGGCGGCCGGCAGCGGAACCGCCCGGCTCTAAATCACCGCCGCGGCCCCGCCTCCCTCGCCGGCCCCCTGCGAACGGGCGCGGAGGCGCTGTGCTCCCGGGCAGGGGCGGGCTCCGGGCTCCCGCCTCCCGCCTCCCGCCTCCCGCCTCCCGCCTCCCGCCTCCCGCCTCCCGCCTCCCGCCTCCCGCCTCCCGCCTCCCGCCTCCCGCCTCCCGCACGGGCACCGCCGCCGCTGCAGGTGCCGCGGAAATACTTGCCCCGCCGCCCGCCTTTGAAGTCGGCCCGTGCCCCCGCCCCCCGCGGAGCCCCCCACGAGGGATCATCGCAGCCGGGATCGCAGGGAGCCCCCGGATTCTCGGTTCGTGGCAGGGCGCCGGGCGCGGCGGGCGCCTCTCCCTGGGAGCCCAGGTTGCCGGGCAAGAGAGCGAGGCCTTAGAGGAACTGGAGCCGCGCGCCCTTTCCCGGCCGGCGGCCTGGAAATGTTTGTGAGAAACGGGCAGGCGCGCCAGACCCGCTCTGGGCAGGGGTGCAGGCCGGCTCCCAGCGCTGGAAGCACCGGGCTGGCTGGGCATTTTCTTGGGTTTTACTAACCTCTAATGGCCATTGAAGGTTCACGTGTAGGGGGTCAGCAGAGAAATCTGTGTTCAATTTCACCCTCCTCCCCCGCCCCTTTTTACAGATTTCCTGTTCTTTTTCGAGCCTCATAGTTGTCCACTGTGACGAATTCTCCCTCCATCCAACGCATGGGTGGGGATGTTCTCAGGTTAAGGTCAGGAAGGAAGTTGTGCCCTGGCGGCTCAGGTGGACCATCGTCCCACCCACCAAAAGGCCGTGGGTCCGGTTCGGGTCAGGGCACATCCTTAGACTGCGGGTTCCCAGTCCAGGTGCCTATGGGATGCAAAGGATCAATGTTTCTCTCTCACTCTCCTTCCCTCTCTCTCTCTAAAATCAACAAACAACATATCCTCAGGTGACGATTTAAAAAAAAAAAAAAGGGGCGGGGGGGGGGAAATTGTGTGGAGTCAAAATTATCCTTGAATAAGACTTAGATTTTGGTACACAAGGCACTACGATATAACCTTGAACAATAGTTCTTGGGCAAGCTAAAATTTCGTAACTACCGAGCCAGACTCTGAAAGAACATGTATTACATCTTTCTGAGCATTAAACTGCTTTGCTGTGAAGACAGAATTTTGAATTCACAATATCTAGGGTGGGGTCTGAGATGTTGCAGATGCTACCGCTGCCCCTACTACAACAGTTTGAGAGCCAGGCTTTAAGACAATCATCAAATATCCCGCCCCCCACCCCGGGGGGCCAGGGTGGGCGAGGAATTCGGAAGCCCTCCTATTCGGCTGCAAGGTTTGCTTTCTTCTCTTTTAATATGGAGTTTCTGTAGACTTTTAATACACATTTGTGGCTGCCAACACATGTGAAAGCCTGCAGCACTGGGCTGGTATTTCATAGGTGCTCAATACTAGTACATGTTTACTGGGGTTCAGAGCTTTGCTTGATCAGACCAGTGTGGAGTTTCCAGAGCTTCATGAATATCTTCTTTTCAGAGATGACGCCATTATTTCAACATTCAGCAAATACTTCCTTGCACCTACTATGTACCAGGTACTGTGCTAGGTAGGAACTGGGAATACAGAGGTGACCTAGGTGTGGTCCCAGCATGAGCACAGAAGTGCAAGACGATCCGCTAAGTCCTAAGGCGGAATGAAGAAGCCGGGAAGCTCGGTGGGGAGGGCCGAGGGCTGGCTGCACAGAGGAGGGACGGTGGTTGAGTGGCGAGGATTGCGGGCCGTTGGACTCCATCCAGAGCTCTGACAGGCGGAGTCCCAGAGCCTTCCCAGCACATGTGTGCAGGGAGCTGCAGGCTGGTCCTGAATCCCCCAGGCTACTCCTGGGTCAACTGGTGGGCAGTGGCCTGTCACTTCTGCTCTCTGGAGCTCTGCCCAGGGTCCCAGGAGCCATCGGGGTCCCGGCAGCCATCATTCAGCTGTGACCAGAGTTGAAATTATTCAAGAAACCGCAGGCAGCACATCTCAGCCCGGAAGACAGGCAGCTGAGCTGCTCCTGACGTCTCCTGGCTTCCAGCCTATATTCTCTACTCTTTTCTGCTTGTCTCTCCTCATTTGGGGGACCCTCCTTCCCTAGTCTCCTCCCCCTGCCCCACATCCTCTGGTTTTCTCTGTATCAACCAGGCTCTTTGTATTTTTCACATTTGGTTGAAACTATTTGAATATATCACTATATCACTAGATTTTGTTTCAAAGGGCAGCTGTCAGGCCTTTAATACCAACAGGTGGTCAGTGGGGGCTCTGGAGGCTGGGGTGGGGGTAGGGGTGCTCTCTGAATGGAAAATGCAGGTACAGCCCAGGAAGGATTAAGAGCTTGGTCTTCAAATAGCAGCCACACACCCAGAAATGAAATTCTGCCTCAGCCACAGCTCATCCCTCTGACTTGTGGCAAGTTACTTAACTCTCAGAGTCTAGTTTCCAGTCTGTATAATGGGTATTATAACATCAGGGCCTTCTGTATCAGATAGTTATGAGGCTAAAATAATATATGTTTAAAAAGAATGAGGTAGGCCCTGGCTGGGTAGCTCTGTTAGTCAGAGCATCATCCGGAGACATCAAGGTTGTGGGCGCACACAGGAATGCATAAATAAGTGGAACAACAAATCGATGTTTCTCGCTTTCTCTCTCACTTCCTCTCTCTCTCAAAAGAAAAAAATAATTAATTAATATATTTTAAAAAAGCACACAGTACCATGCTTGGCCTATAGTAAGCACTTAAGAGAAGTCAGTATCAATATTCCTATTATTGTTCCTAATAATTACTGAGCAGCGTCCTGTGGACTGGCAGTTCTCAGAGGAAGAAGGAAGCACAGCGGAAAGCAGTTTCAGCTTGTTTGTCACCTGACACCCTCCCCTCAGCTCCTGCGCTGCCCCAGGCAGATTCTCCACTCCAGGAGGCTGCCCTGGGGGGTGAGTGGGAAGGGAAGGCTATCCTCGGACAGGTCAGCTCCATCTTCCATGGAGACGGGGTGCTCTGGGCTCGCCCATCCATTTCCTCCTGATCGTGGGTCACACGGGCTCCCTGGGAAGACCACGGGCAGGCTGAGGCGACCCTCTGACAACCAGATGCAGCACTTCCCCAGGCTGCTCTTCACTGCGTCCCGTCTCCTTGAGTCCCTGGGAAAACTTTTCCCAGGGTGCATGTGGAAATGTCAAAAGCAGGTGAGTTTAGATCCCAAGCTTGAGCTCATTGCCACGACGCTCCTCCATCCCACACTCAGGGCCGGCTTCCTGGGCGTGGGACCTGCCACACGCAGAAGGAACCCAAGCTCGGTTAGTGCTCTGCCGTCGCCACCTTCAAATTCTGACTAATTCTGATCAGAGGGCCCGCATTCTCTTCTGCACTGGGCCCTGCAAATCATGTTGCTGGCCCTGCCTGTCCGCTCCTGTGGAGAGGATGTCTTCCTTGCCAAGAAAAGCAAACTGAGGGGCAGAGAGGGGGCATGACTGGCGCCAGGTCACGTAGCAAGTTGGTGGCAGAACTAAAACAGGTCTCCCTCTGACCACCTGTCCAGTAGAATTCTCTGGAAGCACTCCTGTGTCCAACGATGCCCTAGGGGGGGAGGTTCTGTGAGGGGCCACTGGCTGCGGGGGTAGGGGTAGGGGGCAGGGGGAGGAAGAGGAGGGTTAAAAAAAGCACTTAAAATCCCCAATTCCCTGCCTCCCATTCTGAGATCCATCAAGACTGACATATTATTTGGATGGGTGGACGTGAGTGCCTATGCTCTGTATAGAATTCTGTTTGAGGCAGGCATTTCTGTGTGATTGCGTGTGTCTGTGTGATTGTGTGCGCCTGTGTGTGTACCTCTGTGTGTGTACCTCTGTGTGTGTGTGTGTGTGTTGTGGGGATGGTGGGAAACAGACTTCGTATAGAGGAGAAAATATCCAGTTTTAGCTACTTTCATTCACTTTTTAATTCCGCAGGTATTTCTGGGATACAACCCCAGAAATACAAACATCCTTAGTCTAGTAGGCAAGACAGACAATAAAACTAAAAATCACACAAATAAATACATGTATTTGTTTCCCAGTGCCCAGGTCTTTTCCTCCGTGGAGCAATTCACCGTTTGAAATAAGGGGGTTAATGGCATATTGGCAGATGGAGGGGAACCCGGGACCCTCCCTCTGACTCCACAGCCGGCCGTGGCACTTGGTGGCTCCAAATGACTCTCGGGGGATGCCTGAAATCCCACGGGGGCCTTATCTAGGATTAAGCTTTATTCTTCTCCTGAGACCCTGTCTAAAATCCAAATCCCCGGGGGGTGGGGGTGGCAGGTGGGTTCACCAAGCCCATAACTCAGTGCTGTGTCATGAGACAAGGCTGCCCAAAAGATGCCCCTGATGGTACCACAGGGGGTGCAGAGGGCCACCGGACAGTCTTCTCCATCCCCCCCTGCTGGTGACTCAGTCTAGCTCTGCCTGCAGAAAGGAGAGCCCCGGGGAGGGCGGGGCGGGTAAGGTCTAACCAAAACCGGAACCCAGAATCCCACAGCCTCGCTGCCAGCTGGACAAGCCAGGAATTCCAGGCGCATCTTACCCGCAGGGCCCGCTGTATCAGATCTGCCCCTCCCTTACTGTTCCTGCGGGACAGTCCGGTTCCCCCCCCCCCCCCCCATATCAGCTCCGTAGTTGCCCACGGGACTTGACAAGAACTTTAAAGGTTCTTGCCGAAACCGGTTTGGCTCAGTGGATAGAGCGTCGGCTTGCGGACTGAAAGGTCCCAGGTTCGATTCCGGTCAAGGGCATGTACCTGGGTTGCAGGCACATCCCCAGTGGGAGATGTGCAGGAGGCAGCTGATCGATGTTTCTCTCTCATCGATGTTTCTAACTCTCTTATCTCTCTCCCTTCCTCTCTTTAAAAAATCAATAAAATATATTTAAAAAAAAAAAAAAAAGAACTTTAAAGGTTCTTGAAACACATTAAGTACCCTTGTGCCCCTATCTGCTCTCCTGCTTAGAGGCCAAATTTGGCATTCTATTGGGGTAGGGTGGGGTGGAGGAAGAAATGGAGCCCAGCTACCCCAGAAGGGCCCTGGAGAGAGGCAGGTAAGTTCTCCCTGGTGGCTGGGGCACTGTCCCGGGCGGGCAAGGTGGGCTGGTCCCCTCATACAAGAATCTGCATGCTTCCTTGCTTCCTTCCTCTTGGTCCCTCCCTCACCAACCTACCTGGAGGCAGGTAATAAAGCAGGAGGAGGGAGATGGATGGATGGGGAGGGCGGAGAGCCACGTGGTGCCATAAAGCCCAGCTAACGAGCCCGTCCGGGGAGTGTCCAGCCTGCCGGAGCCAAGGCTCGGAGTGGGACTGCTAAGCGTGTGAGCCGGAGCCAGAGCCGAAGCCGGAGCCAGAGCCGAAGCCGGAGCCGGAGCCGGAGCAGCAAGGCCTGGAGGAGGCCATGCACCGAGGCGCGTCAGGACCAGGCCTCAGGGGCCTAAAGGGGGCCGAGGGCTCTGTCAAGGACTTGGGGGGCTCTGGCCTGGAGGCTGGGAAGGATTTTGGGGTGCTGAGGGAGAATGGCGCCCCCCGCGGCCTGGGCGAGGCAGAGGAGGTGCCGAGTAGTAAAAAGCGCGCCCGGCCGGTGCGGTCCAAGGCGCGGCGCGTGGCGGCCAACGTGCGGGAGCGCAAGCGCATCCTGGATTACAATGAGGCTTTCAACGCGCTGCGCAGGGCGCTGCGGCACGACCTGGGCGGCAAGAGGCTCTCCAAGATCGCCACGCTGCGCCGGGCCATCCACCGCATCACGGCGCTCTCCCTGGTCCTGCGCGCCAGCCCCGCGCCCCGCTGGCCCTGCGGGCACCTGGAGTGCCGCCGCCAGGCTGAGCGCGCGGGGTCCGCCGGGGACGGGGACGCGGGCTCCCCGCAGCGGCCGGCGCCCACGCCCGCAGGGCTCTTCGCACCGCGCTGTGCCTCGTGCTCCCCGCACACGCCCCTGGGGCGGCCAGTGCCCGAGGCGCCGGGCTTGGCTCAGGCTTCCGCGGGAAGCTGGCGCTGGTGTCCCCGGGCGCCGTTGGCCTGGCCGCTGGGCCACCCGCGGGCGGGCTCCGGGCTGGGCTACCCGCACCCCTGACCTGCCCTCACAGCGCAGGGACTGGTGGAGGGAGGAGCCAAGGTCGGGATGACTACGGAAGAGAAGACTGCAAAAAGCCAAACAAAACCCAGTGAGACTGCGCTGAGCCTGCGGGGAAAGGAGGCTTGGCCAGTGGGAAGGAACTGAGCCCGGGGCTGCGCGCCCTGCCGGCTCTTCCTGACATTTGGACCTGATGAACTCTTGCTGGAAAGTGACTTTTGTGTCCCTGAGCCTCTGACTCCTGTTCTCTCCTGCTGCTTTTTAGCAGAATGGGTGCTTTTGGATCGGGGACTTGTATGTGGGAGTGGGGGTCGCCCTGGTGTGGTCTGACGGCACAGTGTGGGGGCCCCTGCCCCTGCCTGTGCTGATGCCCCAAGTCTGTGCTCTGGGAGAGGTGATCAGCAGCAGCCAAATAAAAGGGAAGCGAGCATCTCTGTCTGCTCCCAGCACTCCACTGGGCCCGGTGGCTCAGGGTGGCAGAAGGGCCTGAGAGACCTAAGGCCTGGGGCTGCCCCTGAAATGTTGGGCCCCACCCTGAAGGCCCAGGTAGGTCTTTGGGGGCATTGAATCATTGCAAGACCCCAGGGGAGGCTGAGCACTCGAGGGGCACCCTGGGAAAGGACATTGTTGGGAATAAGGGAGGCCAGGCCTGGAAGGCTGAGGATGTGATCAGCCCCAACTCTGGACCCTGCACATCTGTCATCTGCCTCCAGCCCCAGGGAGGACAGCGATGGGAAGAGTCTGGGGCAGTCCCCGAGAAGGAAGCTGAAGGTAGGGCCCAGAGTGGGGGTCAGTGACTCCTGCCTGTACCCCCAGTGATGAGACGGAGCTCCCAGAGAACCAGTGTAGTCGGGGCCACTGTGTGGAGAGGTGGCCTTAGAATCCGGGAAGGATTACCGGGAGGAGGTTAAGGGAAGTGGGGCCTCAGGCCAAGGCTCCAGAGGAGGAAGTGAGAGGCACAGCCAACCCCTGCCCCCAGAGATGTCTGGAGAACTGCTGTCATCTAAGATGAACACTCCTGTGCTAGCGTCTGGCTGACTCGGGCCAGCCTGGCTGCTGGTGCAGGTGCTGCTTGCTGGGGGAGGACCCAGATGTGCCAGGGGCAGGCTGAGAGCTCTCTGGTCTCCTTGGAGAGCTGGGCTCTTGCCAGTTGGGGGAAGAGTCACACAGTGCAGAATTGGGGGCCCCACAGGAGCTGGAGAGATGCTCTTAGCCCTGGAGGAGTGAGGGTTCCCCAGAACAGCTGAGGTGCGGCTCACTGCCATCATTCAAGTTGTCTTTGCTTGCTGGCTGGTGCACTTGGCTCACAGACTCCCAAGTTCACAGGGCAGGGGGCTGGGGCACAGATCACAGGAGGGCTTTGACTCTGGGTCATCAGGGTCCTGGGGTCCAGCCAGGAGCAAAATGTGGGACTCTGGCCCCAGGCCTGCCCACTGAGCCTTCCCTGTCTGAGAGGCAGCGCCACAGCCTGAGGGCGCACAGGAAAGAGACAGTGAGCCTGGGATCCAGTCTCTGCGTGTCCACTGGCTACACGTGTGACCCCTGGCATCACTTAATCTCTCCACTCCTCTACTTGCTCACCTCTGTCCCAGGGGACTGCCGCCGGGTAGCTGGGAGGATTAACATTCCTTCAAAATGCACAGTTTCTGGCAAATAGAAGGTGTCCCATAAATTGTGACTGATTATATATTATTACAGTCTTACGACAGACCAGCCTGGACAGTGCTTCTGCCTTGCTTCAGCCTGAGGTTTTAATTCTCTGCTTCCCCAAATTCCAGGATAGAAAGAGCTCAGGGTTCTCTTGCCCAGCTGTACCTTCAGCACCAGGGCGGTGAGGGTGCCCCCTGAAGGTGGAAGAGTGAGTGTCCAGCAGAAGCGCGAGGTCAGCAGAGGCTGTGAAAGTACCATTGACCCTTAACAATGTGGGAGGGAGGGTTAGGGGCTCGGGCCACACCCACAGTAAAATATCCGCCTGTAATTTAAGTCAGTCCTCCACATATTGTGGATTCCCGCCCGAAGAGTGAAAACACAGTTGACCCTCGAACACCACAGGTTCAAACTGTGGGGGAACCACTTAAACACAAGATTTTAAAAAATCCTTGTCTAGCCCTGACCGGTTTGGCTCAGTGGATAGAGCGTTGGCACTGCGGACTGAAGGGTCCCAGGTTCGATTCTGGTCAAGGGCATGTATCTTGGTTGCGGGCACATCCCCAGTAGGGGGCGTGTAGGAGGCAGCTGATCGATGTTTCTCTCTCATTGATGTTTCTAACTCTATCCCTCTCCCTTCCTCTCTGTAAAAAATCAATAAAATATATTTACAAAAAAAATCCTTGTCTCAGAGAATGCATGAGGTTCAAACCCAGTTTTCAAGGGTATTTCTCAGTTGCCTCACTTATCAGCTGAGTAATCTTGGCAAATCGCCTCATGATGTTGAGCCTTGGTGTTCCCATCTGTATAATGGATTTACATAATGAGACTTACATCATAGGCTGCTGGGCAGACTAAATGGGCTAATGCATTTAAAGCACTTAGCATAGTGCCTGGCCCAGGCAAGCGCTCGCTGACTGGAAGCTATTAAGACATATTCTATTCACAAGGCTGGAATAAGGAGAGGATGAACGGGAAGGTAAGTTTATAAACTACAGTCCAGAACATATTGGATACTATTGTTTTATCAGGGCTATGTGTTTGAGTGCACACACCTGCATATTTGTCTGCTGACATGCATTTGCCTAGCATCCTGGGGTTTTCTGACATGCACAGATTATGTTCATGCCTATATAGATGTGTGGGTGTGTATTAGTGTGTGCATGTGTGTATGTATTGACCTAACAGGCACCCCCTCCTCTCCCCGAGGCTTTAGGGGATCCTAGGCCAGAATACCTTTAATTGTGTGCTTTCCAGGCTTTGTGGAACTCTTGCTTTATTTTTACAAAATATATCTTTATTGATTTCAGAGAGGAAGAGAGAGAGAAACATCAGTGATGAGATAGAATCATTGATTCGGCTGCCTCCTATACACCCCCCAACTGGGGCTGGAGCCCGAAACCTGGGCTTGTGCCCTGACCAGTAACTCACCGTGATTTCCTGCTTCATAGGTTGATGCTCAACCACTGAGCCACGCTGGCCGGGCCTTGCTTGATTTTTTTTTTTAAATCTGCTTCCAAGACCATACCATTCTTCAAGATAACTGATTTGCTATGGAGAGAAGATAAATCTGTGAGTGTCAAAGAAATGGAAGTTACCGACTGAGACCAGATAGGTTTGTCCAAACATAGAGAAAAACAGTACAAGCGAGGTATTAAGTGAACATAAAATGGAAAGTACTGGAGAGAGAAAACACATGTAAGACAGAGCTGCTAAAGTTATGTCCCAAAGATCTGAAGGACTGATGTACACAAAGTCAGAAACGATGTACCTGTAAGGTTAGCACTAGCGGCCCTCTCAGTGTTCCCCGGGGAGAGAGAGTTAACCTTGCAAGGGCAGAGGGTGATAAAGTGACACACTCCCAGCAACTTCACACTCACAAAGGGCCTCGGGCATGCGGTCTCCTGGCTTCCCTTGAAGTCTGTGCCTTCCCACCCTTCCCTCACACTCCCTACCTCCACCACAGGGAACAGCACCTCACCTCTCTAGCAATGAACGAGACATACCAGCAAGAAGAAATAACAGCCGAACCGGTTTGGCTCAGTGGATAGAGCGTAGGCCTGCGGACTGAAAGGTCCCAGGTTCAATTCCAGTCAAGGGCACATGCCTGGGTTGCGGGCTCAATCCCCAGTAGGGGGTGTGCAGGAGGCAGCTGATCAATGATTCTCTCTCATTGATGTTTCTCTCTCTCTCTCCCCCTTCCTCTCTGATATATATATATATATATATATATATATATATATATATATATATATATATATATACACCAAAATACTTCAAGGGAATAATCCAAAAGGAGACCAAATTTGCAGAAAGGCAGTCCCAGCGGCACTGTACCTAATAGTGAAAGATTTGAAACCACACGGATGCCTGACCTGAGAGGCCTGGAGCGCTCACTCTGCCAGAAGGAAAGTCGAGGGGAGTTGGGAAGGCAGGTCATAAATGCCCTGTGCCCACTGGCTGTAACGGCGGACAAACATGCAGCTGCATGGACAGACCTTGCGGGAGTTGCGAGGGATATGAACAGGTTACTATCCATGAGGTGCTTTGTAACGGGATGTAAATGGTGAAAGATGCATCTCGTTAGGGCACCTTCCGAAGGGGAGGAGGGGCATGTTTCACGCAAGGACAGTCAGGATGAAGTATTTCAAGTGGATTCCTTTGGAGGGACCCCGCCGTACAGGTGTGAAGCCGGGGTGCTTGTGTTGGGAACATGATCACATTGAGTTTTCCTCACACTTGGCGTGTGTGTGTGTGTGTGTGTGTGTGTGTGTACAGACACCAAAAGGCCGTCACCCCTAGAGCAGGGTGAGCTGGGCCCCGGAAGTCCTCAGTGAGAAGAAGAATTTACTTAATGATTCCTGCTCTGTCCGCCCCATAGGGTTTCTGGATACCCAACGAGCCCAGGGTAGACAGGACCACAGGCACAGACCCGGAAGTATACATGAGGGGCTGAATTGTTCTTCCCCTGGGATTAGGCTCCGACTTACCCACCTTTCTGAGCTTTGCCTCCCTGCGCACCCACCACCGAAGGGCACCCCCGGGTATGCAGGTCCACTCTCCCCTCCACGGCTCACACCTCAGCATCCTCTGTGCTCAGGGGAGCTAGGCTGGGGCGGGCAGCGGTGGAACGAGTGGTGGTGTGGACACGCCTTGGGTGCCTGGTTGGAGTTTTCATCTTCCTCCAGTTCATCCGACCACCCTTACCTGTGAGCCAGGCACTGGGCTAGGAGCTGGGTGCGTGCCTGCCCCTCCATGACCCCATAGCCCAGTGGGGAAGTGGGCAGAGAAGGGAAGGATTTTTTTCAGTTCCCTGTGCCCGCACCAGGGAGCGGCCAGCTGCAGACCAGGAGGGCCAGCCACCTGTCTAGCTGGGCAGGGCGCACAGCTGGGACCCCGAGGCGAAGGTGGAGGTGGAAGAGCTCAATGCCCTCCTTCGAAAGGCTAAGCTGACCCTGTGGCTCCGCAGAAAACGGGCCTAGGGTTCCAAGATCCTCATGTCAAAAGTCTAAAATGCCTGTTTTTGTGAGAAATAGATTTAAAAACAAAACAAAACAAAACACGTGCTGAGTCAATACTGTGCAGGCCAAGCTCACTTTGAATGATGAATATGGCCCATGGACCTCCACCTAAGACTTCATCTGGGGTGTGAGGGAGTGGGAGCTGGAGCAGCTGGCTGGATTGGCTCAGCAGCTCTAGAGCAGAAACTGGATACTGCCTCCCCCTGCCTCCCCCTGCCTCTCCCTGCCTCTCCCTGCCTCCCCCTGCCTCCCCCTGCCTCTCCCTGCCTCTCGCTGCCTCCCCCTGCCTCCCCCTGCCTCCCCCTGCCTCCCCCTGCCTCTCCCTGCCTCTCGCTGCCTCCCCCTGCCTCCCCCTGCCTCCCTCTGCCTCCCCTGCCTCCCCTGCCTCCCCCTGCCTCTCCCTGCCTCCCCCTGCACCCCCTGCCCCCCTGCCTCCCCTGCCTCTCCCTGCCTCCCCCTGCCTCCCCCTGCCTCCCCCTGCCTCCCCCTGCCTCCCCCTGCCTCGTCCTGCCTCCCCCTGCCTCTCCCTGCCTCCCCCTGCCTCCCCCTGCCTCTCCCCCTCTCCCTGGTCTCCACTCCATCTCTGGCCATTCCCCTCAGCACCACCAGGCCACTAGATGGCACCATGAGCCCAGCACCTCACGGAGGCAGAGCAAACCTGAGTCCCTGAGTCCTGAAGGCTGGCCCACCCAGCAACATCACAGCCATGGCCCACCCTGGGGACTTCCTGGCCTTTTCTTTGCTGAGTTTTCATTAAGTCAAAAAGTCCCCTTCGTGTCAGGTTTGTTCTGTCTCGAGGCCAGCATTGCCCAATAGAAATATAATGCAAGCCAGGTTTTTAATTTTCTAGTAGGCACGTTAAAAGGAGGAAAAAGACACAGCGACATTAATTTTAATAGTTTTATTTGGCTCAGTGCATCCACAACATTATTTTAATATATAATCAATGTACAAAATATTCATGGGAATACTTTGCATTCTCTCTCTTTGGACTAAGTGTTCGAAATGTGTGGGTTTTATGCGCAGAGCACATGTCAGTTGGGACCAGACACATTTCAGGCGCTCAGCCGTTACTTGGCTAGAGGACCCGGAACTGGGCTGGAGGACCTGAGTTCTGCCACCCCGGGCCCAGCTCCCAGGTTGTGACATGGAATTCTGTCCGAACTGGATGCTGACGTAGGGTCTCGGGGTCTCAGGGACCCAACTTGCCACCCTCTGCAGGGAGTCTCCTATTTAAAAAGGTGGCGGCACATTTGTGGAAGTTCCCGGGCAGGGGAGCTCGGCTCACCCCATCTTCCTGTGCATGCTTGGGGTGGGTGAGAGCCTTCCTGAGGAGCCAGGTGAGGACGGAGCCACGCCCCCACCCCTGCTGCCCATGCAGGCAGGGGGCCTCTCTCACGCCCAGAGGTCTGCATTTTGCGAATAGCAGTGGAGTTGCAGGATGGAGCCACCATGCTTAATTTAATGTAGTCATAGTCACCAAACCTGAATATTTGCCTCAAAGGCACAAACAATTTTTGAGACTGATTCGCCTCCAGGAGTCCTTTTAGCTCCCCTGGCATCGGCTCCTCGCTGCCCCCCCCCCCTCTGTGCCCAGTTCTTCATGGTTCCCACCCCGTCGCACGCCCTCCTCTGCCCGCGCCATCCTTGCTGGAAGTGGCATTCCTGAAGCCAGCTACGCACACCACCCAAAGCCACTTCTTTCTGCTGAAATGGTTTGTTTGGCTTCAAACTAGCCCCCGGACCGGGTCTGGCCCGAGACTGGTATCTGGTTGGGATGCAGTTGGAGATGAGCATCACCTTCCATTTCCAGGCCTTGGCTTTCTGGTCTGTGAGAGCAACGGGTTTGAACCACATCACCTCTGAGCTGCCTTCCATCTCTAACTTCCCACCAACATCATGCATGACCCCAGGGTTTGAAACTGCTACAGCCTCCTGCAAACCACACACACACACACACACACACACACACACACACCACACACACACACATATCCTGGTGTTTCCAGGTCCTTCTTATAAAGGTAAGGAGAGAGACTGGGGACATGAAGATGTAGAGAATAGAGACGGAGGCAGAAACACAGAGAGAAGGCAGAAGAGAGAACAAAGACAGTACGAATCCGAGTGGGCAGGCAGCCAGAACCGGGGCCCCTCAGAGTCGGCGTGCGCCCCCAGGAGCCCCGGGTGCCGGCTCCTTAGCACCACAGGAAAGCTCTGATGGGCATGAGATGGGGCTAACACTCCCTGCTAACACCCGCTCTGCCCCCCACCTTGGTGAGCTGCTCAGAAACCCATTCAGCAGGCCCTGTTGGTCCAGGCAGGATCCTGCAGGAGCCACTCTGGGGCTCCGTCCCTTCTCTCCTGGAGCCGGGAGCCAGGCTCTGGCCTGGATGCCTCCAGGAGTTGGAGGTCATGGTTGGGGTGGGATGCGATGGGTTCAGGGCCCAGTGTTTCCCGACAGATAAGAGGAAGCGGCCACCTGCCCCAGGGGAAGAAAAGTAGGGGGCTCAACTCCCCAGGACAGTTGGCGAGCCCCCACCCCGTGTGACCCACTCTCTCTCTTTCCCCACCCAGAGCCCCCAGCCCAGAGGAGCAGGCCTGCGGCTGCGCTGGGAAGTGGAGGTCAGCCGAGTCCCTCTGGGCTGGGCCGGGCTGGCAGAGTGGGGCTGGGCCGGGCAGAGGCTGCTGGGCGGTTCTCGGGGGAGAGAGAATTGAAAAGGAAAAGCTTCTCCGAGGAGGGCAGGGAGAGAGGGAGGCCGCGTGGGGCGCGCATGCACACACACGCACACGCACACACACACACACACACACACACAGCCGCCCTGACTTCGTCGGAGCCTCACTCTGGAGAGGAGCCTCTTCTCTCCGCTCCTGGCGCTGCTTTCTGCTGCTTCCCCGCCCATCTGTGCTGCCAGCAGCATCAGCAAAGTTGGCCTCCAACTTGAACACAACTGAAGTCTCCAGCTCCCAGCGGGGCAGCGGGCAGGACCCAGACGCTGAGCTCTTGGGCCTGGACAGCCCACCCTCCAAGCCTTGCTCCCCGGCGACACTTCGGCCCCTGACCTGTGGGCCCCCCCCCCCCCGACTCTCCCCGGGTCTGGGCTGAGGAATGGTGCGCTGAGGTCCCTCCGGAACCCACTTCTCACCGTCTGGAACCCAAGCGGCCCGAGGCTCAAGCCGACATGGCCAACCCCCTGCAGCCTCAGTTTCCCCCGGCGCGGGAGCCAGGCGCCGCCTCGCCCCTGGACCTGCCCGAGATGGAGATGCTGCTCACCAAGGTGGAGGACAAGGGGGACAAGTCCCTGAAGCTGCCCAAGTCCCTCTCAGGGGCTCTGGACCTGGAGCAGAACGGCCACGGGCTGCCCTTCAAGGTGGTCCCCGAGGGGCACCGGGAGCCCTCCCTGCCCCGGTCGCCCTCCCGTGCCAGCTCCAGGCGGGCGTCCTCCACGGCCACCGCCTCCTATGCCCAGGACCGAGAGGCCCCCAAAGATTACCTCATCCTTGCCATCGCCTCCTGCTTCTGCCCGGTCTGGCCCCTTAACCTCATCCCCCTCATCTTTTCTATCATGGTAAGTGCTGCCCTTTGCTCCAGGGCCGGTGGGCCCGGGGGTGGGGGTGGGCATGCTCCCTGGCACGGGTGCAGAGAAGCGAGAGCGGGGACCCAGGGGCTGGGGGAGAGACCCCCTTCCTCAGCTGCCTGACTACCCCCCCTCGGAGGAGGGTCCGGGGCCAGGAGGGCGTTTGTTTACTGTTCTCTGTCGTCTCTGCTCTTGACTTGGCACAGAACCCGCTGGGGAGGAGGCCCCGGGGAGCCCCCTGGAGCTAAATTCCAAACGACAGAGACAGCCACGTTGGGGGTCCTGTCTTGTGGTGGGGCGGGAGGGTGGTCCCCAGGAGTCATTCCTGAGCAGGCTACGCTATCAGCAGAGCTTGCAGCTGGCGTGGAGTCCCAGGGCCCGTGCTCTCAGGAGGGGAGCCAGCCCCCCACAGCCTCCCCCACACCTCGCCCCCGGCACTTGGGTGTTCTCTGTGCCAGCTCTGGTTTCCAAGAGCCCCGGGGGCTTCCCTGCCGGGCCCTGGGGGGCCGGGGGCCTGGCTCCTAAGGCTGCTCCTCTCGGGACAGTTCTCGCCAGGCCCTCTGGGCCTTGGTGGTTGCCCGGATTTCAGCCTCTGTCCTCAGGGTGGGGGAGGTCTGGGCCGCGGTGGAAACCGAGTCAGAGGGCGTGCTGGACTTGCCAAGGAGGGCATGCGGGCTTGTCTCTGCTTCTCGCGCACTCTTGTGCTGCAGGACTTTGAGTACACAACCTTCTGTCCCTTTAAATACAGTTCCTCATGTTGTGACCCAACCATACAATTATTTTCGTTGCTACTTCCTAACTGTCATGTTGCTACTGTTATGAATCGTCATGTAAATATCTGATATGCAGGATGGTCTTAGGCGACCCCTGTGAAAGGGTCGTTCGACCGCCAAAGGGGTCGCGGCCCACAGGTTGAGAACCGCTGCCTTAGATCGTCCCGAGCCAAGCCATTTGGATAGAGCTACTTGCAGAGGGTCACAGACACGGTCAGCAGCTGTGACTTCTGGGGTCTAGGAAGGAGAGAGACAGACAGATGGACTGGACTGCGCAGGCAGTGGCGTCCAGGGTGAAGCTAGGAGCAGGGGGCAGTGACCTGCTAGCCCCGGGCTGGCCAGGCCAGAGGTCTGGGTGGGGAGAGACTGTCCTTCTGTCTGGAGTGACTCCACCGCTGAGCCGCGATCGCCAAGCCCCTCGGAGCTGTGGTCACTCTGGCTGTTCGTGGGCCGTCCTCTGAGAAAGCCTCTACTTCTCACCCTTCTCTGTCTGCCTCAACCCGGCACGGCCTCCACGGGCAAGCCTTCCCAGCCCCAGCAGCTCCAGCACCGCCTAAGTCAGGGGGACTTGGCGTGGGCACAAGAGCCAGGGCTGGGCAGCACCCAGGGCGGGGCCTTCGAGGGGCTTCCTGTGTGCCTGCTGCACATGGGGACCGCGGGGCGGGCCAGGCCGCAGGGCCCACCTCCTGGTTACAGGGAGAAGCCCCTGGAGGGGAGGCAGGTTCGGGGAGGAGAACCGCCCCAGGGCCCAGGAGAAAACAGCTGCTAGGATCTGTCTCCTGGTGGGGGTAGCAGGATGCAGGCTGGGGTGAGCTGCCTTTGTCAAAAGAAAGCTGGGCCCGAGACTGGGAAACCAGTGAGCTCACGCTCAGTGCATTTCTATGTCCTTCTCAGGCCCTTGAGTCAGGCCTGATCGGCACCGGGCCAGGGACAGGGAATCAGGCGCTAACCCAGACATCATCACCAATTCCCAGGAGCCTCCAGTCCAGTGGGGAGAAACTTGTAAACAGATCCTTACGACACGCTGCAAGAAGTATCTGTGCTTGGCGAAACCACAAGGTATTGTGTGGCTTCGGGCAAGTCACTCAAACCTCTTTTCTCCTCAGTGTACCAATCTGCGAAATGGGTTGTCGCTATTACACCTACATTATAGGGCTGGATGAGGGCGAAACGAGACAAGCCATACACGGTGCTTAGGAACAACACCCAGCACGCGGTTAAAGGCTATCACATAGTAACAGCAATGCTGTGGCAGCTGATCTCCCCGGTGAGGAACAGAAACCATCACAGGCTTGCTTGGGGCTTTTTAGAGCTTTGAAATATAACATATCGTACAGCTCACCCACCTAAAGCGCATGGCACTGATGTTTAGTATAGTCACAGTTAGGTGCAACCATGCCCAAACCTATCTGGTCTGGCTCCATGGATAGGGCTCAGGCCTTCCTGAGGCGGGTGCGCAGGAGGCAGCCAATCCAGGGACCGGGTTGGACTGGGAGGCAGTGAGGCCAGGAAGGTGGTAGTAGCCTCGGAAGAGAGGAGGTCGGTCACAGGTTGGGGCTCAAAGAAGTCAGTGGGCAGGTGCTATGAGAGCGTGAGGGTGAGAGAGAGCCTGGGGTGGGATTTCAGAAGAGCAGCCAAGGCAAGGGTGGAGTGTAGCTGTGGAAATGAATTTCTACAGGGAGCCGCGAGCCAGAGAGAAGGAACTGAGGACGCCCAGGGTGTGGGATAACATTCCCACCCTCACCGCGTGCTTGCTAAACGCTAGGCACAGGTCCAGACATGTTAGACGTATATGATCGCAGGTAATCCAGACTCTAGCCCTGTGAGGCCCAGGTATTGCTATTGCTCTCAGTTTGCAGACGAGGAAGTCCAGTGCGGATGGACGTGTGAAATAACCTGCTAGCGACGGGGGCCCACGACGCCTGGAGCCCACGACGCCTGGAGCCCACGCTCTTTTCCTGCCCACTCCGCAGCCTGCCCCTGGGTCAGGGGTGCCAGGCGGGGAGCGTTATTGGGGGTGCCCACAATAGTCTTCCCTCTTCTGGGAACCAGCCTAGTTCAGAGGAAACGCCCATTTCCCGGGGGGGGGGGGTTAGGTGTTCATCTAGGGCTGAATCACTGGGTCCCACCCAGACAGCCAGGGGGCAGGAGGGCCAGAGAGTGCAGAAAGGGAGTGAGTCTCCTGTGCCGGTGTCTCCAGGTCCTGGGGACCGACTTCAGGTGTGGCGAGCCGGCACGGCCATGGCATACTCAGCCCCAGGGCGCCTTATGTGCTGCGCCAGCTCAGCCAGGTTCAGTGACCCTGAGAGGGGGTGGTGAAGGATGGAGAAAAGACAGACAAGAGCAGAAAGCTGGGTCTGGGTGGGATGCTGCTCCCAGATGGAGAGATGGTGCCACGGACTACAAGCTGAGTCTTTATTTTATAGCCAGATTCCACGAGGCACAGTAAGGGTGTGGTCAAGATGTTTACAACGTTCTCGTGCGTTTCGATCCTACTCAACGACATGCACCTGAACTCTATCAAGTCCACATCACTCAGGCACGTGGGGCCACGTGTTTGGAATGTAGGTTCAAGCTCACAACCATAGCTGTTGGCTATAATTGTGCTGGGAGGGCCCTGCCCTCCAAGCTGGGACTTGCACGTGGCCACGAGAAGATTGTGACCTCTCATTAGTCTGAGGCTCGAACCTGTCCAAACGCGGTAGCCGCTCCCCACGTTCAGGACTGCTCCCCTGAAGTCCCCGCTCTGGTTCCCAAGTGGAGGGAGAGCCCCAGCCCTGGCAGCTCGTCTAGAGCGCACTGTCCGCAGAGCAAGCCCTAAGGTGAGGCTGACAGAGTCCGGCTAATTGTGCCCACTTCACAGATGGGACCACTGAGATGTGCAGAACAGCACCGGGCCACGGCCACACCGCTGGATGCTGAACCCCGTGTTCTCTCCCTGGTCCCGCCCTGCATCTACCCCTGGGGACGAGGATGGTGTGTCCCTCCCAGGAAAGCCAGACCTTTCAGGCATCTGTGCGGGGAGGGAAGAATTCCACTTCCTCCCCTCTTCCCCTGCCCCCCCCCATAAACCTCCTCCCCACTGTTCTCTCCCTCCCCCCAACTCCATCAGTGGAAGAGCTATGGACCAGTAGGCCCCTCTCTCTGTGGCTTTGTGGCCTGCTGTGACCAGGGCTGGGGGATCAGGGCTGTACCTGCGGGGGTGTCCAGACTCAGCCGTGTGCTCAGAACTGCAGCCTCCCGTGAGCCTCCTGGGGTGGCCAGGGCAAGGCTGACTTCATCCATTTGACTCCCGGGTCAAGCTGAGAAATGGCCACGCGCCTCAAAGCCGGCAACGTCTGCCGTCCAGATCCTGGAGCTGGTCCCCAGCAGCGGGCCTTCAGGGGACAAAGGGGATAAAATAAGCATCAGGCAGACCCGGGGGAGCGTCCCAGCTCTGTCCCTTTTACGCCACCCGACCTTGTCCAAGTCACGCAGCCTCCTTCCTTAGCCCGTTTCCTCTTCTGCAAAATAGGTTTAATAAACCATCTACCTCATGGGGTTATTGGGAGGGCTCATGAGTTACTGTGTGTGGAAACACCTCGCCCTGAGCGGGCACGGAGTAAATGGAGTGGGTGCTGTTATTATGAACTCGAAATGAAACTGCGACGTCAGAGGGAAGGGCAGACCCCCAGGGGACAGGCAGTTCTGACCTCAACCAGTTTGGGGATGATGAAGTCTCACCCTCATACACCACCAGGGGAGCTGGGCAGCCCTGTCTGTGGTTTTGGGGAGCCTCCCGCAGCCCCTCCTCTGTAGGTTGTTTCTGCAAATGTGGGAGCTTCAACACCTCCTTCCGTAGGCACTCTGGTGACCTCGTTATTTAACTGACATGGTGCAGGTTCACGTTCATCCATTTGTGCCTTCATCCCTTCACTCAGCAAGAGTCCCAGCCAGGCTGCTGGTCAGCCGGTCAGCCGGTCAGCCGGTCAGCCGGTCAGCCGGTCAGCCGGCATAACATGTTGAGAAACTTCAGAATCGGTTGGTAAACAGCTGCTATCTCAGGCCCCTCAGCGTTTCCAGTTCCTTCCCATCCGGCCCGGCAGCTGCTCTGACTCCTCCCCTGGAACCTCCTCCATTCCTCCCCACTCTTTTAAAAAAATGAGCGGACTGGGGTGACCCCGGCTAAGAAAATTACATTGGTCTCAGGTGCACAGTTCTACAACACATCATCCGTACGCGATCCGGTGTGTTCCCCACCTCAAGTCAAGTCTCCGTCCATCACCACGTATCCCCCCTCTACTCTTCGCCACTCCAGCCATGGAAGGGTTAGCTCGCAGGCAGGGCCTGGCGGAGACAACTGCAGGGCTGCAGAGAGAGGGCTGTGCCGGGGGCATGGAGAGGGCACCCCTCTGCTTTATCCTGCGGGGAGACGCTGGACCTCCCCGGAAGGACTAATCGCTGACCAGCCCTGGCACCTCTTGTCAGTCTCAGATCTGCTGGGGTTTGGCCTGAGCCTGAAGGTGAGGGCGGATGAAGATCTCTCCAGCATCCTCCCCACCCCCGACCCACTCTCAGACTCTTTTCAATCTTCCCCGATCTATTAACTTGAATTCATTTTCTCCCTCACCATTCCCACAGCCACTGCAATTGCAGATGATCTATTAATTCACAGTCATTATAATCATCACTGAAATGATTATTATGCCTTCGACTTAAGCCATTTTGTACTCGAAGACGATGCCACTAAGTGGGGATGAGAGAGCAGCTGGTACTTTCCCCGATGAAAAGAAATGAAGGGTCTCCCTCCATCCCTGTAGGCAGGGAATGGGTCTTTCACTTGGGAATTGATGGGGGGCGGGGCTTGAGAAGTGAGTGCCAGCCAGTGGTGAGGAGCTTCTACGGACTGGGGGAGGCCGCAGGGAGAATTTTCCCGGTCACACTAAGCCCGGTCTCTCTCCTTTATCCGCAGAACCATCAGTCCTTGCTTCCCAGTCATGCGTATTCCTCAGAGCCGGAGAGTCCCCGTTGAGGTAGCTACGGTGGGAACACGCATGGCTGGGTAGCAAGGACCGATGGTTCTGTGGATAAAGAAGAGAGACTGGGCTCAGAGTGACTGGGAAAATTCTCCCTGTGGCCTCCCCCTGTCCGTGTCCCATTCCCAGCCAGCCCCGTGTGCTCCTCTCTCCATGGTCCTGAATCATTGCTGCTCTCACAACTATTTCTCTGCAAAGTGGGGGGCAGGACTCATCTCAAGCGCTGCTCCCCTTCCCCCGCATGCCAGGCTTACCCCTGAGAATGAGTCCCTTGGTCATGACTCAAGGAAGCCCCAGAATCTCCAAAGCCAGACTTCCCGGGAATCCCGGAAGCCTTCCTGTATGCTGGCCTCCCTTCCCCGCAATGTTACCTTGGTGGAACTGAGGTTAGTGACCTGGGCTGGCCGTGCAGAGAGCTGGGGGTGGCGTGGGCTAGTGCTCATGTCCTTCAAGAATCTGCTCTGAACACTGAGCATGCCACTGGCTAAGTTCCGTGGTTAGAAAACAGACCCTCCTCATTGTTTTTCCAGCAGAGACAGCACGTGGAAGGGCTCAGGGGCAGAACGCCGTATCCCTTTTATGTCATATGGCCAAGCCTGGATTTCAAAGACTGTCAAGAAGAGGTTGGATGGGGACAGGGGTGGAGCAGAGAGAAGAGATGCACTATATACCGGGACTGGGCTAGGGCGGTGGAGTTGGGACTAGGGAGGGAGGGATAGACTTGAGGGACACGAGAAAGGTCAGGAATTCTTACCTGATTGTATCTGAGGTGGGGAGAGACAGAGGGCGAGTCCAGGAGGGAGGTGCTAGGATCCTCTCCCGGAAATTAGAGCTACAGAAAACAGCTGTGCAGAGAGGCTTTGCTATTCACGGTGCACCTGCCAGAGCGAGGCACCTTGCTGAGGCTGGGCACCAAAGATGAGCATGGAAACAGTACTGTGCTCCCCTGGGGGAGATGGACATCAGGAGGAGCCTCCCGTATCCCCCACCCCACTGCCATCAAAATCAAGCTGGAGTGGGTGGGGGAAAGCAGGAGGAGGGAAGAAAGAGAACACGGAGGAGTGGTAGGTGCCTGGACGTCATTAGCATCCTGACTGGGACATTTCTGAAAGTGAAAGGAGGGCTGTTGGTGCTTTTCACCAAGACTCACCAAGTAGACTTCCCTCCCAGAACAGGTCTGCCCTCCTCTGCTAAGGTCAATGGCTTATGATCCTTTTCCCTTCTCAGGCTCAGTGGAGGGTTAACAATAAACATATTTCATTACTATAGCTATTATTTTTAATATCTTTTTATTGATTTCAGAGAGGAAGGGAGAGGGAGAGAGAGATAGAAACATCCATGATGAGAGAGAATCATTGATCTCCTGGTTCAGAGGTCGACACTCAACCACTGAGCCACCTCGGCTGGGCTCATTACTATGTTTATTGAGCACTTTCTATTGCCAGGCACCAAGCTAAGCCCCCCTACTTATACTATCTCATTTAATCCCCGCAAGAACCAATGAGGTAGGTACCAATTTTACCTGCTGAGGAATCTATAGTAAAGCATGGTAAAGGTAAGCCACTTCCAGGGTCACACAGTTAAGGGTGGAGCTGGGAAGGCATCCGGGTCTGGCTCCAGAACCCGTGCTCTTAGCCAGACGGCCCTTCTAGGGGGCTGGAGGCTACACCTGCTCCTGGTTGGGTCCCTGCCATGTCCAGGAGGCTGTTGCCGGAGCCCCACTCCATGCCCCCTCCTCATGCCAGACCCACCGTCTCTTTCATCTCTTGCTGGATGACACTGGTGCCTGGTCACTGATACCCCTGGGGTCCTGAGGCAGGAACACTCACAACTTCCTGCGCAGACCCACCTGCAGACCTGTCCAGGCGTGAGATCCCCGCACCCACCTTCACCCAGTCTCCAAGGACAGAGTGCTCTCCTCTGCTGCCCATAGTTCACCCCTGAGCTCAGGTCCAGACCTGCTGCCTGGGGATGTTGGGGTGCCAATCACCCCTTGGTCTTTTCACCCTCACCCTCTTCACTGGATCTTTTTTCTTTCCTGTCTTGAGGAAATCCTCTGTGTCTCACCCAGTTGTACACTCCCCAGTGCATATAGGACAAAATCCACATTCTGTTTTGTAAAAGCCAGGGCTCTCCTTCCACCCCCCCTCCCCCTCCTCCTCCTTCTCCTCCTTCTGCTTCTTCTTGTTAATCCTCACCTGAGGATATTTCCCCATTGATTTTTAGAGAGAGTAGAAGTGAGGAGGAGAAGAGAGAGAGAGAGAGAGAGAGAGAGAGAGAGAGAGAGAGAGAGAGAGAGAGAAACATCAATGTGAGAGATATACATCGAATGGTTGCCTCCCATTCGAGTCCTGGCCAGGGCCAGGGATCAAGCCTGCAACTTAGATATATGCACTTGACTGAAATTGAACCCGGGACCCTTTGGTCCCAGCGCCAATGCTCTATCCACTGAGCCAAACCAGCTAGGCCCAGGGCCCTTCCTAATCCAGCCTTACTCCATGTCTCGGTTGTTTCTCTCAGAAGGCCTGCATGTCCCAGCTCCTCAGCTGTAAATGGCCTGGTGACAGTCCCTAACTCCTATGGTGTGAGGATGAGAGGCTCTAGGGCAGGGGTGGGGAGCCTTTTTACTGTCCAGGGCCATTTGGGTATTTGTAACATCATTTGCAGGCCATACAAAGTCATCAACTTAAAAATTAGCCTGCTGTATTTGGCCAAACATTTAAATTTATTCACCCTGAATGCCATGGTAGGGCCAGACACTCCCCACCCTTGCTCTAATGCAGCGGTTCTCAACCTGTGGGTCGCGACCCCTTTGGCGGTCGAACGACCCTTTCACAGGGGGCGCCTAAGACCATCCTGCATATCAGATATTTACATGACGATTCCTAACAGTAGCAACATGACAGTTACGAAGTAGCAACGAAAATAATTGTATGGTTGGGTCACAACATGAGGAACTGTATTGAAAGGGCCAGACGGTTGAGAACCACTGCTCTACTGGATGGCAAGCATTTACCATGCTTCCTGAGAGAGGGCGGATTTTCCAATAATGTAAGGGACAATGATTACTCCAGCCAAGTGGAGGAATCTTGGCTGCTTCACAGAGGCGGCGGCATTGGAGCCAGCCCTTGAGGGCCGGAGAGGAGTGGCCATGTGGTCTTGTGGAGCAAGGATGCCGGCATGAGAAACAGCACAGGCATGTGGCACCAGTGCGCATGCCCGAGTGGCTCAGATCGACCAGGCCCGGAGGGTGGAGGAGATAGGAGAGGATAAAATCAGAAAACGCAAAGCGAACCTGCGTTTAGTCTGTGGTCTGTGGACAGTGGGGGCCATGGGAGATACCGGGACGGAGTGATGAACTCAGCCACCGTCATCTTGCTGCACGTTTGCATCAGCTCCTGAAGGCCAGCCTCCTCTCTGCTCCCACATGGCCAGAGGGGCCGCTGGAAACCATTCCTCTTCTGTAACACGACCCACAGAGGCAACGGTACCTCTCTGTGTGGGATCCCAATGGAGGCCAGCCTCCCCACCAGGCGGTGAGCTAGGAGCTGGGACTCTAGCACATGACACGGACTTAAATGGAATCACTCCCTGCTCTCCTGCGCATATTGTTTCAGAGTTAAAACAGTAAAAAAAAGAAAGGGCAACACTGCCCACCTCTTAGGGTGATTCTGTGGCTGAATGAGATAACGTAGGTCCAGGCCTTAGCCAGCCGCCTGGTACAAAATCAGGACTCGATAAATCGTCATCATCAAGGTGCTTGACCGCATGTCCATTCTGAACTCGGGTGCCTTAAATAATCAGAACATAAATAACCAACTATTTATTTCGGAGGACTGCTGCGCATGCCTGTTCCGGAAGTCAAACATCTGGGAGTTCTAGAGCTGGAGGCTGCGGGCCAGCCCTTGCCAGCAAGTTGGCAAGTGCTCCTGGCAGGGGCATAAGTTGATGGAGATGCCTGGGACACACCCCCTACTGGGCCCCCCAGGACGCTCTACGTTCCTGCCCTCATCCACCTGACTTCACACTAAATAGGGCCAAGAAACACCAAGCTCACTGAGGAGGAGTGTGGCTCCCCCAGCGCCAGCGCCAGCCCCAGCCCCGGCCCCAGCCCCGGCCCCAGCCCCGGCCCCAGCCCCAGCCCCAGCCCCAGCCCCAGCCCCGGCCCCAGCCCCGGCCCCAGCCCCAGCCCCAGCCCCGGCCCCAGCCCCGGCCCCAGCCCCAGCCCCAGCCCCAGCCCTGGCCCCAGCCCCAGCCCCAGCCCCAGCCCCAGCCCCAGCCCCGGCCCCAGCCCCAGCCCCGGCCCCAGCCCCAGCCCCAGCCCCAGCCCCAGCCGTCTTGGTTCAAACCTTTCTGCCTTTCTGGTGTGAGCCAGGAAGGGGCTTGGTTGAACTAGGATGTGGTTCCTGGGTGGGGAGGGAGAACCGGGGATTTTTTTTTCTTTTGTGGCAGAGGGAGCTCACAGAGAAAAGGAGACAGGCCGGCAGGCCATGGAGAAAGCCACAGGCACCGCCTTAGCCTCTCGGTGCAGCCACCGCAGTGAGCCTAGGCCTGGGGTCTGGAGGGGCCTGGCGTACCTGCTCCCACCAGCTCAATGCAGCCTGGACCTGGGCCTCCCTCTCGGGCCCTCCGTCTCCACTCTGCCACCCTGTGGTTCTGTGACTCTGCAGTGCTTGGTTCTGCTTCCAGCTGTCCTCCGCCGGCGAGGGTCAGGCTTGGTTAGGGTCCCGGCCCCTTGAATCCAGGCCACTTCTCCAGGAGAAGGCCACTTCCTCTCCCCCGAGGAGGCAGCTGGAGTGCGGGCTGCAGCGGGACCAGGTGTGTTCCAGGGGCCCCCGCAGGGCTGTGAGGACAGCCTTCCTGCGGTCCCTGCCACCCCCTCTCTCCGCAGTCTCGAAGCAGCGTGCAGCAGGGGGACATCGATGGGGCCCGGAGGCTGGGCCGCCTGGCCAGGCTGCTCAGCATCACCTTCATCATCATGGGGATCATCATCATCATTGTGGCCGTGACCGTGAACTTTGCAGGTGAGGCCCAGCCCCGTGCCAGCCGGGGTGTAGCCTGGCCTCTGGGGCAGGGGCAGTGGGGGAAGGTAAGAGCCTGTGGGGACCGCAGCCTATCCTCTCATTCCCCAAAAGCAACTCAGCTCCAGGCATAACCAGCTGAGTCGGCTGGCTGTGTGCCTTGTCTATTCCTGGAAAGCGGATTACAAGGAAAGGGTGGGGGAAGAGCGTGACCCAGGAACCAAGAGGTCACGAGTCAGGGCACGTGCCCAGGTTGCAGGCTCGATGCCCAGTCCGCAGCCAATCAGTGATGTTTCTCTCTCATGGGTGCTTCTAGCTCTCTCCCTTCCTCTCTCTCTAAAAATCAATAAAAACACATTTTTTAAAAAGGAAGAGCACAGGCCTAGGAGCCAGAGGCTCTGATGGCCATGGCCCCGGGCCGCTGGCTGCCTAGTTGAACCCGAGGGGCCTTCCTGTCTAAAGCAGTAGGAAGAGGCTTGGTGAGCATCAGCCGAGATGGCGGATGTGTCCGTCTTGGTAAATGGAGCCGAGACAGCCAGGACAGGCCGCAAGTAACAATGCACACGGTGGAAGCCAGAAAGGAACACATTTGTGAGCACCCAGAGGTGGCCCAAGGAAGTTCTCCAAGCAGGGGAGCCATTTCCAAGGGTGACTCGGGCGGCTCAAAAGGCCCATGCAGCTCCCCAGACAGAAAGAAGCAGCCAGACACACACACACACACACACACACACACACACACACACACACGGAAGTCCCCAGGGATCTCTGCCCCTTGCAGCGACCAACAACCCAGGCTTTTCCCGAAAGACCTTGCTCCCCTAGATGGGCTCCTTGGAGCAGCAGCAGTGGTGCCGACCCCGGGAACGTGTCAGAAATGCAGACTCTCAGGCCCCACCCAGACCCACTGAACCAGAGTCTGCATCTCACGAAGGTTCCCAGCCCCATCATCAAGGTTTGGGAGGCACTGGTCTAGGCGATGGGGTGTTCAACGTGGGGGCAGAAAGCCTGGGATTCAGCCCTGGGGTCATGGGCAACCGTGGCCACTGAGGAGAGGGAAGAGGTCGGATTGGTAATCAGCCTGTCAGGTTCAAAACCCAGGTCCTCCGCTTCCTATCTGCCTGGAGTGAAGCACGTTCCGCGATCTCTCTGAGTCTGACAGACACGCAGGTACGTGAGAGGCAGGAACCCACCCGCCCGGGGCATTAGCTCAGTATCACCCACGAGGCCTCAGTCGCCTGTGATGCCTTTGTCCTGCTGCTGCTTGTCATGTTAGCCATGACTATTTTTAAAAAAAAATATGTTTTTATTGATTTTTAGAGAGAGAGGAGGGAGAGGGATGAGAGATGGAAACATTGATGAGAGAGGAACACCATCGATCAGATGCCTCCTGTGTGGCCCCTGTTGGGAATCGAGCCCGCAACCTGGGCATGTGCCCTGACCGGGAATCGAACTGGCAACCTCTTGGTTTCTGAGTCAACGCTCAACCACTGAGCCACACTGGCCGGGCAGCCATGACTCTTTCGATGGCACATGACAACCACTGAACTCAATATGGCAGAGGGAACTGTTGGGCGTCCAGTAGGAAACCCCAGCACAGATGGCTCTGTGTTCAGGGCTCACAGGCCTCCGTCCTCTCATGGCAGGAGTTCGGCTCCACCAAGAGCCCCAACCAGGTGGTCCCTGTGGCCCTGTCCCACGAGGAAACAAACACCCCAATCCTCCAAACAGGGACCCGAGGACCCCGTGCTCTGAGCTCTGCTCTGCGTAACTGTCCTTTTCTTTACAGTTCAGAAGAAATAGAAGTGACCAGGGCTCGGCCAGCAGAGGCAGCCCTGGCCAGCCGGCGTTCCCGCCCCACCCCCTCACCCCACGGAGGACAGGACCGTGACTGCCAAGGGCCCACCTGTCCCCAGGCTCCAAAAGCACCAACTCAGAGGGAACCTCTGTCACCCCTTTGCAGTCCACATCCGATGGGAAAAGCCAGAGGAAGAAAGGAAGGAAGGAAACGAAATGGCCTTGAAACCAGTGAATAATGTGGTTCAGCCTCATGGACACAGCCTGGCATTTGCCCCGTGTCCTGGCTTCTTTCTCATCCCCACTTTCCTGGCAGCTACCGAGCAGCGTGTACCGCCAGCAGGAGCAGCGTCCAGCCCCACGGACGGAGGAGGGGTCTTGCCTTTTCCTTGAGGAGGGAAGGGGAGGGCTGTTTGCATGCTGTGCCACATGCCTGCTGCGATGCCAGCCGTGCCCTGACCTCAGAGGCTGTGATGCTCCGCACGCCCTGGGGCCTCCGGCACACAGACCACAGCCGCACAGCTGCCCTGGACGGAGGCGACGGCCACACTTAACCGCCCCCCCCTCCCTCATTGCAGGGTGGAGTCGCCGAAAGGGATGTTGGCGAAGACAGGAACAGGGACAGCTCGGCACGGGCCTCTTCCCGAACTTTTTCTGCCGAGAACTATGGTCCCAGCGAGTCTCCCAGGGCCCCCGTTCACCTCCCGCCCCTCCCTGTCCTGCTGTCTGGGGCACCAACCAAGAACTCCTAGGACCTAACCGCCAGCTGGCGAGGAGCCCAGGCCTGAGCTCCCTCCTGCCATGGCCCCCCATGGTCTGCGGTACACACTTGGGTCCCGTACAGAGCAGCTCAGATGGGGCATGGGCCCCTGGTCCCCCGCCCGGCCTCATCGGATGCCCTGTGCCTCCCCCTCTGCCCCTGGCCACCCACAAACAGCCGAGGCTTTGCCTGGAGGGGGCTTTGGGATCATGGGGGGGGGGGCGGGGGGGGTGCGGAGGGGCACTCCCCAAGGGCTCCTGGGCCGTTGGCAGTGTGTGTGCTCCCTGGAGGGAAGTGGGCCAGAGAGTTTTTATGAAGGTTTTGTGTTTCTTGGTCGAGAATCCCAAGACAGAGGGAAGAGCGGGCTGAAGGGCCAGTCTGTGGGAGAGGGGGGCCCAGGGCTCGGGAATCACTCTCATGCCTGAGGCAGCGCTGGACACCATGGCCCCTGGGCCGCCTGCCTGGCTTTTGGCCCCAGATTCTCCCCCAAATTCTGTGCCCACTTTCCCCACTGGCATTGGCTCCCGGACTCTGGAAGAGGGATGTTCCAGGCTTTGCCGCTGGGGCCCTGCCCAGCAGCCGGGGTCACTGCGCTCAGTGGAGGGCAGGTTCCTAGCCACAGGCAGACCGGCCCCAGGTTGGCCAAGAATGTTCCCCTGAGCCTGTTCACGATGCTTATGCCTCCCCTCGGGACCCCTGCCAGTCCCCCACCCTCCGCACGGCCCTGGGAGGGCGTAGCACAGGCTGTCTGCCAGGGGAGCGCTGGGTCCTGAGCGCAGGCCAACCCGAGTGACCGCCAGGAGGGGAGGGCGCAGGCCCGGGGATCACTGGGGGCAGGCCTTGCTGAGTCAGTCCCCCCAGGAATCCGCTCCAGCCTCTCCCCTCCCTAAAGGAGACCTGGTTGTGTTTGCTTTATGAGAACTTTGAGGCCAAAAGAGAGATGCCCTGGTTGGGGGGGGAGGGGGGATCTGGGGGTGACCCAGAGTATGTGTGTCCCCTGCAAGGTCAGGTCAGGCCAGGGGAGACTGAGGTCTATGGTCACTGAGGCTCATAGGCCCCGGCTCTGGAGGGAGGGGTCAGCAGTCCCAGGTCTCCCAGCAGGCGCTGGGGGCCTCAGCTCAGCACTTCAGGGAAACGAGAGAAATGAACCAGGGGAAGATGATGGCAGAGGACACCCCACTGTCTGCACCCCCCCCCCCCCAGGCAGCCTGGCATCCCCAGGCCTCCCTGGAGCTGGAAGGGCAGTGGCCCTGCTGTCCCAGCTCCATGGCGGGCGGGCCGCTGGCTGCATGAACGCAGTGGTCCCGGCTCGGGGTGCTGACCAGTCTCCCCGGAGTCCCATAGGGAACTGCAGGAACCCTCCCACCGCCGCACCCCTCACAGCTCACGCCCTGTATTCCTCGGCATGGAAAGAAATAAAGCCGCCTGTCCACGCGCCCCGCGGGCCTGTGTGTTTGTGCTGTGGGGCCAAGGGCCCAGGCAACTGCTGGAGGCCTGTGGAAGGTGGCGCGGCCCTGGGTGTGTGTGTGTGGGGGGGGGGGGCAGGCCGAGGTGGGAGGTGGGTGTGGGCAGAGCCCAGACTGGGCAGGGGGAAGGGGGGAATTGCCACATGGCCACCACAAGCTGCCGGCACTGAGGGCAACAGGATGGGGGAAGGAGGAGGGAAGGGCATAGGCTGGGGTGGGGCAGGGACGGAGGGAGAGTCGCAGGACCCAGAGGCGGCAGTGCAGAGTGGAGCAGGGGTGGGAGTGGGTTCAAGGCCTGCCTGTCCGTCCCCTTGGGAAATTCCTTTCAACTGCATTGGGGCCAGGGGAGCACCTCCCATGTGCCGGGAGCTGGGCTCTGCAGTTTGTTTGTGTAAATTCTCTCATTTGATCCTTACGACACCTCATGTGTGGTCCCGTTGTCCTGGGAGGAAAGTGAAGGTTGGAGCCTCCCGGCCTGAAAAGCTGTGAGCTGTGCCAAGCGAGTTGGCCGTTTGGATGTCCTTCCGCCGCCCACCCGGCCCTGGGAGTCGCGTTTCTCTGCAGCTCTTTGCTTGGGTGCTGCATGCGACCTTTTCGGAGGCGCTCGGAGCACCACCTGGGGGCGGGGGGTCTGGATGAACAGGCACCGTCACCCGGTGATGCTACCAATTTAATGCCAGTCGGTTCCCTGCACCGTCTTTCTGCACCCGTGCTCAGTGTCCAGCGCGGTGGCCTCAATGTCTTTTGGCAACATTTGTCAGACACACCCACTTCCAGAGACTTTAAAACGGGGGAAGGAGATACATGTGTCTTAGAATCAGTCAGGGAAAAGCTGGGGCTTCCACCGTGCAGGAGCTTTCAAATGACAGACGCTGCGCCCGGACACGCAGCCTGCACGCTCGGAACCCTGACCCCCGCAAACGGGTGATCATCGGCTCTGCACACCCCAGGGCTGCTGGAGGCCTGACAGCACTTCCTGGTGACCCGTGCGGGCTGGGGACACGTGGGGGACAGGAATAACAGCTTCCTGGGGCACAGCCTGGAGAGTACCCCAGAGCCTGGGAGGTTCGGGGCCTGCAGATGACCCTGAGCCTGAGTCCCTGCCCCGCTCCCCAGCCCTACCTGCCTCCTCCTGGAGGGAAGAGAAGGAGCGCCCTGGCCCAGGCCGCGCCTTCCGCTCACTGGCTGCGGCACCTCGGGCGGCCCAGCGTCCTCTGGCCTCCGTCTAAGGAGTGAGGCAGAGGCGTGAGCTGAGCGGGCCTAGAGCGGCCTCAGTCCCGGCTGCACACGGGGATCACCTGGGGACTCTGGAAAATGCTGACACCTGGCCGCCACGCCTGCAGAATCTGGTTTACGTGATCTGGGCGTGGCCTGAGCACGGGGTTTGTAAAAAGCTTTCCAGGTGATCGCAATGGTCATTTGAGGTTGGGAGTCACTGGGCTAGACTCACAGTCTTGCTACTCAAAGTGTGGTCCCTGGGCCATTAGCGTGGGCATCACGGGAGCTGTCTGCAGAAACGCAGGCCACACCCTGACCCAATGCAATGACTCGGAGTGTCTGCCCTTTACTGCGATCAGGGCGTTCACTGGGCTTTAAAGCTGGCCTCTCCCGGCCAGGCCTGGAGCCGAGGGGCCGGCTCACCACAGCTCGGCTCACCTTCGCACACCTTCTCCAGGGGGCCTTGGATCCCCCTCTAAACATCACTGCTTTCCTTTCTTTCTTACTATTGCCTGGTCTATTGTAACAAATGGAGAAAACCTAGGCAATACTGAGAAGCAATGAGAGGACAGAGACACCCCACCGTTCAGAGGCTCTCATAGCAGAAAAGGTCTGCCCCTACTCCCCAAGTGTTTGCCAGAGGCTGCAGCCTGTGTGTGTGTGCGCGCCCCCCCCCCCCAAAGCACAATTCCCAAGGAACCCAGACCCTCCTCTCCCCCCAGCCTCCGGCCCCCACTGTGGACCTGCTGGAACCGGCTCAGGGATGGAGAGAAGTCAAGCAGGTGTCTTAGAGCTGCTTGGGTGGAAACTTCTACTCACAGCCCAAATGATCACCCCTGGTCTCCTGGGTCCCCACCCGCCAGACCGGAGGCCTGGGAGGAAGAGCGGAGGGGCCTGGCGAAGCTGGAACGTGTCTGGCCCTCTTGTCCTGCGGCAGGAATTCTAGGCTCAGGGTCGGCCCAGGAGCACGATTCTTTTGTGCCCGTGACCACATGGGTCCCTTCAGGCAGAGGAGGCGCTGACATTGTTCAGGGGCCCCCTTCCTGGGCATGAGTGCAGCCTGGCGCCCTGAGGACAGGCGGCTTTCGGAGGCCCGGGCACAGAGGCCCCGGAGAGTGCCTCCCGGGGGCTGGGAGCAGAGCCGGTCAGCTGGAAGCTGGGCCGAGCCGGGCTCTGCCTCCTGCATTATTGATCTGCCCCCTGGCCACGGACCTGAATAATTCATCAGGGGAAGGAAGTGCTGAGGATTGCAAACCCCAGGCATCCCGGCTCCGCCCCAGCTCGGCCTTCCTTTTCTTTGCTTAAGGGGCTTCTGGGCGGGAGGGGGCGGGTCCTGCTGAACCTCAAGTCTCTCCCCTGCCCAAGGGAAGGCCCAGGAAAGGCCTCACGGGTTTGGGGTTGCCATGAGCCTGTCTCAACCCAAACTGAGCTGCCCGCAGCCCCAGGAGCCAGTGCCCACCCTTGTCACACTCCGGCCTCCTGGGACTCCTGAGTCACGCGGCCTGACTCACCTGCTGAGCCCTTCAACCTCTCCGGTAGGTGGGGTGCTTTATGCATGAGAAGGACCTACCATCACGCTGACCTGCAGCGCCTGCTCAGCAAACACCACCTGTCGTCGTTGACGTCATTTATAATAAATGGTGGCTTCTTTCCTTGTTGCCAATGTCTTGGTGAAGGGCTGAGGGCACCAGCTGGGAAGGCGGTGGGCGCTGGGGTGCAGCCAGAGCTCCAGGGGTGTGGGGCCTCCTGGTGCGGGTGTGGGTGAGCAGAGTGTGGGACAAGAGGCGGTGGTGGTGGTGGGAGGACAGGGAAAGAATTATTCAAGATTTCTCCAGTGACTTTTCTTCTCCGACCAAATTTTTCCAAACTATAGTCTCAGGGCTTCCAAGGGGCCTGGCAGGGCAGGGAGTGCCCAGGTGCGGGGGAAGGGCAGGTGTTGGAATCCACAGTGCAGCCCTGATGCTAGACCTGGGGCTCAGTTAATTAGGGGGCTGTGCCGCGTACCGACGCAGACCAAACTCAGGTGTGCAAGAAATGTCTGCTCCTGCTCTGTGTGACCAAACCCATGTCCCGGCCCCCGTTCTGTGTGGCGGCAGAAACCTAAGCTCCGTGGGCTCAGATCGCCTCCCCCTTTCTGGGGTTAGAGCAGGCTGGGTGTCCAGGACAGGGCGGCAACCATCTCTCCTCGCTGTCACCGCTGAGACATCCTCATTCCATCGTCCGAGCCCCTGCGGGCGGCTGCGGAGTCGACCTTCAGTCCCCCCATGGCCGTCCCAGCTCCGCTCCACGGCTCCTCTGCCCTCTCAGAGGCAGGGATAACTCAGCGGGTGATGGCCAGAGGGGAGGGGAGCGGGGGCTGGGACAGGGGGGAGGAAAATGGGGACACCTGTAATAGTGTCAACAATAAAAATAATAAAATGGAGAGTACACGGTTATTTTTCCTTGCTTTGAAACAGTATGTGGGGCCCAGTTCAGTTGGTTAGAGCATTGTCCTGCTACACCAAGGTTGAGGGTTCGATCTCTGGTCAGGGCACATACAAGAATCAAGCAATGAATGCATAGGTAAGTGGAACAACAAATCAATGTTTCTCTCTCTCTCTCTCTCTCTCTCTCTCTCAAAACCAAAAAGAAAAAAGAAAGAGCCAGCCAGCATGGCTCAGTGGTTGCGTGTCAGCCTATGAATGAGGAGGTCCTGGGTTTGATTCCTGGGCAGGGCACACGCCCGGGTTGCGGGCTGGCTCCCCAATGTGGGGTGTGCAGGAGGCAGCCGATCAATGATTCTCTCTCATCATGATGTTTCTATCTCTCTCTCTCCCTTCCTCCCTGAAATCAATAAAAATATGTCTAAAACATAAGAAAGAAAAGAAATTATTTGCAACACACTGTCAGACTTGACACTTTTCCTATCCTTATTGCACAGGGTGGAGAAATCACAAAAACTTTTGGGAAATCCTCTAACTCAGGAATTGGCAGCCATTTCCTGTGAGAGGCCAGAGAGTAAATATTTGAGGCTCTGCCGGCCGCGTGGCATCTGTACCACTCACCAGGCCCGCGGAGGCCGGAAGGAGCATCGGCAACGCAGGCGCACAGCACTTCCTGTGTTTTCTACAAATTGGGGAAGACCCTCCACCAGCAAGAGCTTAACCATCTTCGCTCTATTGCGGCAGTCTGGGAACTGGGCCTGCAACATCTCTGAGGACACCTGTAAGAAAATGAATGAGTGCGGCTGCGGCCCACACAACTGTATTTGCTAAAGCATGGGCTGGACTGGAACTGGCCCCTGGGCCGTGGTCTGCTGACCTCGGCTCCAAACCCATTCAGTACGTTCGTTTCTGTGGCGGGAACCAGCTAGCTTACTTATTTTTATTTTTTCACGTTGTTGGCGTGGGCCAAGGTCCAGGTGAGAAAGCGCTGAGCTCATCACACAGCGATGCTGGGAAGGCAGGTAGCGCACCTGGCTCCGCCCAGGCAGTGATTCTGGGCAGATGAATGACAGCTGTGGGTTAATGAATTGCTCCTCTTATGACAGCGTCTGTGATAAACACCACTTAAAGAAGAAGGAAGGAAAAGTCAGATCTTTAGGACTTAAACGGAACACAAACATGGACTCTCAGCCCAGCCCAAAAGCTCTTACTGCAAACCCCCAAGTGCCGGGCCATGGGGTGGGAGTCAGGGGCATCAGGGGGCTCCGGGGCGCCTCCAGGGGGAGTGAGGAGCCACCCACCTGCTGGAGACATGGTGACCAACAGGGAGACAGACAATGAGGCAGGGGACGCGCCTGAGCCCTGTGGCTGGAAGGGGCTCCATAGAAAAGGCTCTGTCATCCATTAGACCAAGACAGCACAGAATGAAGAAAGGCTCAATGCAGTCATTCGACTGTAAGACTTCTCGGAGCTTGAATACACCGACGTGCGACATGAATCTCCGAGAGAGGGCGTAGACCAGTGATGGCGAACCTTTTGAACTCAGCGTGTCAGCATTTTGAAAAACCCTAACTTAACTCTGGTGCCGTGTCACATATAGAAATTTTTTGATATTTGCAACCATAGTAAAACAAAGATTTATATTTTTGATATTTTATATATTTAAATGCCATTTAACAAAGAAAAATCAACCAAAAAAATGAGTTCGCGTGTCACCTCTGACCCACGTGTCATAGGTTCGCCATCACTGGCATAGATGCAGGGTTTCTTAAACGTAACGCACCATCAAGCCCTCTCTTTGAGGAGTATTTTCTTGCAAACCTACCTCAGACTTGCTGAGCCAAGCATTCCCCCATGTTATTAAGGGCGTTTCGTGGCCATCCTTTTTAGTGGCTGTATAATGTGCATGAACCATCATTTATTTATGGACTTATTTATGTACTCCATTGCTGGGTGTGTCGGTGTTGTTTTCCTCTCTCCCATTTTCTTTCTTGCCTGTAATTTAAAAACAGGGCACGCACGCTCGGCAAGCTTATTCCGAAGTTGCTCCAGGAGCAGCTCTTGCCGCCCTTGGGAGCCAGGAAGACGAGCAGCCTCACAGCCTCACGTCCCCACAGGCGCCGCTGGCTAGTTGCCAAGGCAACCACTTGGGTCAGGAAGAGGGAGGATGCTGCGAGGTGGAGCTACACAAGGCAGCTCCCAGGGCCAGGCCGCTGGGAGCCTGGGACCCAGAGGCTGACCAGGCCTGGCTGTTGGGGGCCCCCCTGGGAATGATGGCTGGGCCTCTGAGCGGCCTCTCCTCTCTCCATGGCTCCCGTAGCTCCAGGCTACCAGGACTCGCTGCCAGAAGCCTCCTTCCTTCTCCTGTGAGCTTGCCGTTGGGGCCAAGTGGGAGGCAGAGGTCAGAGCAGGAAGGGGACGGTGGGGGGCGGATTAGCTTCACTCTGGCCGCAGTTCGCTCCGTGTCTCCAGAGTTCCTCCACTTGTTTGCCACTGGATGGGGAATTTCCTGCCACACGTTTCTCGGTTCGGTCTGAAGTCTAGGCTCGTCAAGGACGCTCTCCCAAGGATCCCCTTGTGCCCAGTTGCCTGGCAGACGAAGAGGTTTCTGGGTGAGAGGGGACCTGGTCTTCCCGGGACTGCCCCAGGGCGCAGTGAGCAGAGGACGTGGCGCAAGGACCAGGCTCCCGGGGGCCTCCGATGGCGCAATGCTCACCCTGACTGTCAGGCACACAATGCGGTTAAGCAATCATCCTCCACAAGGACTTTCTGTGACCCTCGGCCCATGCAATAGTCATTCTTTAAACTTAAAAAAAAAAAGCCCGGCCGATGTGGCTCAGTGGTCGAGCGTCGGCCCATAAACCTTATCGATTCCCGGTCAGGGCACATGTCTGACTTGTGGACTCCGGAGGCAGCCGATCCATGCTTCTCTCTCTCATCAACGTCTCGATCTCTCTATCCCTCTCCCTTCCCCTCTCTCTAAAATCAATAAAAACACATTTTAAAGAAGCATAAAAAGAATACAAATGATATACACCAAACTGAAATCAGCAGTCCGTCACCATGAGCGGGGGGCGATCAAGGCAGCATTCCAGTTTTTGTCCGTATTCCTCATACCCTCAGGATCTTAGGACAAGCACTTATTTCTGTATTACTTTTATAATTTATAATTTCATTTTAATTTATTATTATTTTTAAAAATATATTTTTATGGATTTTAGAGAGGAAGGGAGAGGGAGAGAGAAATAGAAACATCCATGATGAGAGAGAATCATGGATCGGCTGCTACCTGCACGTCCCCCACTGGGGATTGAGCCCACGACCCGGGCATGTGCCCTGACCGACCGGGAATCAAACCATGACCTCCTGGTTCACAGGTCGATGCTCAATCACTGAGCCACACTGGCTGGGCTAGAATTTAATTTTTAAAAAGTAGGAATGTATGAGGGAGAAAAAGTATTCCCCATAATCCATTAACCAAAGCAATCAATGGGAATATTGAGCATTTTTCTCCCAGGCTTTTAAAAAGGAATTAAAAAAATAAAATAGACAGCAATTGTCACTTTATAATAAAAGGGCTCTTTGCATTGTAGCCAGACTGTGCGGGGCTTTTAAGTCCCAGTCCCTGCCAGTTCCCTCTGGCCTGCCTCTTCACACTGCCAGCCTCCCTGACTGAGCGGACACACACGATGGGCACATGGGGGATGGAGCAGGTGTTTCCAGGGGGGCTCCCTCCCTTCTCTGATTGGCCGGGCAGGTCTCCAGAAAAGCTCCTCCCCTGACATCACCTCCAGGGGCCTCCCCAGGATTCACTTCTGCCGACCTTGGCTTTGGATTCAGTTCTCGCTCTTGGCCTTCATCCTAGAACTGGATGCTTCCATCCGGCTCCTGTCTCCAGCATCTCCTCTCAGCCCAGCCCCACAGTTTCCCACAGCAGCCCTCCCTCCCATCACCCCAGCTGGAGGCAGATGCCTCGGGTACCTCCTCCTTCCCCTGCTAACGTTTCTGAGGGCCTGTGGAACTATTCTTTTTTTAAAAAAATATATATATGTTTTTATTAATTTCAGAGAGGAAGGGAGAGGGAGAGAGAGAGAAACATAGCAAGACGTCCATTCAGGGGCCACTAGGATGCCAGGAAGTCCACATGATGGTTTTGAACCTGGATGTAAGAATAGTCCTGTGTGATTTCCTTTTATGCCTCAAACCAGATCCCTCGGCCCTCCTGCAGCCCATCCATCAGCTGAGGGCTTTGGGAAGCAAAAGGAGGTCCAGGTCAGGCTCCCTCTGGCGGTTGGCCGGGGAAGACACCCTGGGTTGCAGGGCATTCCCTGGAGGGAGGGGGGATCCGCACAGCTCCGGGCAGGGCTGGGTTGCCCTCCCAGGAGAGCCATGCTGGGTGTTTTGATCATGGCCCAGGGGAGCTGCCTGGTGCTGGTTAAACAGGCTGGCGGTAAACACGCCCGAGGAGGCCGGGGACAGGGGCTCCGCGCGCAGCGGGTTTAATTACAAGCACAACATCATGACAACAGGACAGAACGTGGGGGAGAGAGGGCAACAGCCCTCGCACCAGCACCAGCCGCCGCCTCCACACTTCACTACCTGCGTGCTCACTCTCCGCCCCAGTTACTTCCCCTGGAGTGTGGCCTGTGTGTTTTTTCTCCTTTAATTTCATCTGATTACAAAAGGAATGCCACCTCGTCGTGGCAAACTTGGGAAATGCAGAGAGTAATGAACAAAACAAAAATGTCCCCAAACTGCACACCCCAGACACTCTGTACTCATCTTGTTGGTTTGCTTCTGTACTGCCTGCTTCTCCCCCTCCACCCAAGTCTCTTTTTTGTACATAGCGAGTGCCCCCGGGCTCAGGACAGGGCTGGGCACATAGTAGGTACTTTACTGCATGTCTGATGAATTCGGGGCAATGTGTATGTTTTCTCAGTGGTAATCACCCATTTCATGCTATTTTGTATACTGATTTCTTCATGTTCTTCTTGCCCGGGATAGGGGGGTGGGAGGGAGGAAGTGGCCTTGGTGCCAGGCTAGGCACAGGAGGACAGCAGGAGGCACAGAGAAGGCAGCCCAGTAACATAGATGCCTGAATTGCACATCTGCCCAAAAGCAGCACTAAGGTGGGCAGAGGAGCAGCTCTGTGTCAGGCCCTGTGCGGGACTACAGTTCATCTCCGGGGTGGTTTGTAAGGAAATCTGAGAGGCCCTGTCCTCAAAGTCTCACAGATGATCAGCAATGGAGTTAGACCTGGAATTGCAGATTTCCTATATAATAAAAGCATAGTATGCAAATTGTCCCTTTGACTGGGAGGGGGGTGGGAGGGAGGGAGGCCCTGGCCGACAGCCAGCAGCGGCTAGGGACCCTACCAGTGCACGATTTTCATGCACTGGGCCTCTAGTAATAGCATAATATAAAATCCTAAATGCTCTTTTCATTTGACACTGCTCTATCAAAAGCCTTGGTCTGTACTAATAGGGAAATGGGTTTCACAAGGCTGAATTTAACAAAGAGGCTTCGTTAGCTGATTAACTGAGGCAAAGGTCTTGTGGGAATGTAAAATGGGGTGACCCTTTGTTCTTGTCAATGCAGAAGACAAAGGTTCTCTTGCTGTTAGATTGGTTTAATGTGAGTTCACCTTAATCTGCCCAAAATGCGCGGCTCGATGTTTATAAAACGCATTTTAGATAATTGTGAAAAATTAAGACAGGAGATGGTACTTGTTCACCAACTGGATATATTCATCACTTCACATGAACTCAAATACAGTCGCACTTTTAATGAAAATGAGCTCGCCTCTGGGTCTTTGTTATTTCAAAACTAGAACTATCTCAGCGTGCTTTTGAGATGACCATTGCAATTCACTGTCTCCCACAAGCAACTGTTTACAATGTGAGTCCACAAGGAGCTCTGTCAGCTTCTAGCTCAAAACCTAGTGCAAGTTTTTCTGTCCTCCAAATCGGGCCCTTTCCCAGCTGTCAGCCTTCTTCTGGTCCCTACAGCCATCAGCATTTACCCGGCCAGAGCTATTTAACTTCGCAGGCCAAACCATTGTTTTAATGAGCAGCCTTAGGGTTCTCTCCCGTTTCTGGGGAGTCTGTTTCTCTGGCTCAGCCCTGGCCCTGGTGAGCGCCCTGCTTGGCCCATCCACAAGGACAAAGGAGCCTCCTTGAGGAACCCTGCCCCAGCAGGCTGTCCTCCCCAGAGAGCCCTCTCCCCACAATGCCCCTCTCAAAAAGGGCAGGTCAGGGGTGCGGGGAGGTGGGGGAGTTGGTGGGGTCTGAGCTCTGGAGGTTCATTCTCGGGGGATAAGAGGTCCTGCAGGGAAGGAAAACCGCCTCCCTTAAGCCTTCTCCCTGCTCAGGGATTTGATGATGCAGAAATTAAGAAAACCCCCATCTGGGGACATGGTCACGTGATTAGAGAGCAAACAGATGTGGAGAAGGCACCACCTTTACAGATGGCTGACAGAGGGCAGACAGGCGGAGCACAGGTGAATTAAAGACAGTAAATGGTAGAGTTTCACTTTCACCAAACACTTCAGTCCCATTCTTTGTTGTTGTTAATCCTCACTGGAGGATATTTTCCCATTGATTTTTAGAGAGAGTGGAAGAGAGGAAGAGAGGGAGAGAGAGAGAGAGAGAGAGAGAGAGAGAGAGAGAGAGAGAGAGAGAGAGACATTGATGTGAGAGAGACACATCCCCACTGGGCAGGCTATATTTGCAATATATCTATTCTATAATGGCAAAATTAACTGAAAGAAAATGAATTAATACACGTGCAAGAACTTGAGGGGTGCTATATAAAGAACATTCTAATAGAGACTGACCATATCAAAACACTCATATAAAGACATCAGTCATCAGGAGAATGCAAATTCAGGTTGGTAACCCCACGTATTGGTGAAGATGTAGAGGGTCTGAAATACACTGCTGATAGGAATGGGAATTGGTACCATTATTTTGGAAAACTGTTGGCCAGTGTCTACTAACGCTGACACATGCATAAGCTGTAAGCCAACAATCCTAGGGATATGTAACCAACAGAAAAGCATACACGCGTGTCCCCAAAACCCATACTCAAGATTGTTCAGAACAGCACAATCTGTAATAAGTTCCAAACTTAAAATGAAAACTACCCGTCTACAATAGAATGGCTATGGAGGATGTAGATATTCATGCAATGGAATGCTCCGGAGCAGGGCTTTCAGACCTCGGTGTTCCTCAGAATCACCCGCAGGGCTTGTTCAGCTCCCGACTGCTGGGCTCCACCTGCCTGTCCCCTGGCACCACACAGAACGCAGCTCACATTGCCCCCTACCTGCCCTCATCACAGTTGCTGTGGCTGCCAGCAAGCCCTGGAGTTCTCTCCTCCCTCACATCAGCAAGAGAGAGGACTACGGAGGCATAAGAGGAGGCCTTGTTCCTGACCATCAGCACAAACACACAAATCTCTCTTCTAGCGGTTAGCCATGCCTCCCTGACTTTGTTGATATACTTACGAGCATGACTTCACACAATGGCAACACAATTAGAGCATAATTATGGTAGCCATCTTTATCGCCGTTTTATAGAGAAGGAATTGACCGTTAGCTGGATTCAGGTAAAGTCATGCTGCCAGGCAAACGTAGGAATGAGATTCAAACCACACCTCTGACTCTATTGTCCCTTCCTCCAGAGCTGGCTGCACCCCAGGATGCCAGGCTCCTCCCTCTTCTACGTGCTACCCAGTCCCAGGCCCACGGCGAAGCTCTCTCCTCCAGGAACCAAACACTGTGGCCAAAAGCAAGAGGCTTTTGCGTGATGTGGATGTAGTGTTGTTTAGCTACACAATGTTCTTTTGGGCATCAAAAGCTCAGCCCTGGAAGAGCTCCTTTGGGCAGTGGCTCCTGTTTCTGCAGCTAATTGGCTGTCTCGGGAGGTGGACGCAGCTGCAGTGAAATGCTGATCTTCCAGCCTCATCACTCAGTGTGAGCCGGGACGTGCTCCCTCCATGCATCAGCGTTTTTGAAACAGCTGCTTGTGGCTTTGGCAGAGCCCGGTGGGAAGTGGGGGGCACCCTGAAAACAAACGGTGGCCTGACGGGGTTCAGCACCAAGGCCAGCGACTCAAGCCCCGCCGGAGGGTAGGAAGCCACAAAGCAGAGGTTCTCAGCCTTGACTGCAAGTTGGAATCACCTGAGAACTTTACAACAAATTCCGGCCCTGGCTGGGTAGCTCCGTTGGTTAGAGCATCAACCCAATGCACCAAGGTTGTGGGTTCAATTCCCTGTCAGGGCACATGCAAGGAGCACCCAATGAATGCATAAATCGGTGGAACAACAGGTAGATGTTCTCTCTCTCTCTCTCTCTCTCTCTCTCTCTCTCTCTCTCTCTCTCTCTCTCTCTCTCTCTCTCTCTCATCAATAAAAACAAATTTTGATTTCTGGGCTCAACCCCAGTCCACTTGGATCAAAACTTCTTGTGGGTAGACCTGGTACACATACATTTTTAAACCCCTCTTCCCCAGGTGACTCTAATATGCAACAAGGATTGAGAATGGCCACAGTAATAAATCAACAAACAGGAGGTGGAGCGTCCCAAAGAACAGGCAGCACTGGGGCACCAAGAGACTGAGAGTGTTAAAGGGACCTTGCAGGGAGGCCATTTAGTTTCTCCCCCTCACCCCTGCTTCCATGAAAACTATTCCTGGCCCACGCCAAACGGGTGCTACTCTCTCCACTCTGGCATCATCCTTCTTGGGCTCCCTTCTTATTACATTTATAAGAAATAGCCTAGACATTCCTCATGGCAAATTGGGGAGCTCAACTGGGCCCAATTCAAGAAACAAACACACACACACACACACACACACACACACACACACACACACGGAGAGAGAGAGAGCAAGAGAGAGAGAGACCAAGAGGCTTCAGACATAACAGTAGTCTGGGAATTGGCAGAATGTATCCTGCTTTGAGGATTTTAAAAAAGGCAAATCAAGTGTTGCTTATAATGGGATAAAAATTGGAAACCACTTTATAGTTTGAAAATAGGGTGTTATATCTGTATAATTAAACAGTCAGGAGCCGGGTGTCTGCAGAGTGAAATGCAATGTAGCCATTGCAAAGTACGCTGCACATGAAAATTCACTGGCATGGGAAGCTGTGTGTGCCGCACTACATGAGAAAACCTTGATCCATAAGAATTTGCCACTTTCAACAGAAGGGAACAGAGAGGTGTGGGCTGAAATAAGATATGATAGAATAATCAATGACAACAATATAGAGGTCTTTCCCTGCAATAAAGAACTTCTTTAAGGTAAATGCCCATATTTCCTTGGACTTAAATATTAACGAGATAGAACCAAGCCCAGTCTAGGAAATAAATTTTAGTTTATGTGAAATTTTTATGAGCTGATTAGTGGGTTGGATCAAAGAGCACAACCAGAATAGAGTCACAGAGAGGTCTTAGGAGATAAAGCATTTCTTGTTAATTCACCACTAAAAGGACATGAACTTGGATGAGGCACTGACCTACCAGGCTCTACAACACACCTACAAACCTAAGTCATGTCCCAGGTGGGAAGCAGGGCTGGAAGCAGAGAGCAGGCCGCGAGAAGGAAACTTTACTGCATATTTTAATCACAGACAAGCTGGGAGAGCCGCTCTCGGGCTCTCTTCCCAGAGGGCACCTTCAGCAGGGAAGAGGGAGGGAATGAAAAAGCTAGAACCGTATTCACTTAAACAGAAATACCACGTCCTGTGTGATGGAGTCTTAGGAGAGCCGCAGCCCAGATGTCAACTTCGCCACTCGTGCGCGACCATAAATGATTCAATGGGTGCGATGTAAAATGCTCCCGGTTCCACTAATGGGCCAGCGCTCCCAGTTCCCACCAGTGTGCCGTTGCCGAAGTGCCGTTGGCTAAACAGAACAGTCTCCTTCCACCCATTAAAAACACGTTTTTATACTGACATTTTTCAAAGCAGCCTGTTTCTCTTTTAAAAGGTATAATGTAAACAATTAAAAAATGCAGTATACGCAGGGTGAGAAATTAAGAGTGCTTTTCATCTATAACTTCCAATTTGTTCATTCCCGGAGGCAAATGCTCATACCATCTTCTTAATATCTTTCACTGATGTTCTACACGTAAAATAAACAACCCATAATGTCTCTCTCCCTCTCCCTTCCTCTCTCTCTCAAATCAATGAAAACATTGTTCCTTGATGAGGTGGTGGGAGCATGGAGGAAAATAGGAGATTCTGAGGAGGGGCAGGTCAGGAAGTCTTCCCAGAGGAAAGGCCATTTAAGTAGTCCCTTTTTCTAAAAAAATGGAGGCGAATTTCACATAACATAAAATTAAGTATTTAAAAGGATACGATTCAGTGGCATTTAGTACATTCACATCATTGTGCAACCACCACCTCTATGTGGTTCCAAAACGTTTCATCACCCGAAAGGATGGGGGCTCTGAGATTCAACTGGATTTAGAAAAAGAGTTACGTGACGGTTTTGGTACAAAGCTCATACACGCGATATAAAGATGAACAGAACACGCCCTGGCTCTCCAGGGCCTTGCAGTCTAACGGAACCCCCCGGCCTCCACAGTACTTGTTGAGAACATTCTGAGGAATTATGTACCAGTGTAACCTTTTATTTGACTTGATTTTTACGACTGCATAAAGTTGCTAGAGTCCATTTTGCAGGTGAGAAAACTGAACTCAGAGAGTGAGTTCATGATTGCCCACGGCCTAAAAGTACCAGACCCAGGGTCAGAATATAGGACTCTGGACTCCATTCTTTTCACTGCTGATTATAGTTCACGAGGGATGAGCAGACTGGATAGGCGAAGGGCAGCTGGTAGTTATCTGGAGCAGTTAGTCCTCACAACGTTGATATAGGTTGTGACTTTAACAAGTGATGTATAATGAAATCAATTTTACCACAGGCTAATTGATGAAAAAAAAAAAAAGAAGAGTTAAGACCCAGCTGGTGTGGCTCAGTGGTTGAGCACTGACCCATGAACCAGGAGGTCACGGTTTGATTCCTGGTCAGGGCACATGCCTGGTTTGTGGGCTGGATCCCCAGAATGGGGCATGTGGGAGGCAGCCAATCAATGATTCCCTCTCATCATCGATGTTTCTATCTCTTTCTCCCTCTCCCTTTCTTTCTTTGAAATTAATTAAAAATATAATATACTACTATATAAGTTAAGTTGCTATAGCATCTATAACATTATAACGAAGTGACATTGAACTAAACTATGTTATTCGAGGACCTTTGTACTCTGAGCTCTTGGGTTTGGCTCCTATCTGTAAAAGGACAGTACCACCTCACTAAGTGAACAGGACTTCGTTATTTCTCTGTGTGTTGTATGTTTGAATGAAGCAAAATGCTGGCTGTACCTTCCAGTTATGTTAACTCATGATAGCACCCTGGCACAGATGACAGGGAGCTGCCAAACATTCTTGAACAGAGCAATGAGAGGTTGGAAGTGGTTTAGGAAGATAAACTACACAGCTATGTGCAGAGCGGGGTGAGAGGGTTAGATGAGAGGCAGGGCACCCAGCTCAGAGGGTGGCGGTTACATGCAAGTTGAGTGATGAACAACAGGGCCTCAGCACGGGCACACGCGATGTCGGACCAGAGAAGGAAATGGAGAGGACCGAGGACTTAGTCCAGCGTGAAAGCCACTCCATGCCATAGCCTCAGCGTATTATCCATGACCCGAGAGAGAACTGTAAGAGTTAAGTGACACATTCTTTTAGAGATAACTTGTCACTCTAAATGAGTATATTTAAAACCATACAGTTTGGCACCGAGTTACAAGTAGCTACCGACTATTTTTGCCTGCTCCCCTGAAGCTGGAAGCAATTTCATTCGGAAAAGACCAATTGGCTGTTTGAAAGTATCTGAAAGAGACATACTCATTAGGAGAAAGTGACTTTCCTAAGAGCTTTGTATCTCAAAGGAGGGAAGATGATCAGGGTCACAAAAGAGGAGGTAATGTTACAAGGGTGAGGAGAAAGAGCACTGTGACCTCTGGGATTCCTCTAAGCAGAAAGTTACAGGCTTTCAGCACCCAATCATCTTAGCTTTTAAGCGCCTACCGCCTGCCTACCGAGGAGTCAGTAATAAAGAGCTTTGGGAGCTGAGCAGCTCTGCCAAGCGGGGAAGCGCGGCCGAGTGGAGCGGAAGGCATCAGGCTAAAGTGCCTTCATTCTTCTCTAGTCCAACCCAGCCGGCAGATCTGCATCTTCAGGAGGAAAATATTTTTCTCCCGGCTTTTGCTTCAGACAAGAGAAAATGCCTCATAGCAACTACCTTCAGCAAGATGCTCCAGCCCCCTGCCCACCTGTTTTTACTTCTAAGCAGCTCTGAGGTCAGACGAGGCGGGGCAGAGCCTCAGGCCTTTCCCAAGGAAAGGCCGGTTCAGGAGTGGCAGCCTGTCAGGGCCATCCCACCAGGAAGGGACATGCGCCACCGCCCCAGTGTGGGGGCACTGACTGGGGATCTGTGCTGAGGTGCTTTGTCCGCCATCTCCAGGGAGACCTCGGTGGTTTCTTTTTAAAAAATTGATCTGAGAGAGAGAGGAAGGGGAGAGAGACACATCCATTTGTTGGTTTGTTCCACTTATGTATGCATTCATTGGTTGATTCTTGTATGTGCCCTGACCGGGGATCAAACCCTTGTCATATCAGGACGACACTCTGACCACTGAGCTACCCGCCAGTGCTGACCTCTGTTTCTAAATTAGAAGGCACAGAGTTGGGCACAAAGTTTGGTTTAGAGTAACGCCACTAGAAAAATATTTTCTACATCAATGCCTTAGTTCTTGTAAAGAAAAAGTGATTTCACAAACAAGACCTTTTTATTAAGCATTTAGCTAGTAGTTAGCCTTCCTTGAAAATAATCAAACTACAGGGCTTTTAATAGAGTCTAAATGTGTTGCCTTTAAGCAGGCAAAATTGGTGGTTCTTTTATAGCTTCTCTCCTAATCATAGGCATGATTCAAAATATATTTTGTGGAACTATCACAAGATTTGTTGGCATTAAAGAGCCCTCGGGGTTCAAAACCTTGCTTTACTGTTCACTCTGATTTTGAGCAAATTACTTAATCCTTCTGGGCTTGTTTCCTGTAAAACAAGAAGGCTGCCTTGCTATGTGGTGTTGGATTTTACGCATGCCTACGTGGAGGTGTGCACGTACAGGGCTCGGCAGCCATAAAAAGAACCCCACTTTAGAGGCCCTGGGAGTGGGCGGAAGGGAAAAGCTGGGGTGGCTGAGGAAGGAAGCACAGTGTGGTCGGATAAAAAGGATGAAGAGGGGGATGGGAAGTCACTGCTAATGGGCACAGGGTTTCACTCTGGGGTGATGAGAATGTCCTGAGTTAGATAGTGGTGCTGGTTACGCAACTAACATACTAAAACCTATCAGAACATTTTAAAAGGGCGAATTTTATGGTATGTGAGTTATACCTCAAATTATACTGTTACTTAAAAAAAAAAAAGACCCAGACAACATAACATTTGGAGAGGTAATGAGAAATGGGGAATTTTCAAATTCTCTGGTGGGGTGGAAAATCAAGTTCTGATCTATAGGATAAGAAGTCATTATTTAGGGAGGGTGGAAACATTTTTCTTGCTAAATTTTAAATTCTCCATTCCCAACCTAGGTTCTGAAGTTTCATTTTGATAAGAGAATCCCCCTTCACTTCCTGGGCTAAATCATTAGTGGAACATTCCTATGATGATCTGGAATAATCGGTGATGGAATTTCAGTACCTGTAATGCTGCACCCTGGGTTTCAGGATATCGAGAGAAATACCAAAACCAAAGATTTCATAATCACTGCCTTGATGGTACTATCCCAATACAGACAACCATAGGCACAACCACTTAGATTTCTAGTTTATTATTAAATTACATAGCAAAGCTTCTATACAGTCAGAAAATGCACATTTAGATGAGAACAAAAATTAAATACAAATACAATTAAACTGGTTCCAAGAAGCCATTTTAAAAGCAAAAAAATTAGAAAGTGCATTTGGAATAGATTTTTAAAAATCTATATTGGCATTTTCAAGAGTAAACATCTTCCATCATGGTAAAGTGTGATTGGAATTTATTTCCCTCCCTAAGAGCTAATAGGATGGCAATAAATGCAAATACTTTGATACTAAAGTGAGACCTTATGTATAAAGAAAATGAGAAAGACATGGCTCAGCTTCTTATCCAATGAACATCCTTAAGAATCACTTGTTCCTCATTTTCCTTTCCCCTATAAGAAGGATTTGCAGATTTATAAAGGAATAATAAGATTAGGTTATAAAGTCCATGATGTAAAGCTCTGCATCTTTTTGGAGACCAGCTAAATAACCCCTAACCCAAAATGAGAATGGAACGCAATCATTTTAATTTTCTGAGTAGGATCCATTTGTTCTTTAGTTACATTTGCCACAAAATCTAGTGCAACACCAGACATGGCCACTTAGACTCATCAGCTTAATGTTGCAAGTTGGAGAACTCAATTTCCAAGAAATCAATCTGATTGATGATCAAACATAAGGTATTAGAAACCAAAAGGCTAGTCCAGTTTCTTAAAGTCCTTTCATCAAGTTGAGATTATTAACAGTGAAACAGAAAGTTAACGGTGGGAATGCAAGTCCAAGGTGCCTCTATTATTTAGAGGCCAAAAGCTCAATAGGTACATTTCTCTATCCAGGTTTACTTAGCATTCAATAGGAAAGAACTAAAGCAAAGATATTTGATTCTAGGTACAAAAAGCCTCGTCTCAGGATTTCACTCCCATGCCTGATCTGATTCCTGGGCAGTGTGGAAAACGGCATTCTCTGTAAAGTGAATTCTGGTAGAAAGGAGAGAGGAATAGTGGAGAAGGAAAGCCCTTTTCTAACAGGAGACAAATAAAGGGTGACCAATGCAGGTTACAGGGAATCCTTCAGCTTCTAAAAGTAATAATAATAGAGACAGCCAGGACAGACACTAAAGCACTTGGACATTTGGGCTTGAACTTTAGTAAGAGATTTTTTAACTTTTACTAAAGTTACCAGCACACATTAAAACAGTCTCAGAAGTGTATGTTTTGGAATTTTCTGCCTTTATGTTGCCATGGTTTTTCATACTTTCTAGTGAAATGTAAAGTTTTGAGTGGTTACAAAAAAGATTCCAAAAGGAAAGATCATCATATAAGACAATAGCTGAGGGAGACTGCTCCCTCTAAGAGGCAACATTTGGGACTAGAAATAGGAAAGTCCTTCTGCTCTGACTTTCTCTAAGAGTAGCCTACTGTTGGCTCCTGGGCCTACCAACAGGTCTGTAAGAATGGCAAAAAAGGAGAAAAATCAAGATGGTAAAAAAAAAAAAAAAGTTGCCGAAACTGGTTTGGCTCAGTGGATGGAGCGTCAGCCTGCGGACTGAAGGGTCCCAGGTTCGATTCCGGTCAAGGGCATGTACCTGGGTTGCGGACACATCCCCAGTGGGGGATGTGCAGGAGGCAGCTGATCGATGTTTCTCTCTCATCGATGTTTCTAACTCTCTATCCCTCTCCCTTCCTCTCTGTAAAAAATCAATAAAATATATTAAAAAAAAAAAAGTTAAGTGGCATGAAACTGAAAGAGTTCTTAAACAGCTACCGTGGGCTCCATGTTGAGCCTCTACGTGTCACTTCTTTTTCTTGCTCCAGGCCTCCTAAAGCAGCGGTCGCCAACCTTTCGGACCTCACGGACCACCGGTTGGTGGCCGCTGCTCCAAAGGTTTCCTTAAACCAGCGGTCGCCAACCTTTCAGACATCATGGTTGGCGACCGCTGTCCTAAAGGACTCGCAGAGGAAGGATGGGCACTGTCCTAGCTACCTCTCTACATTTGGCCCCGGACACCTCACTATGGGCTACAGCACTGGGAGGTTAGTCAGACCTATCTGACCGCAACATCTATACCACACGTTCTCAACTTCCTGGGAAGAACTGGTTTATCTTTTAAAGAAAAGACCCAACACAATGCTTTTACTTCGTTTAGCAGAACCTCAATGGAAAGGCTCATCAGTGGCAGCGAGCTGGATTAGCGCAGGTTCTAGTTTTACTGTCACACAATCAGCTTCGATGAATGCACCAAATAATCAGACCAGTAAAAAAGACTGGTAGTATAATTAAATAAATAATTTTATTTATGAAACTTCAGATTTTATAAATGCCAACTATATAGCAACCAAAGTCCCATAAATTCTAGCTGAGGTACAACCACCAATCAAGGCCCTTTGAAAAATCAAAGATAATAAAGTGTCAGGGGAGAAAAGCGTTGTTCTCCCAACAGAGAATTTAATAAATGACCTTCCCTGACCCTGGAAGGTTCGCAGTGGGAAAACTTAAACTATCTTTTAAGGGCATCCCTAATCAACTACTGATCAATCAACCCATATTTAGAAAAATAAACCCCATAGTTAAAAAAATATCAAATGCCTTTCATACCCAGAATATAACAAAACTCTGACACCAGAATGAAAAACCTTTCAGTCTCTGTATCAGGCCATGGACTAGTCTGCCCATCAGCCTGTACATCAAGTTCATCAGAATGACACACACCATCGACACTTTACGATGTAGTTAAGAACTGCATGCTAATATCCTTTCATTCCTGGTGGCACAGTCTGAAGCCAATACTGTAAATACCATCATCAATTCCAACGGTGAAAAGCAGCCTCCTCCTTGGTGAGAATGTAGATGTTGGAAGTCTTCAAACTATTTGTGGTAGTTGCGTTAGACAAAGTAATGGATGTACAGAAACTCAGAAACGGTTAAACCTAAGAATTCTGGTGGGTGGTTTAAGATTTTGTCACTCTGCGGATGAGAGAGGACAGGGGCAGATAGAGATTCTGTCACATGTATCTCCAACAGTGACGCCGTTCTCTGGCTGTCTGGAAAAGCTTAAAAGATTTGGAATAAAGAGATTTTCACAGAACCCAGAATTCCTGTTATATCGGGTGGTAGTTCTCAAAACTTTTGCTCATAAACGTGGAACATTTACAAATGAAATTATCTGAATGGTGACTCCTTGATCAATGTCTTTTTACACGTGGCTTGTTCAGTAGATGTCACTGAAAACTGAGCAGTCCCCTCACTCAGTCATCAGGGTTAATCCTGACATGAGGAACAGTTGGGGGCATTGGCTATTAGCTTCTTTTGTCCTGGCAAAACGAAGATTTCATTTTCTTCTAGTAGCAAATATTAACCCAAATGGAAGAAATAAAAGTCAAAACAATGATTGACTCCTTAAAAGAAGCTTGTCATTCTTGATGCTTTTCCAGCAATACAGTTAAGCCCAATGTGCACACGAGTAAAAAAAAGAACGTCCCCGCCGAGTGGCTCAGTTGGAGCGTTGTCTGTGTATCAAAAGAGGCTGCGGGTTTGATTCCTGGTCAGGGCACATATGGGAGGCAACCAATCGATGTTTCTCTCTCTCTCTCTCTCTCTCTCTCTCTCTCTCTCTCTCTCTCTCTCTCTCTCTCTCTCTCCCCCCCCCCCTTTTTCTCTCCCCTTCCCCTTCCTCATTCTCAAAAAAATTAAAATAAAAAAAAATCAATAAAAACATATCATTGGGTGAGAATTACAAAAAAGAAAAATGCTTTTTTTGCAGTGTTTATCATTTAAGACAACCTCAACTCTGTTGAAGTTGGCTTGTCAGCATCTCAAAGAATCTGTGAAAAATGGAATTTTCCTTGAATACCAAAAGAGTTGGGGACACAGTAGAAGTTTATAGCACAGATTTAAAAATGACTTGTGACTTTTCATCATGAGTGTAAAATAAAAGGACAAGAACTATTTTTATTCACAACCCAATCCATCAGCTAAAAGGAAAGCAGTCTTTGGATAGAGAGACCTGGTTTTCCGAAGAGTCCAGCTGTAAGACCTAGCTTGCCATCAGCCTCTGACACTATCACTGAAGCGCAGACTCTCTTTCTGACTCGTTTACTTACCCCCTGGGGAGACAAAAGCAACGGAAAACTTTTCCTTTTTTAAAAACTAAAAACAGAAGGAAGTGTGTTAGAAAAACTGTGGCTTCAGCTCAACCTGACCACGCCACAGAGTCCAGCACTATGAGCCCCGAAGAAATCCTGCTGGTCAGGCTAATTATCAGGGCAGTCCGTTTCTCCTTCCCGCTTTTCCTTATTCCAGATCAGGGCCTGAAAGTGGTAGTTGTAAGAGTCCCTGGAGGCGTCTCATCAATGGAAAGCATACAGCAGCAATAGGATGGTACAGACACCAATAACACCACCCAGGATGAGTGAGTCTCGCCGCTTCCTAAGATTGATTCGCTGGATCAGGCTGTTCACAGCAGGAAAACGATCTTTGGGAAATCTTTATTAAGGTCATATTTGGAAGCCTCTTTAGTGAAAAGTCACAGAAATCACAAAAACAGAGATCAGTAGAGTCCATAAACAGTAAGTAATGGGAAGAAAATCACACGGAGGGAGTTGCAGCCTTTAACAAACACACAAACTGGAAATGCTCAGGGCCCAAACAAATTCAAGTCTCCCAGTACACTGCAGTACACAAATAAGAATAAAAAAATTAAGAGAGAGAGGGGGAGAAGAAAATAATGATGACAGCTACAATGTATTAAGGGATTACTGCCAGGCTTCAGGTCAAGTTGGTCAGAAACAGAGGAACCCCACTGGGCATGGAGGCAAATGTACAGCCAGCTACCACCCCCCCCCCCCCATCCCATCCCACCATTCCTTCTCTCGCCCTCCCGCCGCCTACACACAAACACACACTCTCTCTCCATCCCTTTCTATTCCTTCTCTATGGTGACTAAAAAGTTTTGCCAGAGGATTTGAAGTGTGCCCTTCCTCTCCCCACAGGGTGATAAGTTCCCCTGGATTTGGGCAATTGGTGGGAACTAACTCTAGGATCTGCATAATCAGGCACTGTTATTATAATTTTATAATTTACTTTGTATCAGTAGGTAGGACATGGTAGGAAAGTGGGTTCAATTGCTCTAGTTGTTCAATTTCCAGAACATATAAAAAGAAAAGAAATTTTCAATTATAGAGGTTTTATAGCAGTTACAACTGTATTCTTCTTAGTATTTTAAAATATCTTCATACTCTTGTTTGTATGTTATACAAATTACAGCCTATACTGTTTTGCATTTCTGGCAAATGCAGAAGGTGCGGTGCATCTCTCAAGGTCAGGAAAACCACCACCAAGATCACCTAGGACACGAGAGAGGGGAGAGGGAACACTCTCTACTCCGGGTGAATCCTCACCGCATTCCCCTGTAACAAAATGACTCCCAGCAAAGACTGTATTTGTATACTTAAATGTCCTACATATTGTATGATCAGGACCACGTTTTCTTCTAATCTTAAATTTCCCTGTGCATCCAGAATAGAGCTTTATATACTACAGGCATTAATGTTTTATGTTGTTTTTTTAGAGAGATGAAGGGAGGGCTGGAAGGAGGGGGGCAGAGAGGGAGGTGGGGGAGAGGGAGAGAGAAACATCGATTGGTTTACCTCTTTTATGTGCCCCAACTGGGGACAGAACCTGCAACCTAGGTATGTGCCCTGACTGGGACTCGAACCTTCAACCTTTCGGTGTATTGGACAATGCTCCAACCAAATGAACCATACTGGCCAGGGCTTAATACGTTTTTTTTTTTTTTAATTAAATAATGAAAAAAGAACAATCTGCAGAAATAATTCTTAAAATGTAGATGGGCATGAAGCATGAAGTAACAGGCAAAAACTTTTATAAGGTACAAATCTAATTTAGAGCAAATGCTTAATCAATCTTTCCTTGCTTGGTAAAAACAGGATCAATAATCTCCTTGGAAAAAGCATCGAAATTTTGGAATTAGGAAACCCTGTCTATAGTGGACATCTTTCTGTCCAGTTTACCTTTAGGGAACCTTCCCCCTCTCCCCTTGTATAATAATTGAATAGTTCAGTCCATGTGACAGGATGGAGCTGACCTTGTCCTCCAGCACTAGGTGTACACACAACCTCAGGACTGGCCGGGAAGAACACTCCCTCCCAGGGCCAGTGACAGGTTACAAATAGGCGGTGACTCAAGCTGGGAGAACCATAGTCCTCTCGAGACATTGTCCACAGTGGTTAGAAAAGACCCTTTTCCATGGGGATTTTTGAACTGGTAGGAGGTGACTCTTACAGTCATTTCTATCACCCTGAGGGGAGAACCTGCCTGAAAATGAGGGTAACACACAGGAAAATAGAAATAATAGATGGAGTAGGTAGGGAGAACAGAGGGAGGAAAGCAGATTCTTGATAATAAAATCTGAGGCCCTGAATCCAGCCATGCCATAAGCCAAATTCCACCCCTGAATTTCACACATATATGAATAAATTAATTCCCTCCTCTTCCCCCTTAAGTCAGCCTTAATTTGGTTTCTGTTACTACCTCTCTCTGGAGTCCTGACTCACACCCATTTTATTTGTTTTATTAACACACATCCTTTGGAATGATTGTAATTTGTGATAATGATAAAATGAGATAATGTATAGAACAGTATTCTGTAAAATGTATAGCCCTATATTAAATACGATTTGGGATGTGTGGTTTTAGAACAAAATTCACAAAAACCTGGAAAACATCAATACACTTCAGAATGTTATTTTCCCTGGGCAACTAAGGGAAAATAAATTGAAAGTGACTTTGAATTATCCAAGATGAGAAGATAGAAAACTTTTGAAAACTATATAGGTCCTTTCCCCTAGTAACTGGGGAAGGAAACTTTATCCCGATAGGCTTGATTTCTTAGAGAGTAAATAAAATGTTTCAGAAGTAGCAGGCTTATCAGTTTCCCCACTGGGTTTCTCAGAGATAACAGTAACACTAATTTAACTTTGGAAACTAAAGAATTAAAAAGGTAGAGGTCACTACAAACAAGCAGTGAATCTACCCTAGAGTTCAGCTTGTCCATAAGTTACAGTGAAAATATTCTATAAGCAGTTACAACTCATCCTTGCATGTCTGTCTCCTTCTTTCCCCTTCTAAGCCACTGACTATTCTCCAAGCTGAAAAAAGAAAAAGCTAGTAACTTATGTTTAGGTAAGAATAGTGTATACTGTGGAGTTCTGAAATGGATATGAGAACTTTTGAAAACTAAAATTTTGTGAAGTGAAAATTCACATTTATAATTTTTTTCTCAATCTAATAATCATAAACCTCTGGTGTGCCATATTTTAGAAATGGTATACTTTCTGTGCAATATGCAAAAGTGCACTGAACAATGTGCACTTTCATGAAATAGGAGTGAAGGGGACATTCATATTATGTCATTAGTGATGGTCTCTGCTGCTACTGATGATGGCAACTTGCTGGGGGTGTGAGAGGAAAGCACATTCAGACTTCCCCCCTATAAGACCCACAGATTTCAAAGTTTCAAAAAGGATACTGGCCAAAGTGTTCATTTTGCTCTGAATTGACTTCAACATTCCTCTCTGTGAAGTCATATTTTCTTTTGTTGCCATAGCAATGCTGCAAGGGAGAAAACAAAAGAAGTGATTTAAATTGGCATTTAAGATTATCCTATTTGGATCTATCATACCCTTAAAAGTGAACAGAAAACTAAGGCGAACAATATCATCTTGAAAAGCACTGGGCAGGGCCCAGCCAGTGTCGCTCAGTGGTTGAGTGTTGACTTATAAACCAAGAGGTCATGGTTCGATTCCCAGTCAGGGCACATGCCCGGGTTGTGGCTAGATCCCCAGTGTGAGGCATGCAGGAGGCAGCCAATCAATGATTCCCTCTCACCATTGATGTTTCTATCTCTCCCTCTCTGAGATCAATAAAAATATATTAAAAGGAAAAAACAAAAAGAAAAGCACTGGGCTGGAAAACAAAAGATCACTTTCCAAGTCACCTTCCTATTGACCATTTTTAAATGACCACTACATCACCACTGCTATCCTCTGGGATCTTCTTGGGCAAGGAAGTAAGCCATTTCCTGTCCCCCCCCCCCCCCCCCCCCGGCAAAGTAACAAATAACGTAAGACAGTAACAGACAAATCACGTATTACAAGAGCTTCTTAAAATGGTTGTAAAAAGGGCCAGTTACAATGTCCTTAATCAGGAAAACCTGTTGAGGGGGAAGTAGGCAATTACAATCATAAAAATAGAACCCAAAGTGTAACATATCACAAAACATTTATACAACCCGACCCCAATTTATGAAAAGATTACATTCGAAAAGTCTACTTGAGAACCAATCCAAGCAGATTGTACGACACACATGCAACATTCTGCTGGATCTCTAAGCCAGGTGATAAAGGTCATTAAAAACTGAGAGAAGGAAAAAAGTCACTGTAGAGTACAGTCTCTTCCATGTGACTACTTTGAAGTCATTTAAAAAAGAATCTTAATATCTTTTTGCTATCACTGCCCCAAGATTGTTAATTTTCAACAGTCTTATCTCCTTGCACATTAAAATCCTATAGGGCAGGTCAGCGTCCATTTTCATATGCAACACACAGGGGAGTGTTTTAGATACTGACATTATAAAAAGCAATAGGAAATAATATCAGGCATTTGAGTAATTCTGAAAATATGTGAAACATTAACGACAACAAAGCCTGTTGTTTCTGAAGAGATTCTGGGAGATGGTGATCAGACCTCATCCCTGACCTCGTCTCTGGCCCAATTACCACCAGGGGGAATAAAAGAACAAAGGCAGACGGGGGGGGGGGGGGGGGGGTCTATCTGAGGTCCAAAGTTCTCTTGAGCTCTCCAAGGGAAGAAAGCCAGGGGGGCTACACTCTCTCAAGTGAAGGAAGAACCAGGGAACTCATGGCAGGGAAGACTAGATTTTTCTTTCAGCCTGAGCAGAGAACTAGGTTTCACTGCATTCTGAAGGGCCCAGACAGTGGAAGGAAAAGGGCTGCAGCAATGGACTGAACTGCCCCAGTCCCTGCAGCTGGAAAAGGACTGGCAGGTACAGCCAGAGGCCTATAAGCAGAGAGCTCACAGTCTTCCAGCTAATGTGATGCCACTGCTAGGAGGAAGCACTGCTGGGCCATCTACCACCACCTGGTATGTCACCGCTTTAGGGTCTCTAATAGCCGGATGTATCAGGGAGCTGACTGAACACATTATTCCAGGGGTCCTCAAACTTTTTAAACAGGGGGCCAGTTCACTGTCCCTCAGACCGTTGGAGGGCCAGACTATAGTTTAAAAAAAAACTATGAACAAATTCCTATGCACACTGCACATATCTTATTTTGAAGTAAAAAAAACAAAACGGGAACAAATACAATATTTGTATTTGCATGTGGCCCGCAGGCCGTAGTTTGAGGACCCCTGCATTATTGGATAGGCAAGACCTAGTATTCTATTGAAGGAAAATGCTGGAGAGAGTACTCTAAGCAAATGACAAATGAATCAAAACTGAAATTTTAAGATTTGAGAAGGCAAAGAAGGAATAAAAGTGTGTAAGAAGATATATAAACAGATATCTGTTGAAGCATTATTTAGAATAGTAAAAGACAAAACAAGAAATTTGGAAACAACACTGGAATGGTTTAGTAGATTATGGTATAACCATATTAAGAAATAATATTTGGTTAGTAAAAAGAATGAGTTTATAATATTTCTATTAACCTGGAGGGATGTTTATGATATACTAAATGATTAAAGTAAGCTATAGAATGTGTACTGTATAAGTCTTTTTTTTTTTTTACTATATATTTTTATTGATTTCAGAGAGGAAGGAAGAGGGAGAAAGAGACAGAAACATCCATGATGAGAGAGAATCATGGAACGGCTGCCTCCTGCAAGTCCCCCACTGGGAATTGAGCCCACAACCTGGGCATGTGCCCCTGACCAGAACAGAACCGGACCCTTCAGTTAGCAGGCAGACGCTCTATCCACAGAGCCAAACCGGCCAGGGCCTTTTTTTTTTTTTTTTTTTAAAGAAACAAAACATTTCTGTGTGTATTTGTATGAAAGTAAGAAAGGTATTGGATACATAACCATCAGTTAATACAAGTTACTTTAGGGGGGAGGAATGGAGGGGCACTACTAGGAGATGAACCTTGTACATTTATAGAATCCAAATGTTACCATTAGAACATTGTACTTTTATAACATGTAAATATCGAATAAAGAAAATTAGAGGAATTCCACCGGAGTGATCAAGAAATGTTAGTAACATTCCCAGCACCAAATCTACTGTTATTCACCTCAGTACCACTAGGAGCTTTTCTCCAGAAAAGCTCAAGAATTAAGGGAACCAGGTACATCTGAAGACAGAATTTTGGAATAGGGCTAAGAATGGGAATTTGTACAGAGTTGTCAGAACCCGAAATTACCTTCCCAAACTATGCACTCAGATAACTGCCCCCAGTGCAGTAGAAGACCTAACCTGGGAGGAAACCTGGAGACACGGACATTTGAAGTCCCCTGCGAAACCGCCAGCTCCCTTCCTGATGACCCCTGTGAGGCTACCACTCAACAAGTCCCCCCACCACGCACACAGAATGGGCTTCCAATCACTGGATTGGAGCCTCACTCTTAAAAGAGCCAAGAATCACCAGACATTGGAGGAGAGCTTCTAACATAAAAGGCAGAGATCTAAATAAACAACCAGCAAACAGAAACGCGAGTCTGAGGAAATACGAGACAATAAAGGAAGCTCAGGAAACTTAAAATCAAATTATATTTAATGTCTTCAGAGAGATAAAAGAAGATTACCCATCCATGAAACATGTAAACATGTAAATAAATGTGTATGTATGTATCCATCACTTAGGAAAGCTCATGTAAATTAAAAAGAAAAAAAAGGAAATAAAGATGCATACTAAGCTCATCATGGTGAGTTTAAAAACAAATAAAAACACAGGGGAAAAGGAATGGTCCCAAAAGCTTTCTGAGAAAACAGCTTATCACATACAAAGGACTGGAAATTTTAATTGGCATTGGACTTAAAAAGCAATACTAGAAACAATGCCTTAAAAATTTCAAAATGATCTCCAACCTAGAATTCTATCCCTTAGCTAAATTATGAACCAGAATATGGGTAGAATGAAGACTTTTTAGATGTGGGTGTGGGAAGTCCAAAAAACTTACCTCCTGCTCTTTCTCAGGACGCTACTAAAGAACATGGTCCCACACAGCGAGGGACCAAACTAAGGTGGAAGACACTAAATCCAAGCAGTTGACCTGATAAAGATTAGTTTAGGGTAATGATAGAAAGGACATCCCAGTACCAAAACAGCAGAAACAGGCTCAGAGAATAATCAGTCAAGATGAGAAGAGAGAGGCCCTGGCCAGGTGGCTCAGTTGGTTGGAGCATCATCCCATACACCAAAAGGCTGTGGGGGTTCGTATCCCTAGAACAGGGTGCGTATGGGAGCAACTGATTTCTCTCTCAAAATCAGTAAAAACATATCCTCAGGTGAGGATTAAAAAGAATTAGAGCAGACAGAAGCAGGCAATTATAACATACTGAATTTTAGATTAAAAAAAAAAAAAGAGCACAAAAAGAGTCAAACTAATAATAATGTCATTATTTCTTATTCATAATTTTTCAGTTTAAATGTGCTCTATGACAGCATATGGTACATTTAAATGTGGTTGTTTTAAAATGAATTTACTTTACAAAGTATTTAAAAATTGATATTATGTATGATCTTGTATAAAGTAAAAGAATTCAAAATTGGGCTGAGTAATCTGACACCAATCTTTGAATCATATATGTCTCTGTTTTTTAAACTGGGACTATTACTGACTCCTGTGCACTTTGACTCAGAAGTAGATAGAGAAGATGAAAAAATAATTTCTGCAAAGTACTTTGTATTCCTTAGAGAATGGATATTATCAACATACATTATGTTATTGTCTTGTTGAATATGCATGACTTCCAGTACCACACAAAGTATATCTAGACATACTTTCCCATCTCGTAACATCATTTGGAGTCAAGCTGAGTGGAATCTAGGCTGTTATTTCAAGGGTCAAATACTAAGAGGCAAACATAAGCTCCAAATAATATATAATGCTTTTAAAATGATAAATCATTGATGTGCTTACTGGAACTTCAACTTTCTTACCTGTTTTGTGAACTACTCAGACACTAGAGAATAAAGAGTGAGGCTAAAAAAATAGTATAAGTTAATCAGAAAAATCAACCTAGCTAAAAGAGACTGGGCATCACATGTCTCTTACAAGGGAAAGATACAATAAAAAAATACATTACAATCTAATTAAATTCACATCTTTAAGGAGGATGAATTAACTTTAGTTACAAGGTTAACCACATCTGTTCATTTGTGTGCAAACAAAAAAACCCACAATAAAGTAAAAAAAAGTATTCCTACCTTATTGTCTCTTCTATCAGACGATCTGAGCTGCAATAAAAAATTCAAATTCTAGAATTATTAAAAGCACATTTAAAACTTGTATTAATTTTTCTACATTTTCTAGGTATGTTAACTTTCCAACCATTTATTAAACAAAATAGCCAGACTTTTGGAAGCAGCTGAAGAATAATCTGGACTCTAAAATAAATTTAATTTATATATATGTAAATATCTAATAAAGATAATTTTCATCTTACTTTTATTTGTTGGCTTAAATCTATTTCTTCCACAGAGAAACTTGAAATCAGAACAGTTTTAATGTGAGCATAAATAAATGAAACGTCTTTAATTTAGATAGATCAAAGTTGTCACTACTGTCTATTCTAAGCTTAAGAATTATAACCAACTTGTTGAGACAGGATAGGTAAATACAGTTCTGATGCCGATAAGTAATAATTATTTATACCTTAAAGTTCCTTCCTTTCTTGGGAAACTAAACCAAATCTCAGCTTATCATACTTCAGAATCTGAATAAAGAAACAAAGTGCTCCTTCAATCTGTAAATGTTCGCCTTTATGAATCACACACTGCAAAGAAAGAAACTCCCCCAAAAAGCCATTTTAGGGAGGAATTTATAGGTAGCTAAATTTGGTAAAGGGGCAGCTTTACAACAGAAAGTAGGAAAATAACTCCCAGATATCTGTATCCATTTGGCATAATGCATGATACACAGTAGGCATGCAAATAAATACTTGCATTTTTTTTCTAAATACTTCTTTCCAAAAGAATTTCTAAACAAAATAAAACAAAAACTAAGCCAGAGATATGGACAACAGATTGGTGGTTACCAGAGGAGAGGGGTTGGGGTGAGGTGAAATGGCTAATGGGGGTCAAATATATGGAGATGGATGGAAACCAGACTTTGGTGGTGAGCAAGCTATAGTATCCTATCTAATAAAAGAGAAACATGGTAATTGGCGTACAACCGCTACCCTTCCCATTGGCTAATCAGGGCAATATGCAAATTGGTCTTGAGACAAATAAAATTAACTTGGTAATCATTTCCAAATTTGAAAACAGAATCAGCAATATATAAAAAGAATTCGATACCATGACTAGGTTTTATCCAAAGGATAAAAGGCTGGTTCAATATTTAAGATTAATCCATGTAATGTACCTATTAACAAGCTAAAAAGCATTTGACAAAATCCAACACCCATTCATGAAAAAAATTCTCAAAAAATGGGAAGGAGTACATCCTCAGCTTGATAGCATCCACAAAAACATATAGCTAGCATTATAATTAACAGTAAAAGACTGAACATTTTCCCCCTAAGGAAGGGCAAGGAAGCCCATACTCACCACTTTTATTCAACACTATTCTGGAAGTTCTAGCCAATGCAATAAGGCAAGAAAAGGAAATAAAAGGCATACAGATTGGAAAGGAAGAAATAAAACAGATGACTAGACTGCCTATATAGAAAATCCTGGGGGGGGGGGTGTCAATTGGGGGAAAACGAGACTTATAATTATCCATCTAAAAAAGAAAATCTCAAATCTATATAACATCTCCTACAACTAAAGAGTGAGTTCAACAAGGTCAGAGGATACAAACATGTATATTTCTATATATAGATAGTCCCTGACTTCTGATGGTTTGACATATGACTTTTCTTTCTTTAAAAAAAAAAAAAATTTATTGATTTTTTTCAGAGAGGAAGGGAGAGGGATAGAGAGTTAGAAACATCCATGAGAGAGAAACATCGATCAGTTGCCTCCTGCACACCCCCCACTGGGAATGTGCCCGCAACCAAGGCACATGCCCTTGACCGGAATCGAACCTGGGACCCTTCAGTCCTCAAGCCGACGCTCTATCCACTGAGCCAAACTGGTTAGGGCTGACTTATGACTTTTCATCTTTTTTTTTAAAATCCTCACCTGATGATATTTTCCCATTGATTTTTAAGGAGAGGGAAAGACAGAGAGAAATATTGATGTGAGAGAAACGCATCAATTGGTTGCCTCCTGCATGAGCCCCGACCAGAGCCTGGGCCAGGGAGGAGCTTGTAACAGAGGTACGTGCTCTTGACCAGAATCAAACCTGGGACCGTTCAGTCCACAGGCCCACACTGTTTCCACTGAGCCAAACCCAGTTAGGGCAATTTTTCATCTTTACAATGGTGAGAAAGTGATATGCATTCAATAGAAACCAGCTGGGCTAAGCTATGATGTTCAGTAGGTTCGATGTATTAAGTGCATTTTCAACTTAGGACATTTTCAATTTATGATGGGTTTATTGGGGACATAATCCCACTGTAAGTCATGAAGCATCTGTACTAGCAATAAACATGTAGACACTAAAGTTAAAATACAATACCATTTAATTGTTCAAAAAAGAAATACTTAGGTGTAAATCTAACAAAACCCATATAGAAATTGTATGCTGAAAACTACAAAATGGTGATGAAATCAAAGAATATCTAAGTAAATGAAGAGACATACTATGTTCACACACTGGAAGATTCAACACAGTAAAGATGTCAATTCTCCCCAAATTGATATACAGGCTTAAGACAATTAGTTAGAAAATAAACTCATTATATTTTGTTTTCAAAGACAATGTTCCTGAAGACACGAGGTTGAAATGGCCACTAAGGAGTAACTTTCAAGAAAATTATTTGATGTTGTTTGTGGTCACAGATATAACCCTTGCTTTATGTAATGAGAACTTTTCTTAAAAGGTATGCTTTCTGAAAATGACCATTTTAGATCATATTTTAAATGTAATAAGACTATTCGACTTACATGAATCAAATTAAAAAACTTATAAAGCAAATATACATGCCTCCATTTATTTTTCATTTTTTTTGTATAAAACTAGATTTTCAAAAATGTTATCTTTAATCCATTTTTTATTTTATTGACTTGAGAGAGAGGAAGGGGGAAGAGAGAGAGAGAATGAGAAACATCAATCAGTTGCTTGCACACGCACCCCGACCGGAGATCAAACCAGCAACATGGGTATCTGCCCTGACTTAGAATTGAACCCGCCACCTGTTGATGTATGGGATGATGCTCCAACCAACTTAGTTTATATAAGTAGCATAGACAGAGGAAGGCCAGTGATTTGATGTATTAAACATTCTTCTCAGATTGCCCAAAGTCTCCACGTCCTTTCGTCCTTATTTGGCTAAGATCCCAACTAAGTAAACACCATTCATTAAAATCATCCTGGATATTGTGGATACAATTCAACAACAGAGAAGCTGCATAAAAATGGCATAATCAAGTAAAAATGAAATTAAAACTGCTTTCCTTTGGGGCATAAAATATAATCAAGTGAAATTACCCTTCTTAAACAAGTACTCCATAACAGCCCAGAGGCATTCCAGAAAGTCAGCTAGAGTCTGCAATTAAGCAACAAATTTGTTTCTTTCCAGACCAATTTAAACTAGCTAAAAACCATGAACTAAATTTCATCATCAACTATGATACGGAGCCACATTTAAATAATTCTTTTAAAAAATAATTCATTTTCCTAATATACACTGCAAATAGCACATTTCAAGAACAAAAATGGGATTTCAAGCCTTTATTTTAAAGTAACTTAAACCAACAAAATGTTAGAACTTGGCAAAATCAGTTAGATAGCATCCAATTAGAATCTTCTTTTAAAACTTAAGAGTAGGTGGATAAATAAATAACAAGTAAATGTGTAAGCAAGTAAATGAGAAAACAAGCAAGCAAGTACATAACAAAAATTTTAAATTGGTCCCTTTGTAAATTGCAATTGATGAGGTTATCATCAACCAATCAGATCATTTACAACAAGCATTATGGTGATACAGTCTTTCACTTACAGTTAACCAGAGACACCCATAAGGTCTGTTAACTGAATACAATTAAACTGCAGAATATAAAAACTTGTTTTAGTGCTAACACGTTTTTATTTTACAGATATTTGGAAAATACAGAAAAACAAAGATAAAGGTAGAAATCTAGCACCATTTGTTGGAAAGACTATCTTTTTCCAATGAATTGCCTTTGCTTCTCTGTCAAAGATCAGCTGACTTCATGTGGATCCATTTCTGGGGTCTCTATTCTGTCCACTGATCTATCTGTGTCTTCTTTCAACAATGCCACACTGTCTTGATTACATACAACATAGAAGCAACAGGAAATTAAGTCTAAGTAGGGAAGAAGTTTTTGTTTCTTTTTTTAACCAAACATTTTGGTGCAAATCAATTTTTTTAATGTCAACAAATTTGTTCAACTATAGCAGAAAGCTTACGAAAGAATATGGGGAAATCACAGTTGGCATTTGTTGTTCTGTAGATAAATGGTAAAGAAATTATTAAAATCCTTAAAAACTACCTGAATCATAAAGAATCTATGAAACATTAAGTAAGAATTCTCTAATTTGTTTCTGAAACTTCTAAAAAAATAACTTGTGTATCAAAAGAAGCTAGTCTGCTTACAGAAATTAAAATGGAACTATATTTTTCATTATATGTATGTTTCTTTCACATACTTGTAACTCAGAAAACCATCTTTTAATTAATCATAGACACTCAATAATATTATCAATCATGACATTCATGAAACTATAAAGAATGACATGACTAATAACTCTTATGCCCTAGAACCTGAGTTTCAGTACAGGTTCAAGCACTTGGCTGCAGGAACTTGCCTCATAGAGTTGTCCTGAGGCTCAAAAGAGATAATGTTAACAAAAGTATCTTGTAAACTGTATAAGCCTACAGATATATGGTTGACATAGATTAAAGCACTTTTATGTCTCATAGTCTCTCTTGCTCTGCAATCCTCTTTCCCAATTCTCAAAATAAATTGCTTATATTTCAAAGTCCAGCTCAAAAGTTACATCTTTGTCAAGCCTTCCCCATCCCATCTGCACATCTAGGCAGAACTAATTCCTCTTTATAATATTATGTTTTCATGGCTCTTTGTTCTTCATCAACTCATTCAAGAACATAACAAGCATTTAAAATATGTCAGACATTGTAATATGTGCTGGAGGAAAATTTAGCAAAATTTAAGTTTTTACATTATCTCATTTAATGCTTTTTATATAATATTTCACAGGATATCATAATTATGTTTATTATTTCTCTAACCAGAATGAATTCCCATGGGGTAGAGACTGAGTCTGATTCATCTTTGATTCCCTAGAGTCTAGTACAATACCTAGCACACAGGAGACACTCAAATACTTAATAAATGAATCAATATATGAGGTACATGTTGGAATAATAAAACAGCAATCAGAGTTAACACTGAAATAATCCTTATAAATTTCAATAGGATATATATAGTAGTGCCCACTTAACCATGGCTTCACCTTCTGCAGTTTTAGTTACCCATGGTCTGAAAATATTACATGGAAAATTCCAGAAATACACAACTCATAAGTTGCATGCTGTCTGAGTAGCATGATGAAATCTTACATTGTTCCACTGTCCCACCTGGGATGTGAATTATCCCTTTGTCCAGTGTATCCACCCTGTATATGCTACCCACCTGTTAATCTCTCAGTAGCCATTTCGGTTATCAGATCAACTGTCATGGTATCGCAGTGCTAGTGTTCAAGGAACCCTTATTTTATACTTAAAAATGGCCCCAAAGTTCAATAGTAGTAATGCTGGCAATTTGGATATGCCAAAGAGAAGGTGTGAAGTGCTTTAAGAGAAAATGCAAAAGTTCTCAACTTAATAAGGAAAGAAAATAATTGTATGATGAGGTTGCTGACACCTATGGTAAGAACAAATATTCTGTTTGTAAAATTGTGAAGAAGGAAAAAAGAAATCCATGCTGGTTTTGCTGTTGTACTTCAAACTGAAAAAATTACAGCCACATGATAAGTGTTTCATTAAGATGAAAAGGGCATTAAATTCATGGGTGGAAGATATGAATAGAAAAGTTGTTGGCAACTGATAGCAATGTGCTGTACCAGAAACCACTGAGCCTATATGAAGACTTGAGCAAGGCATCCCTAAAATGAGTGACTACACATAACTATATATACACTGATTTCAGAGAGGAAGGGAGGGGGAGAGAAAGACAGAAACATCAATGATGAGAGATAATGATTGATCAGCTGCCTCCTGCATGCTCCACACTGAGAACTGAGCCCACAACCCGGGCATGTGCCCTGACCGGGAATTGAACCACAACCTCCTGGTTCATAGTCAATGCTCGGCCACTGAGCCACATCAACCGCGACAACACATAACTTTTATTATGGTACTAGAGGCCCGATGCACGAAATTCGTGCAAGAGTATGCCTTCCTTCCCCCAGCTGCCGGCACCGGCTTCCCTCCGGCCACTGGCAGCACCCAGGACCCAGGCTTCCCTCACAGCCCCGGCTTCGTCTGGAAGGACATTCAGTCTAATTAGCATATTATGCTTTTATTATTATAGATATTGTTATAACTGTTCTATTTTATTAGTAGTTATTGTTGTTTATCTCTCACTGGGCCTAATTTAGAAATTAAACTTGATTATAGGTATGTATGTGTAGAAAAAAACATAGTATATATAAAGTTCGGTACTATCCAAAGGCGTCTTGGAACACATCCGTCATGGATAATACATCTGGGGAGAGAAAATTCCTCACTATAGCAGAGCACCTGCAACTCAAATTTTACTGTTTAACAAAGCCATGTACCAACTGAAGATGAATTTAATTTCACTAACAGCTCCAAGGAAAGGAAAATGAGTTCTGTAGAAAAGCTCCTATGTCATTCCTACTTTGTAAAATTAGACACTATCTAGTGAACATAAAAATAAGCAAAGTATGTTCAGAATAATATTAATTTGTTTTGCCATTTATTTCAAAAGGCAGACAACTGCACCATGTGAGACGAATGGAGCGTTGATATGTAATTTTAAAATACTCCACAAATGGAATGATAGATATATAGTGAAATAATCAAATGCTACCAGTTCTTATAGGCTAAAAATTCAATTCTCTATTACACAAATGACCCCTGACATACATAAGGGACCTATCTGAAGATCTTTGCATATTCGCAAGTTTATGGTTACTACTACTATTATATATAGTGTCTTCCATTAACTTTCCATTTTTCTACTTAAGAGCACTACTTTCTTAGGATCACCTCACTATCATTACCTTTATTTCTGTTTTCTCCTTGGGGTAATGTTTCACAAAGAAACAAAGTACACGTATGCATATGTATAAACCATTTCATGGTAGTTACCAAGTAAATAACAAGTAGCAAATACAAAGTTAGAAGTGAGGCTGAAGTATAAGCACTGTTGTCCAGATAGATTAGATGTACTCATTAGCCAAATGACTTCCCCAATGCCAACTTCACAATGCATAACATTCAAGTTTGTATCTTAAAACTATATACCATGAACCCCTAGGGTTCGCTAATAGTTAAGAAAGCTGAAGTCCAATCTTGAATGCTGACAGTCTACTATGTTATCCCATTCACAGGTGTTATAATACAACCAGTGTTTAATTGAACCATATATTTATTAAATAATATACAAGGTGGGGGCAAAAGTAGGCTTACAGTTGTTCGTAAGGAAAATAATATAATAATCCTATATAATAAAAGGCCAGGGATCATTAAGCATAACGACCGGAATGACCGCTTGACCAGTCGCCATGAGGTGCATTGACCACCTCTCGGTCCCTACCCCCGGCCCCATGAGTGGCGGCAGGCGGGGCAGTGAGCGGCGCCAAGTGGCTGCGAACTACCTGCACATGATTTTGTGCACTGGGCATCTAGTTACTAAATAATAATACAAGAATAAACTCTGTGTTTTGCCTACTCATAACTGTAAACCTACTTTACCCCACCCTGTACATACAACCATACACAAAATTTTGGGATAAAAATCACTGTGTCTAAAGGTCACTAAATTATGGTTATCATATGTCTCATATTTTTAAATATGGTCATGATCTGTTAATACAATTAGAATTTCATTTCAAGAAGATTATTCTGGCATCAAAAGTATTTCAAATTCTATCTAAGAAATGTAAGTTGATAGTGCATACACAATAAAAGGCTTTCTCCTTTAGTGTTTGCTTTTCTTACTTTGACAACCCTCATTAAGTTCTACTTTACATAGACTCTAGAGGCCTGGTGGGGTCCCTCGGCCTGGCCTGCAGGGATCAGTGGACCTCCGTGCAGTGGCAGCCTGGCCTTACCTACCAGCTCGTCAGGCTTCAGCCAGCTGTCTGCATCGATCACCCACTCATCCCGCCCCGCTGCGCCTACCGCAGCTGCTAGGGTGCACAGGTGGAGTGTCCATGGGAGAAGCTCGCGCCCCAGGCAGCTGCGCTCGCCAGCTGTGAGCCCAGCTTCTGGCGCCTGTCTGTCAGCTGAGTGGCGCTCCCACTGTGGGAGCACACTCACCACAAGGGGGCAGCTCCTGCATTGAGCATCTGCCCCCTGGTGGTCAGTGTGCATCACAGTACCAGCAGGTCATCTGATCGCTTAGGCTTTCATATATAAAGAAGACTAGAGGCCTGATGCATGAAATTCGTGCAAGAGTAGGCCTTCCTTCCGCTGGCTGCTGGCACCAGCTTCCCTCTGGCACCGGGAACCCAGGCATCCCTCCAGCCACTGGCAGGCACCGGGGACCTAGGCTTTTCTCATAGCCCTGGCTTCATCCGGAAGGTTGTCCAGAAGGATGTCCGGTCTAATTAGCATATTACGCTTTTATTATTATAGAAGCCTCACAGGTTGCAAAGCCTTTTACATCCATTAACTTAGCAAGTCTGTGAAGTAGATACTATAGAATCATCTTTGAGAGGCAGAGCAATATTGCAGAAGTAACACAATCAGAGGACCTGAGTTTGAATCTATTAGTTAAATGACCTCAGGGAAACTCAGCTAAAAAAAAAATCACAAAACAAAAAGTGAAACCATTAATGTTTTTCAAATGCTACCTAAAAGATTCCTTCAACTATAACTTTGAATCACTCACATAACAAGGCTGGTGAATTAAAAAATTTCAAAATGTCAATAGTCTAAACATAGCTTAACACATGACATTAAAAAACTGTCAGCAGAAAAAAGGTAAGTCTCCAATTGAAAATATAGTAATTCTTTATTCATTCATGGACATATTTATACCTAAGTGTACAATTATAATACAAATGTATGTGCAAATCTCAGATGATAACTCAAGTATATCTGCTAAATAGTCAATGAAATGAAAACAAAAGAAATTCTCAAATACCATCATTGAGCCTATATTTAAATATACACTGCTTTATACAACAGTCTGGTATTTAAAAAGCCATATGAAACAAATTCTTTACATTTTTAGAGTAATTTTAATTTTGTAAAATGCTAACTCTTAAGTCATTCTCCCTTAAAATTTTGTAACACAGGCAATAGCTACTATCCTATTTTAAATCTGGAAAAAAACCAGAAAGAGGTCAGGTCATTGGGTTTTCAGAGAAGAGAAAAGCAACTGGTCTTTCAAGTCTAAATAGTATTATGCCACAATGGTTCCCGAATATAAGAAAAATAAAAATTTAAAGAAGCAAATCACAAGGAATGCAGTATGATATGAGACATATCAATCCACAGGTTAGGAAATGTGGATTGAATAAGATCTGTATTATAAATAATTATGAGACCTTGGCCTATATCCACTTTGAATCTTGTTTTCTTATCTGTAAGAGAGATGCTTACCAAAGACTTTTATTACAATTTGATTTTGAAAATGTATTTCATGGGAAATTTATTTTGCAAAGCAAAAAAAATAATTCATCACATTAATAATATCCTCTTTAGTTCTCAAAATCAAATTTGACAAATACACACACACACACACACACACACACACACACACACACACATCTAATCTAATAAAAGAGAAACATGCAAATTGACCACACCTCTGCTACGCCTCAAACACACCCACCATCCAATCAGAGCAACTATATGCAAATTAAGCCAACCAATATGGTGGCCAGAAGCCACAGAGCTGGAGCAAGCAGGAGGCTTGGTTGCCTCCGCCATAGAGGAAGCCAAGCTTCCCACCTGCCCTGGCCCACTGTACCCTCCACTCAAGGCAACAAAGTTTCAATTATAGAAAAAAAATAAATCCCAGATACCTGCTTCCAGCCAGCCTCCACTGGGAGCTTGGGTGGCTGGGGGCCGTGGCCAGCCTGGAAACAGTCATCAGCCCCTCACCCAGGATGGCCACACCCTCCTGGGGTGAGGGTTCCCGCTGGGTGCTTGGGCAGCCTGTAAACAGCCATCAGCCCCTCACTCAGAGACTGGCCAGGAACCCCAGCAGGGACACCCCCCCCCCCCCGAAGGGTGTGTGGTCCGCCTGAAAACAGCCCTCAGCCCCTCACCCAGGCTGGCCAGGCACCCCAGCGGGGACCCCCACCCTGAAGGGGTTGTGGCCAGCCTGCAAACAGCCATCAGCCGCTCACCCAGGCTGGCCACACCCTCATGGGGTGAGGGTCTCCGCTGGGGGGCTTGGCCATCCTGAAAACAGCCCTCAGCCCCTCACCCAGGCTGGCCAGGAACCCCAGTGGGACCCCCACCCTGATCCGGGACACCCTTCAGGGCAAACCAGCCGGCCTGATCCATGCACCAGGCCTCTACCCTATATAATAAAAGGGTAATATGCAAATTGACCCTAACAGCAGAACAACTGGGAATGACTGGTTACTATGACACACACTGACCACCAGGGGGCAGACACTCAATGCAGGAGCTGTCCCCTGGTGGTCAGTGCACTCCCACAGAGGGAGCTGTGCTCAGCTACAAGCCAGGCTGATGGCTGCCAGTACAACGGTGGTGGTGGGAGCCTCTCCTGTCTCCTCAGCAGCACTAAGGATGTCCAACTGCAGTTTAGGCCTGCTGCCTGCTGGCAAGTGGACATCCCCCAAGGGCTCCCAGGCTGCCAGAGGGATGTCTGACTGCCAGTTTAGGCCCAATCCCCCAGGGAGCGGGCCTAAGCCAGAGGTGGTCTTTCCTGAGGGGTCCCAGACTGTGAGAGGGCACAGGCTGGTCTGAGGGACCCCCTCTCCCCAAGTGCACAAATTTTTGTGCACCAGGCCTCTAGTATATATATAATGGTATATGGCATCTGGACCAATACTCTGTACATAGTACATATTCAATAAATACTTGGGGAATAAGTAAATGAATGAAACCGGTTTTCTACACTGAAGTAAATATGTATATGAAACCAAAATTAATACCTTCTGCTTACATGTACTAACTCAAACAACAAATAAATATTAAATGTCTATGATATAACAGGAACTGGGGACCCGATACTGCTAAGAACTAGACTAACCAGGTCCCTATCCCCATGAAGCTTACGATCAAGAAGTCAGATTAAAAAAAAAAAGAAAAAATTGTTCCCGATTCTCATAAATACTATGAAAAAAAAAAAGTGCTTTGTCAAGTAATAATAAGGGAAGGTCTATTTCAGACAAGATAATTAGAAAAGGTCTCTTTGAAAAGATGACAACTGAACTAAACTATAAAGATGTAAATGAATAAATTATATAAAAAACAAAGAGTATTCTAAGCAGATAAAATATAAGCACAAAGAAGCTGAGAAGAGAAAAGGTTTGTTATCTTTGGAAAAGGAAATGAACAGAGGCCAGTATGGCTGGTACCTATTAAGTAAAGGCCAAGAGTGATACCGGAGAAGGAGTGGGAAAAAAAGAGATGAAGTTGGAGATTTAGGTAGTAGGTTAACCATGCAGGGCCCTACAGAACCATAAAAAGTTTGCAATTGATTGGTGGGGGGACAGAGAAAAGAATGGGATATTAAAGTAAAAGTCCACTTCAACAAATATCACTAGAAAAAAAAAGAGTTTGCATAACTGTGCTATTTCTGTGTATGGCTTGGAGTACAGTAGAGAGTGTAGTAAACCCAAAATGAAGTAACTAAGTTGGCTGATAACTTCCCTGGGGCCCTGTATATGTTGCATTCTCTTCTTCTGAGAATTGACTTTCCAAGTCTACTGGCCACAGGATGGAGTTATGAAAGGCTGGGCCAATCACAGTCACCCATCCTCCTGGAACCCAGGGATAAATCCAGGCAGAGCCACAGTCCTCATATTTACAAAAGAATAATTTAAAAATTTTGCCACAATGAAAATTCCAGGCTGAGATGGATTCACTGATAATTCTATCAAACATTTAAGGAAGAAATAACACCAAACCTGCACAAACTCCTTCAGCAAATAGAAAGAATCATTTTGATGAGGCCACTATTTTTCCTCACACTAAAACCAGACAAAGACATCTCAAGAAAACTATTCTTCACAAACATAATGTAAAAACCTTTAATAAAATAAATCCAGCAATATATAAAAAGGATAATAAATATATCAAAATAAGTGGGATTTATTCTAGAAATCAAGATTTAGTATTTGAAAATAATCAATGTAATTCACCACATTGCAGCAATAAAGGAAACAAAACAATGATCACCTTAGTAGGTGCAAAAAAAAGATATGAACATTTAGCAAGAAAAAAGCCTAGAAGCAATGACACCTCAATAGCAATAAGCACATCTAGCACTCAGATCTTAGTTTCTGAACTACTCTCCAATAAAAAGACCAAGGTTACTTGGAGAAGTGGTTGATTCTAGAGTTGAGGAAGGGAAAACACATGATAAACCATGAAAATTTTGTGGTACCAAATAATAAAAGAAATGTTCAAAACAAGATAGAGCATGTCAATGACAAAAGCCAACCCAAAGTAACTTCCCATGGCCAAAGGTGGAACAATCTGAAAATAAAATAATACCAGTGCTGAATTATAACCAACAGGATAAGTATCTATGAGTCTACATTGATAAGTAATTAAATAAAATAAATAAAGGAGAACAGTGCTTCTTCACAGAATTATAATTAATAAATGTACAAGAACTGATGAAAATAGAATATCACTAGTAGGCAAACACCACAGTGATAACAGAGGAAGAAGCAAGATTCACTAATAGATGCTAATATTAGTGGGAAAAGTTTGAGAAGAAACAGAATATTTACACAGTCTCAAAGCATCTTCCCCTATATTAATTAATTAATTGGAAATAACAGTAATTTTACAGTGATGAAACCTGGAAGATAATACCTTAACTAAGCAATCTAGGCTAACATTATCAATAAATGTAATGCAAAAATTCTCTTTATGGTGATCTTCATCAAATACAAAATGAACGACCAAAGCTATGAATAACTATAAACTACAAATACTATAGGAAAGACTGCCCCCTTGTGCCAATCAATATTAAACAGATTAAGGAAGAACACTAAAAATTATCTGACACTAGAAGCACCCAGACTTCTAAAAAGGTCTTGATCTTTCCACGTTCTGATTTCAACAGTTTATATTTAAAGCGGTAATCTTTAAACAAAAAATAAATTGACAGTACATATTAAGCTCATGTGAACGTGACTTTCAGCAGCAAACATCAACATAATTCATAACATTTAACTATTATGGATACTAGCTGCTCAAGTGCTTAGAGGTTGAGTTCATTGAGATAAGTAATTTCCTGATCCTAAGTTCTATAACAATGTACAGAGAAAATAATTAAAGAAGTTAGTACATGTCAGAAAAAAAATAAATGAAGCAGAGACAGAGCATGGCAACTTGCATTAAGATTGTGTGTGTGTGTGTGTGTGTGTGTGTGTGTAAGTTTATCCAAGTTTTTAGGCATTTTCCTTTAAATTCTTAGAAAATAAGGTATTTTCTTTGGATTTGATGGATGACTAATTGCCCTTTATAACGCCTCTTGACATAGGTAAGTGGTATCAGGCCATTCAAACGTAAGTCATCAGTATTATTACCATTATTATTACTAATAACCTATAGAAGTGGGCAAAATTATTAGAGCAATAGACTTGCTAAAGAAAAAAATAGGCGATAAAGCACATATTTCTGGTGATAATTAAGTGATGTGAACATAATTTTTTTTCTTTTTGGTGTGTGTGTTTTTTTTAATATATTTTTTTTATTGATTTTTTACAGAGAGGAAGGGAGAGAGACAGAGAGTTAGAAACATCGATGAGAGAGAAACATCGATCAGCTGCCTCCTGCAAATCTCCTACTGGGATGTGCCCGCAACCCAGGTACATGGCCTTGACTGGAATCGAACCTGGGGCCCTTCAGTCCACAGGCCAACGCTCTATCCACTGAGCCAAACCGGTTTCGGCTGAATATAATTTTTGGTATCGAGGGCATATCTCTTCTAATTATTGTTGGAACAGTGGAATTCCATTTCAACTGAGCAAGATCAACTAGAGAATTAAATGAATTAGCAATGATAAAAGCACTTATAATAAACACCACAAAAATTTCTTATATAAGCAAATGAATTACTAAGTATGGAAAACTACAATAGTATATGCATACATTCAGTAATACCTACTTTCGAAGGTGCTCATGTTCTTTCAAAAATAGTTCAGTTCTTCTGTTGTTTACTCCAGACCCACTTTTATATGACCTAGAACAAAATAGAGAATATTAAAGAACATTTTTGCAGATTTAAGAACATTTTGGCAGATGTTGCAAAAAAAAAAAAAAAAAGATTAATGTGACAACTCTAGTAATAGCCAAAGTGGACAAATTAAGCCCCTACATAGTTTTAAGTTAACAATTAAAATGCATATTCCTTTTCATCTCCTTCTAAAAATGAAATCCTATCTAATAAAAGAGAAACATGGTAATTGGCGTACGACCGATACCCTTTTCATTGGCTAATCAGCGAGATATGCAAATTAACTGTCAGCCAAGATGGCGGCCGGCAGCCAGGCAGCTTGAAACTAACATGAGGCTTGGTTGCCTCAGTGACAGAGAATCGTTGGTTTCCAACGTTCCCCGCCTGCCGCTGCCTCTGAGCGGGCAGTTTAAGAAACATTGTAACAAATACGCCCAACTTCAGCCAGCAGATTCGCAACATTGTAAGCAAAGGCCAGAAACCTACTTTCAGCCAGAGGCCTAAGAGCTGGAGCCAAGCCTCAAGCTAAAGCTGGCCCAGAATTAAAAAAAAAAAAAAAAAGGAAAAAAGGAGCGTTTGGGAGTTCAGTCACCCCCAGCCTGAAAACAGCCCTCAGCTCCTCACCCAGACTGGCCAGGCACCCCAGTGGGGACCCCCACCCTGATCCAGGACACCCTTCAGGGCAAACCAGCCGGCCCCACCCGTGCACCAGGCCTCTACCCTATATAGTGAAAGGGTAATATGCCTCCCGGCACCGGGATCAGCGTGACAGGGGGCAGCGCCCAAACCCCCTGATCGCCCTGCGGCTCTGTGTGTGACAGGGGGCGGGGCCACAACCTCCCTATCCACCCTGCTCTGTGCCTGATAGGGGGGAGCTCCCCCCCCCCCCCACGGGCCCTGCTCTGTGTGTGACGGGGTAGAGCCATAACCTCCCCATCGGCCCTGCCCTGAGTGTGAGAGTGGCGGCGCCCCAACCCCCTGATCCGCCCTGCTCTGTGGGTGATAGAGGGCAGCACCCCAACCCCCTGATGGGCCCTGCTCTGTGCGTGACAGGGTACAGAGCCCCAACCCCCTGATGGGCCCTGCTCTGTGTGTGACAGGGGGTTGCTCCACAACCTCCCCATCGACCCTGCCTTGAGTGTGACAGGGGGCAGCGCCCCAACTCCCCAATCAGCCCTGCTCTGAGCCCGACCAGGGGCTGCACCTAGGGATTGGGCCTGCCCTCTGCCACCCGGGAGCAAGCCTAAGCCAGCAGGTCGTTATCTCCCGAGGGGTCCCAGACTGCTAGAGGGCACAGGCCAGGCTGAGGGACCCCCCCTCCCCCCTCGAGTGCACAAATTTTTGTGCACCGGGCCTCTAGTTTATTATAAATAAATATGAATAGCTCTAATTTAGGCTTAAGAGTTCATTATTTTTCACCAAAATAATCCAGTATTATTAAACAAACAAAAATCTTACTTTTCCTTTCTTTGTCTATTATCTCCTATATTTTTATTTTCTCCAAGTGTAAGTAAACTTTGGACTGATTATTACACAGCACATGGGATGGAAGAGCTACTGAAATGGAGTGTTTCCTTCATAATGGTACATGTAGTCCATCAACTGAAGCCTAAGGAGCACTAAACTGAAGCTAATGACCTGCCAATTTTGGCATACTTAAGGACTTTTATCTTGGTCTTAATCACATTAAAATTTATAAGAAAATGCCTTGTGTCACTAACCTCCTATGTTTCTGTTCTTTACTCACAATAAGTATTAAGAACAAAAATTAAAACATCAAGGAACTGTACATATCCTGCAGTAAGACAAAAGAGGGTTGTGCTGCTAAAACTTATCTACTGGCTGAGAGGCAGTTAGTCTGCAAACCACAGCAGGAAAGAGAACACCAGGAAAAGCAGAATGTTATAACTGAACACACTGGACTTTAAAGACACATGGTTTGGATTTAAATCTATATTCCTTCACTTATTAACCAGTTAGCGACCTTAGACAAGTCTCTCTTTTTTTAAAAAATATATTTTATTGATTTTTTACAGAGAGGAAGGGAGAGGGATAGAGAATTAGAAACATCGATGAGAGATCGATCAGCTGCCTCCTGCACACTCCCCACTGGGAATGTGCCCGCAACCAAGGTACATGCCCCTGACTGGAATCGAATCTGGGACCCTTCAGTCCGCAGGCCGACGCTCTATCCACTGAGCCAAACCAGTTAGGGCGACAAGTCTAATACCTAGTTTTATAAATGAGAACTAGTAATTGCTATAAATACCAAAAGATTATATGAAACCCAAAAAATGGTATGTAATTGCCAAAAACTTGAAAATGTCATTTATTACTGCTATATCTCATCTAATTGTATTCTGCCTCGTATTATATTAATTTGAGTAAGTGCCTAACTGCCTTCTAACACCTAGAGGGCCAGGTTGGTCTTTTCATTTCTACCTTTTACTGTGACTGGCATAGTGTCTTACTCATGGACGGCAATCAGGAAATAGTTTCGATGAATAGATGAACATGTTTCTTTTATGATCATCTCTCAGGAAACAAGTTATTAAAATGGGCTGTATTCTAGTCATTTCCACAAATTATGGGGAAGCTAAATGCCTATATATTAAAGGCTGTTCCCTACACTGGTCCAAAATGCATCCCTTAAGAGGTATATGTAAACAGACTGTTCAGAAATTAAAAGATTTACATGTCCTTAAAAACTAAAAATATTACAAAGTTCCTAATTATGGCAAGAATGTTTAGGGGTGTTTTTTTACTCCTATATGTTACACAAAGTACATGTCTAAAAATAAAAAACAGGTAAAACAGAAACAAACAGTAAAAATTATTTTTCCAAGACAATTTCTGGAGGTAGATACCTAACTGTGATGGCTGAAAAATCGTGGGTTAGAGTTTTGAACAAAGTTTTGAATGCAATGAGTACTAAATTATTTCTGCTGCAAAACTGTCTTACTCTTACAACAAAATAAAGAATCTTGAGGAAATGTTTCTCAGAGTACACTACATCATCTTATGATTGATAATGTATATCACAGCTTATGAATCATAAGTAACATACTCATGAAATATAAGATTCATAAACTTACCACAAGTGAGACAATGATAGGCATCAAGAGTGGGAAGTCTTCAGCTTTATTCAGTGGTTCTCAACCTTCTGGCCCTTTAAATACAGTTCCTCATGTTGTGACCCAACCATAAAATTATTTTCGTTGCTACTTCATAACTGTAATGTTGCTACTGTTATGAATCACAAGGTAAATATCTGATATGCAGGATGGTCTTAGGTGACCCCTGTGAAAGGGCCGTTCGACCGCCAAAGGGAGCGTGACCCACAGGTTGAGAACCACTGAATTAGATGCTCAATAGATTCAGCCTTGTTGGCTGTGCTGAGTTGTGAAAAAAAAAAAAAAATCAAAAATGGCCCTGGCTGGTTGCTCAGTGGTTAGAGTGTCGGCCCCCAGAACAAAGGGTCTTGGGCTTGATTCCCAGTCAAGGGCATGTACCTCGGTTGCAGGTTTGATGCCTGCCACCCACCAGAGCAAGTATGGGAGACAAGGGTCAATGTGTCCTCTTACATCGATGTTTCTCTTTCTCTCTCTCTTCCCCCCTCCTCCCTCCCTTTCACTCTCTCTAAAAATCAATGGAAATAATATCCGAGGGTGATGATTAAAAAAAGAAAAAAGAAATGTCAAAAATGTATATGAACTGCTGGAATATATTATTGAATATGAGGTAAAGGTAGGTAAGAAAAGAACAAACCTTTAATGTTATGGATTAAGATCAGCATAAAAATATTGGAAATCTTTAAATAACTTTACATACAGTTATAATTTTAGGGAAAAAAACAGATATGTTTCAGATTCCAGGAAAGTAAAAGCTACTTTAATAGTTTCCTGAATATATACTTGTACGGGCAAGATAGAGGGGTAGGTAGGTCATAATCAGGAAGCAAAACACAGAGAGCTTCAGTTACTGGTAATGTTATAATTCTTAAGGTGGGTGGTAGGGGATCAGAGAAAAACTCATGAAGATATCATGTAAGCTGGACTTTGAATTAAGACAGGAAAGCCAAGGTGAGCAGGAGGCAATGGTAAAACTAGGGGAAGCTGGGGTTAAGACCACCAAAGTAGACCATATTGTAACAGCAATGTTTAAAGAAAGTGAAATAGACATTAGAAACCTTTAAATCTAAACCATGATTCTGCCACTCAATTTGCTGATAATCATGGATATACTCAAAAATCTAAATGTGAACAAACATCCTACAAAAAAATATAAAAGATAACTTACTCAATATCCTTTCGTACTGATCCCATGAGATTCTCCCTTTCCCGTATTGCCATAAAGTTTGCTTTGGTTTTATGGAACTCATGTGTATAATCCTGCAATAAATGGGGAGAAAACTAAGAGAGCACTGAAAGAAATAAAAGTAGAAACCATCCTGCTCCACAGCTTATAACATCATCACTTTAATTTTCTTTCAGGAAATATGTTCTTGCATATACAAGCTTATCTAGTTTTCATTTATGTTAAAGAAATCATACTATATTCTGCTGTACACTTTGTTTTATGAACTAAAGTATCAAGTAATCTTTCCATATTATCAAATAGAAATCTATCTATGACTATCATCAACACTAATAAAAGAGAAAAATGGTAATTGGCGAACGATGATACCCTTTTCATTGGCTAATCAGGGTTAACTGCCAACAAGATGGCGGCTAATTTGCATACGTAGGCACAATGCAGGGAGGCGAAAGGGAAAGCAGGAAGAAGCCCCCTGCCACTGACAGTGAACGGAAACCCAGGGGGGAGCTAAGAGCTGGGGGGCAGGGCAAAGGCGGCCCTGGGGCCGCCTTTGCCCTGCCCCCCAGCCATGATCGGAGAATCAGGCGCCTTTGCCGCCCTGGCCAGTGATAGCAGGAAGTAGGGGTGGAGCCAGCGATGGGAGCTGGGCACCGTCGAAGCTGGCAGTCCCGGGAGCTAGGGGTCCCTTGCCTGGGCTTAAAGCGAAGCCCACGATCGCGGGGCCGCTGCAGCTGCGGGTCCCCCCTGCCCGAGCCGGACACCTCGGCCAGAGGCATTACGCCTGGGCAGGGGCGGAGCCTGCAACCACGGGGAGCTGGGGGTCCCCTGCCCAGGCCTGACACCTCTGCCGGAGGCCTCAGGCCTGATCAAGGGGCCGATCCAGTGATTGGTGATCGGAGGGTGATGAGGGTCAACTCCTCTGGCCAAGGCATCAGGCCTGGGCGGGGGGCGGAGACGGGGATTGGGGGGATATGATGGTCCCCTTGCCCAGGCCTGAAGCCTGGGTCAGAGGCGTCAGGCTTGGGCGGGGGGTGGAGCAAGCAATCAGAGGGAGATGGGGGTCCCCTGCCCAGGCATGATTCCTGGGCCAGAGGCTTCAGGCCTGGGCGGGGGCCAGAGCCAGTGATCGGGGGGAGATGGGGGTCCCCTGTCCAAGCCTGACACCTCTGGCAGAGGCGTCAGGCCTGGGCAAGGGGCCGATCAGGTGATCGGAGGGTGATGGTGGTCTACGCCTCTGGCTGAGGCATCAGGCCTGGGCAAGGGGCAGAGCCAGCAATCGGAGAGGTCTGGGGGTCCCCTGCCCAGGCCTGATGCCTGGGCCAGAGGCATCAGGCCTGGGCTGGGGGCAGAACCAGTGATGGGGGGAAATGAGGGTCCCCTGCCCAGGCCTGACACCTCTGTCAGAGGCGTCAGGCCTGGGCAAGGGGCCGATCCTGTGATTGGTGGGTGATGGGGGTCAACGCCTGAGGGCTCCCAGTATGTGAGAGGGAGCAGGCTGGGCTGAGGGACACTCCCCCCCCCCCCCACACACACCCAGTGCACGAATTTCGTGCACCGGGCCCCTAGTAATTTAATAAAATACCTATTGATGAACATTTTAGTTGTTTTATTTGCTGTTAAAAAATGCCACAATTGCCCTCGCAGGTTTGGCTCACTGGATAGAGAGTCGGCCTGCGGACTGAGGGGTCCCAGGTTCGATTCGGGTCAAGGGCATGTACCTCGGGTGCAGGCACATTCTCATTAGGGGGTGTGCCGGAGGCAGCTGATCGATGCTTCTCTCTCATCGATGTTTCTAACTCTCTATCCCTCTCCCTTCCTCTCTGTAAAAAACGCAATAAAACATATTTTAAAAAAATGCCACAATAAACATTCTTGTATATATATTTTATTGAATTCTCTTTCTCCCTTATTAAAGTGTATTTAAAGAGTAAATGCCTACTAGAATAATTAGATCAAAGAATCTTACATTTAAATCAGACTGCACTAATTTATGTTCCCAGCAAAATGAATGAATACCCATTTTCCTATACTCTTGCCAATAATAGGTTACACATGTTCCAATATTTGCTAATCTAACAAGTGAAAAATCCTATCTCATCTTGATTTGGGAAGGCAGCTATACATCTTTATATGGCTTTGGCAATTCATTTTCTGGATACAAGTTCATATCCTTTGCCCATTTTCATATTAGGCTAACTTTTTTCTTATTTCTATTATTTCTCTCTACAGTAAGCAAATTATTTTTTATAGTTTCTGGTATTAGGTTTTGCTTAGAAAGTCTTTTACTACCCAAAATGGATAAATTCACCCTTGCTTTATTCTGTACTTCCTTTTTCTACATATAAATCTTTGATCCATCTGGAATTTATTCTGGATGGAAGAAATGATAATTTGAGGTTCTTCCCCAACCCCCCGAAATAATTAGCCAATAGTTACAGCTCTATTTTATAACCTCTCTTTTTCCCATGAATTTAAAATACTACCTTTATGGTAAAACTAAATTTCCATGCATATTTGGGTCTATAGGTGAACTTTATTCAATTCCATCATTCCCTTTCTCTCTAGAATCAAACTCTTAATTTTTCTAGCTTCTTCACAGGTTTTAATATCTGGCAGAACTAAGCATCCTTTACTACTTATCTTAATTTTCACATGTTTTTTCTTGGTTAATCTTGTATGCCTATGATTCCAAATAGAATCATTTTGCCATTTTTTTTAAAAAAGGAACAAATAAATTTTAAAAACCTGTTACTTTCATTGGAAATGCATTCAATTTATAGGTTGATTTAGAGAGAAATCTTCCCATCCAAAAGCAGAGTAAATATTTTACATTTCTCAGTATAGTTTTATGCATTCAAGTCCTGTATATCTTATTACATTTATACATAGGCTGTTATAATTTCTTCCACTGTATTTTCGAACAGGTTATTGTTTATATGAGAAAAACTACTTGCCTTTACATATTAACTAGAGGCCTGGTGTATGAAATTCGTGCACTCAAGGAAGGGGGGGGTCCCTCAGGCTGGCCTGTGTTCTCTCACAGTCCAGGAGCCCTTGGGGGTTTGTCTGACTGTGCCTAAGCCGTCAGCTGGACATCTTTAGCACTGCCGCGGATGTGGGAGAGGCTCCTGCCACCACTGTGCTTGCCAGCATGAGCCTGGCTTCTGGGCTTCTAGCTGAGCAGCACTTCCTCTGTGGAAGCACACTGACCACCAGGGGCATCCTACATTGAGCGTCTGCCCCCTGGTGGTCAGTGTGCATCATAGCAACCAGTCACTCTGCCATTTAGTCTATTTGCATATTAGCCTTTTATGATATAAACTAGAGGCCCGGTGCACAAAAATTTGTGCACTGGGGGTGGGGGGGGGCCGTCAGCCTGGCCTGTGCCCTCTCGCAGTCTGGGACCCCTCAGGGGATGACCACCTGCTGGCTTAGGCCCGCTCCCCAGGGGATTGGGCCTAAGATGGCAATCAAACATCCCTCTGGCAGCCTGGCAGCCCTCAGGGGATGTCCACTTGCCAGCGGGGAGCAGGCCTAAACTGCAGTTGGACATCCTTAGCGCTGCTGAGGAGGTGGGAGAGGCTCCCACCACCACTGCTGTACTGACAGCCATCAGCCTGGCTTGTGGCTGAGCAGAGCTCCTCCCATGTGAAAGCGCCCTGACCACCAGAGGGCAGCTTCTGCATTGAGCGTCTGCCCCCTGGTGGTCAGTGTGTGTCACAGTGATCAGTCATTCCCAGTCCTGCTGTTAGGGTCAGTTTCCATATTACCTGTTTACTATATAGGATAGAGGCCTGGTGCACAGGTGGGGGCTGGCTGGTTTGCCCTAAAGGGTGTCCCGGATCAGGGTGGGGGTCCTACTTGGGTGACTGGCCAGCCTTGATGATGGGATGATGGCTGTTTGCAGCTGGTCACACCCCCTTCAGGGTGGGGGTCCCGCTTGGGTGCCTGGCCAGTCTGGATGAGGGGCTGAGGGCTGTTTTCAGGCTGGTGGGCAACTGAAGCTCCCAGTCTCTCCTTTTTTCTTTTTTTTCATTCTGGGATTAATTTACCTTCTATAGCTGTCACTGGAGTTGAGAGCAGGCTCCAGCTCTGAGGCCGTTGCCGGCTGAAAGTAGGTACCTGGGTTTGTTTAGATTCTATAATTGAAACTCTGTTGCCATCACTGGCCCCTCTAAGCTCTGAGGCTGCCATGGCTGAAAGCAGGTTTCTGGGGTTTGTTTAGGTTCTATAATTGCAACATTGTTTCATCCGGAGCTCAGAGCTGAGCTGCGGCAGGTGGGGAACATTGACTTCCTCCATCACTGGAGCAAGCAAGTCTCATGTTCATGTTCGCTTCAGCTGCCTGGCTGCCGGCCGCCATCTTGGTTGGCAGTTAATTTGCATATCTCGCTGATTAGCCAATGGGAAGGGTAGTGAAGTTATGGTTAATTACCATGTTTCTCTATAATTAGGTAGGATGTGATCTATAATCTCTCCGAATTTGTTCCTAATACATTTTTTTAGTTTTCTTTGGTTGTATTAGCTATATAATCTTATCACTGCCACATAATACAAATTTTATCTCTTCCTTTATCTTGTTTTTCTTTATTAATTGCACCACAAAGAACTTCTAAAACAATATTAAACATTGTGGTGACAGTGGGTATTCTTGTTGTTGTTGTTTTTTTCTTTTCCTTTAATGGGAATTTTTTAGTGCTCTATTATTAAGCATGATGCTAAATTTTAATCTGAAATAAACATTTTTTTTTTGCATTAGGCAACTAAAGTATCCTTCTATTCCTACTTTTAACAAGAGTTTTTTACATTAGCAATGGCTGCTGAATTTTTTCAATATTAAAAAGATTTGCCCTCCTATTTTATAGTATATATTAACAGCCCATATATAAATCTTTAAGAGTTTATTTCATTTGGTTTTAATATTTTTCTCAAACAATATTCTAAATATAGTAAATTATTCCTCTTCCATGTTATCTTCGAAGGCTAGTAAAAGTATACTCTAAACCACCATATTATTGACTATGCATGACCATTGGCTATTTCACTGTTTCAGTTAGCTAGCGAGGTTTCCCATGGTTTATTTACCTACTGATGAATAGTATTCAATTTACCAGGCAAAAGCAAGAGTTCTTAGATATCAGACATTTTCAGAGTTTTATAATACCCAGAAAAAAAAAAGTAAAACAAGACAAATTTCTATAGCATGGCATTTATCCTCTCAGAAGATTTCCCCGTGTGTTCTCTTAAGTACATGTGCACACAATCTATTCAGGGATTAAAATAAACCCCATAACAACATAAAACTCTCAAGCCCAGTGTATTACCTGCAATATGTCTCTATGTCGCTGTAATGTATGCATCAGTGCTGCATTCAAGGAGGGGACACCTGCACTGTTGGTATATTCTGCCATTTTATCATTTACTCCTGTAAGCTAAAAAAAAAAGAGAAAGGAAAAAAATATATATGTATTTTAGAAAGCACTATAAAGAGATAAAATAAATTATTTGCCTGTTTACCCTTTGGCTAACAGCAACAAATAAACCAAAAACAAGAAGCTAGTACGCAAGGATTCAGTACTTCCACCAAGTAATACATAAAATTAAAAAAAAAAAAATTCTCATGGGACCTGGAAATAGCTGTGATCAAAATTCAAGTGGCTTAAGAAGCACACACCTTCAATGAAAAGGTGGTGACTTCAACAAATGTCTGTGTTAATATAATCTAATACCATATCTAACAAATACACAATTTTTAGCAAAAAAGCCATTTAACAGAAAGTCCTTACCCTTGCCAAAAGCTGTTCAATCTCAATTGCCATTGTTTCAAACATTCTGTCTTGGCTTGATCCATTTAAAAGAGGTGTTGTGTCAGAGCTAAAGAGAAGTTCAAATAGAGAGGATCTATTACTTAAAACTAATCTTTTAAAACATACTTAAAATAATAAGGTAATTATTCTTAAGAGGTCAAGTATAATCCCTGAGCAATTCTTTCTGTTTCTTAAGAAACTATAATTTTTTAAAAGAAACACACACACACACACATTTTATTTGGAAATAATTTCAAATGTACAAAAATTTGAAAAATTAAAACAGTACCATGAGAAGAAAACCCACATAGCTTTATCTTATCCCATTTGCTTTACCACTTGCTCTCTCTCTCTGAATCATATGAAGGCAATTTATATATATCATGGTTTTTTACATTTAAATTCTTTAGGGTGTATATTCTAAGAATCAAGATACTCTCTTACAGCACTACAGTATAGTTGTCAACTTCCTAAGTGTATACTGGTACATTTTTATTTAACCTGCTGTCAGTTGTCCCAATAGAGTCATTAATACCTTTCTTCCCTTCCAGTTTAAGAGTCAATCTACGGTCTGCTACTGCATTTAGTTGTCATGTCTCCATAGCTTTCTTTCTTTTCTTTTTTTTTTAAAATATATTTTATTGACTTTTTACAGAGAGGAAGGGAGAGAGATAGAGAGTCAGAAACATCGATGAGAGAGAAACATCGATCAGCCGCCTCCTGCACACCCCCCACCGGGGATGTGCCCGCAACCCAGGCACATGCCCTCGACCGGAATCGAACCCGGGACCCCTCAGTCCGCAGGCCGACGCTCCATCCACTAAGCCAAACCGGTTCCAGCTCCATAGCTTTCTTTAATCTGGAACATTTCAACAGTCTTTTGGGGGGCATTTTATGCATTAACATTTTTTTTTTTTAAATAGAAAAGTTCCTCATTTTTGTTCATTTGATATTTCCTTGTGAGTAGACTGAGGTTATGCATTCTCTGCCAGAATACTGCAAAGGTAATATTATAGTCTTTTTAGAGTATTACATCTAGAGGTATAATTTATATGCAGAAAAATACAAGAATCATAAGGGTATAGCTTGATGCCTTTTTTGTATATTCGTATACCCATATAATCAACAAAGTAAAAATTGAGAATATTTCCACTGACTCAAGAAGTTTTCTTGTGCCTCTTCCCAGTCAATGCCCACCCCAAGGAAACCATTAGTCTTTCTTCTATCTCTATAGATTAGTGTTTCATGTTTACAGATTTTTAAAATTGATTTTTGGAGATAAAAGAATAGGGAAAGAGAAACATCGATGTGAGAGAAGAACATTGATAGGTTGCCTCCTGTACACGCCCCAACTGCATCAAGCCCGCAACCTAAGTACAGCATATGCTTTGACGAGGAATCAAACCTTTTCTGATATAGGGGACACTGCTCCAAACAACTGAGCCACCCAGCCATGGTTCTAGCTCTTTGTGTCAGAGCCAATCCAAGATTCTGCAGTTGTATCTTAAAATGTGCCTGGACAAAAATTCTCTATATACTACTAACACAAATCCTCCCCTACAAGACATATGAAAAAGAAAAACTGGTCTGAATGTAAGCTCTGTGAGAAGGGAAACTGTGTCTCATTCATCTATATACCTAGCTCCTAAAATTTTGCTTGGCACATGGTAGGTGATTAATGGATACTTGTTGAATGAATGAGAAGGCAAATCTCTACATTCACCATTCTCAGGAGAATAGGTGAGTCCAGGGAAATGGTCAAAACTCATTCTCCACAATACTAAAATTCAGTTAAATTTAATTCATTTTATAGGTATGTGATGATTCATAGGCCAATAAGTTCTCCAAATACAGAAACTAAAAAAATTACTCATCACTGAGTTTATTCATCATGACATGCTTTCAACCTGAGCAATACACAAAACACTTCAGAATGCAAATTGAAAAGAAAAAAAAAAAGAATGCAGAGTGGATCTTGATCCTCATGGCCTTAAGTTTCTTATCGAAGGGGACAGTTAGGCTGAAGTAATTCCACAAAGTCGGTCCCAGTTTTATTGCAGAATTTCTCCAGGAATGTTTTCAAGATAGTTTTTCCTTTAAAGGAGTCACAAAAGTATTAAGTTCATGAAGCACAGAGAACACAGAAAAAGTATCATGTAATTGTATCTCTTAACTATTTGGAGTTTTAAAATTATATAATCACTGGCATAGCCAAGTGGGAGACTTAAATTCAGGAAATAAGCTTAATACATATAAAAGAATATTCCTCATTCTTTTACTTGCTAAGTAAAGGTGAGCCCAAAGCAATGCAGTACGATGAAAGCTATGTGTGACATGCCAATAGCTTACTTTTAGATCCTAGAGTCAATATGTTGGCCCTGCTATCTTTAATTCTTTAATAATGTGCCCTATTAAAAAGAAGCAATAAGGGAATACGGGGGACATCTGTAATACTGTCAATAATAATATATATATTATTTAAAATTAAAAAGGAAGCAACAGTTTGGCTATAGTGCTGGAATGAGTCTTTTGTTGAAATGTGCAAGAGAGTGGGCTCTGGAGATAGAAAGACCTGGGTTCAAATCCAAGTTCAGTTATTATTATTATTAATTGAGAAAAATATTGCACCCATGACCAATCCTCACAAAAGTATGTAAAATAGAGAAGATAACAACTAACAACTCTGCTACCTGCAACTTCACTGGAGATACATAAAACATTTTTATAGGTAAAAAGTGTGCCCAGCAATCTTTTTTAAAAATTAAATATATTTTTACTGATATCAGAGAAGAAGGGAGAGGGAGAGAGAGAGAAAAAGAAAAATCAATAATAAGAGAGAATCATTGATCGGCTGCCCTCCTGCATGTCCCACACTGAGGATCGAGCCCACAACCCAGGCATGTGCACCGACTGGGAATCAAACCCTGACCTCCTTAATGATCAACCACTGAGCCACTGCAGCTGGGCCCCAGCAGTCTTTATATAAAGCTCTTAGAATAGTACCTGACACATGATAAAACACTCTGTGTCAACTATTAAAATTATTATTAATTAGCAAAAGTTGGAAACAATGTCCATCTACAGAATAAATTGTGATACAATAATATAATCCTATATAATAAAAGGCTAATATGCAAATTGACCGAATGGCAGAATGATCGGTCGCTATGATGCACACTGACCACTAGGGGGCAGACACTCTGTGCAGGAGCTGATAGTCAGTGTGGTCCCACAGGGGAAGTGCCACTCAGCCAGAAGCTGGGCTCACCGCTGGCGAGCGCAGCAGAGTGGCAGGAACCTCTCCCACCTCCACGGCAGTGCTAAGGGTGTCCGACTGATGGTCCGGACATCCCCCGAGGGCTCCTGGACTGCGAGAGGGTGCAGGCCGGGCTGAGGGACTGCCCCCCGCCGAGTGCACAAATTTCGTGCACCGGGCTTCTAGTGTAATAATAATGTATGTTAAATGTATTCATAGCTTAATCTCAAAGATAATGTTAAACCAAAAAGCAAGTTGCAAAATAACTTTGATAGGATATTATGAATTGTTTAGGAATACAAACATATACCATAAAATATATATGGAGATTATGAGGATGAAAAAAATGGATGCTATCAGGGGCTTAACTGAATTGGTCAAGATTATTTCTTAAAGTGGGAGATAAGAACATGAGAATCCAATATATTATTCTTTATACTTTTCTACATGTCTGAAATATTTCCTAATACTTTCAAAACAAGTGAATGGCCTAAAGTGAGCAAAAGATTCAAAGATAAGAATACATTTTCCAAAAGAACTATCATATGACCCATCAATTCCTTTTCTGGGTATTTATATGAAGAATATGAAAACACTAATTTAAAAAGATATATGCACCCCTATATTATTGCAGCATTACTTACAGTAGCCTAGGTATGAAATAACCTAAGTATCCATCAATGAATGAATGGACTCAGCCGTGAAAAAGATGAACTACTGCCATTTGTGACAACATGGATGGCCCTTGAGGATATTATTCTAAGTTAAGTGAGACAGACTGAAAAGGACAAAAACCATTTGATTTCACTCATATATGAAATACAAAAAAGAAACAAACTAGCAAACAAAATAAACTCACAGATACAGTCAAAAGATGGGCAGTTATCAGAGGGAAAGGAGAACAAGAGGAGGGCAAACATGGGTAAAGGGCGTCAAATGTAAGGTCACAGATGGAAGCTAGGCTTTTGGTAGTGAACACACTACAATGCACACAGATGTCCAACTGCGATGTTGTACACCTGCAGCTTATATGTTATTAACCAATGTTACCTCAATTAATAAAAACACAGTTTCTATACAGTCAATATAGTAGTATACTGGTTACTCATAAAAGAACCAAAATTAAAAATAGCTTAGATGATTAGTAGGGAGGATACACACTGCATTAGATTCATTCTAAATTGCCAGAATAGCAGTGTATGTACTTGGCATTTGGGTAGTTCCTCACATCTATTTAGCAATCAGAAGGTATAAGAATACAATATGGACAAATCAACCACATTTTCTTAAACTGATTGACCTAGAAACTTATTTCTGACACAAGCTCATTCGTAAGCCTTTGCATTTTCCTCCCGACACTGTCACAATTTTTGCCTAAGAACCCCAAATTAATACTAGTTTCAAGAATTAAGAATTTTCATAAATCACTAAAAACAAACAATAACATAAAAATAAAATACCAAAAATCCACCAATAGAACAAATTACAGTTACATTTTAGTTTATTTTTTGATGCTTTAAAAACATTATACAGTTTAAGGCATAAGAGAGAGGATCTGGTAGTACCTATACCTGTCGCGTCTTCCATCTCGGGCACTGCTGTGACTGTAACTCGTGCACAGTTTACTGAAGGAAACTAGTTTCAGGTCAAGTTCATTTTCCAGCTGTCGAGCCTGTTTCCTGAGATCTTTAACGAAATTATAAAAGCAAATGATTCAGACACAAAAAGTGCATCAGTAGACATAAAACTCACAAAGCTATTCTGAAGATAACAAACTATGAAAATGATCATATATTGATCTAGGTTCAATTTAAAAAAAAAAGTTTTAAATGGAAGAAACCAAAGATGTACCCAGCAAAGCAAACGGTCACTTATTTTAAACTTCAGGTGGGGCAGAAGGCAGGGGGGAGATGCAAATTTTCGGCTTTATCCAAAAGACAACTAGACAACAAAGGTTGCTCTAAATCCCTGAAATTATTTATATAGCAACAAATAAATTTTGTTAAGTTAGGGGAAAACAAAAGAAAACACAAATCACAAAGAAACTGACTGCGGTTTATTAATTTACCATTTAACTTTATAAAAAAGAAACCATCACTGTTTTTGACAGAGATTTTCCTATTTCTTTATATCCCAACACCTTATTAGGCTCATGAAATTCTTAATAGTAGAATGACTTAAGCGATTGAGCATGAAGGACAAAATAATCGTTGACAAAGACGTACACAACTGTCTTTCAATAAGCTTACCCAAATTTGGAGAGGCTGAAATTAACCATGACAATGTGCTACTAACAAGGTCAAGTGGAAGTACAACCAAACTGACAGCGTAGGTTTTAATACAACCGAAACAAGCAAGCAGAGACACTGGTTTGGCATCCAAGTGGCTGCGGGAGAGAAGCGGCAGCCCCAACACCCCCATGCAGTTGTAAGGAATCTCATCATTCATGGCGAAGTGGAGGTCAACATGAACGGGCTGGAAGGTGGGAAGAATCCTATGAGGACCTCCTCTTTCAGGACAGAGCAATACAAAATATTATTTCAATACACTCATCAGCCACCAGAAGTAGGGAGCAGCGTAAAGCGTGGAGCGTGTTCCCCCAGAAACCGAGTCTCAGAGCCTCCGCTCTGCGCTCCCGAGAACTGGCTCTGCGGTGTATTGACGATCTGCCGAACCTGCGAGCCCCAGCTTTTCCTTTTCCACACCCCGATCTCCAGGGGTTCCCCGGTGCTACAATGGGCCAGCACAGCGCTTCCAAAACCTGCAGCCCGGCGACGAGTATTCCAGATACCAGCAGCCACTGCTGCAGAAATCAAAACTACCTCCGAGCCAGGACACACGTGTCGCACGGTCACTTTGAATACGGTTTAAAGGACCAGCCGGCCCTCGGTCGCCGGTCACTGCCTTCCCCAGCGGAGAACAGCAAGGAGAGGCATTCTGACAGCACGACAGGCAAGTACGCATGGACTTAATTCAGAATTAAGCATCTGAGACCCCGAGGCTGACAGTGACCATCCTGCCACTGGTGGTGGCTTCCAGAGGCTTCAGGGGGTAGCAACAGGGAATAGTTCAAAAGGAACAAAAAATAATAATTCAGGCTGCAGTAAAGCAAACACTTGGAAGAGAAAAGTGAGCCTTCTCTGCCCGCGCTGCCATCGCGGCCCAGGACATGACTTTCACACGGGTCCTCTTTCAGGAATCAAAGAAACGCGCTCGTCAAACCGCAAGATGATTTTGTGTTTTGTTTTGTTGGTAGAAAAGGTACCACAAATGCAATCATCACAATTCACGCTGGTTCTCTCAACTTTCTCTGATTAACGAAACGGATCTCGGGAGCGGACGGGTCAGGCTATTTCCTCCGCCAGCAAACGGACCCGACCTCCCCGGCCCGGCCCGCGGCAGCCGAGGGCGCTCAGCAGCGGACACTCCGCTCACACAACCGCCCCTCGATGGCCGGGCCGACGAGCTCCTTCCTCCTTCCTCCTTTCTCCTTTCCCTCCCAACTGTCCACGGCGCCGGCTCCTGCGGGCTCCCGGCCTCGGGATACCCTCGCCCAACACTCGTTTCCTCCCCGACTCAGAGTTCACACGAAAGCCCATTCGTCCGGGCTCCGCGACGCTCTCAGCCTGGCTCTCCTCCGGCTACCCAGACCCGGCTTCCTCTCCATCCCCGCTCAGCCCTCCGGGTCCGACCCCCGCCCCAGGCCCCGCCGCCTCTCGGGTCAGCCCCCTGTCCCAGGCGGTTCCTTCTCCTCAGCCCCGAGGCCCCGAGGCTCCCACTGGACGCCCTGCCCGCCCCCGCTCGGCCACACGGAGGCCAGGCCCTTTCCTCTGCTGCCACCCCCAACACCCGTCCTCTCTCAGCCCCTCCGCCCCCAGGTGAGTCCCAGCCGGAGGCCTCGCCCTCACCTTCCCAGTAATTGCTGGTTCCTGCCGCCATCTTTGTTGTCCGACGTCAGTCGGGAGACGAGAGTCCAGGCGCTGCGGCCAGAGAGTCGCCTCCGTGCCTTCTTCCGCCCTGGCGCCAGGGCCGATGGGATACGTGAGCCTCCAGAGACACCGCCACCTGGTGGTCGATTGATCGCTTGACACCCCTCGAGGGGCGCGACTGAAAAATCTCATGCCTGGCGCCGGACCCGCCTGCTTTTCGGAGGCTCCTATCCGTTCTCTGCACTGCAAGGTTTCATCATCGCATCATCGCCCTCTGCTCCGTTCATCCCCTCTCTCAGCAGGACCTACCTGTCTGAGAAGAAAGTCTTCCTCAGACCCAGCTCCTGTTTGCCTCACCTGCTCGCCGTGCACCTCTTCAGCTGGCCTCTTTCCCGTCTCAGAGCCAGAGGCCCTTTTCCTCCCAAACCCAACCGACCACTTCATCCTACCTGCGCCCCGTGCTCCGTCATCCCGGACCTCTGACCATCGTGCCCTTCTGCACGGTCGCCTTCTCCTCTGTCTGCAGTAGCTCCAGTCCCAGCCCTCTTCCTTCCAGCCACCGAATCCAGACCGTGCGTGCTAACTGCTTCCATGGGTCATCCTGACCCCCCAAGCTGTTAGCTGCTGTCCAAACCCGCCCTTTATAGAGACATAAACGCGGTCTACTTCTGTCCACATTTTACCAGCTCCAGCGAAATGTAGGAACCTTACGTGCGGGAAAGGTATTTAAATCACACTTGTCCCTTTACCCGCTCCCATCTATACTTGCCTTTAACATTTCCTCTACATTCATTGAGAACTACATCAGACGTTATAATTTTTGTTCCAACTGTCAGACATAATTTTTTTAAAATATATTTTTTTATTATTGATTTCAGAGAGGAAGGGAGAGGGAAAGAGAGATAGAAACACCCCGAGCCCGCGACCCGGGCATGTGCCCTGACCAGAACTGAACCGTGACCTCCTGGTTCATAGGTCGAAGCTCAACCACTGAGCCATGCCAGCTGGGCCAACTTAATTTATAGAATTCAAAAGAAGAAAGAAAGTGTTCCATGTTTACCCAGATTTTACCCTTTCCATTTTTCTTTCTTCCTTCCTGATGGCCCAAGATTTCTTCTTTTATAATTTTCTTTCTGCTTCAAGAACGTCCTTTAGCCATCTTTTTTTTTTCTCCCCTTTAGCCATCTTTGAAAGAGTAGGCCAGCTGGAGACAAATTCTATTAGTTTTGCTTCATCTGAGAATGTCTTGATTTCCCCTTCATTGCTGAAAGATGCCGTTGCCAGAAATAGAATCTGGGGCTGACAATTTATTTCTTCTTTCAGCACTTGATAAAAGTGACAATTCCTCCTGGCGTCCACAGTTTCTGGTGAGAAATTGGCTGTTTTAGATGTTTTTCTACTGTAGGTGAGGCATCTTTCCTTTTTCGCTGCTTTCAAAAATTTTGTTGTTAATTCTCACCCAACCAGGTTTTTCCCTTGATTTTTTAGAAGGACAGAGCGAGATGGAGAGAGAGGGAAGGAGAGAAACATCATTGTGAGAGAGAGACATCGATTGGTTGCCTTCTGCACACACCCTGACTAGGGGTGGGGATCAAACCTGCAACCCAGGTATGTGCCCTCGATGGGGAATCACACCCAAGGCTCTCTGGTTCACAGGCCAATGCTCTGACCATTGAGCACACCAGCCAGGGCTGCTTTCCAAACATTTTATTTTTGACATAAAAAGAGCTGGCAGACAGCTCTGGTGGGAGAGGGAATGTAATGAGGGGGTTGTGGAAGGATTGAGCAAAAAGCAAATAGAGAGAGAGAGAGAGAGAACTCATGAACAACAGTGTGGTGACTGTGCGGGGGGGGGGGGGGGAGAGTTGATGGGGGGAGGTGAAAGAGGGCATAGAGGGCATAAATGATGATGGCAAAAAGTTAAATTTTTTTTAAAAGTTTACCAATCCCCATATCAGGTTTGGGGTTGAATATAATGAGGAAATCTAAAATATTTCCTTCTGAAATAGATATTTTTATTCTACTTGCTAAAACACATATGGCAATAAAGTTTGGTTTCCATCCTTTGGGGGAAAAACATTTTTCTTTAGTTTTCAGAAGGTTGACTGTGATGTGTCTCAGTGTAGATTTCTTTGGTTTTATCCTGCTTGGGGTTTGCTCAGCTTCTTGAATCTTAGATTTATGTTTTGCCAAATTTGGGGACATTTCAGCCATTATTTCTTCTAATACTTATTCTGCCCCATATTGTTTCCTCTCTTCTCGGGAAACTCCAATGACATGAATAGTAGGTCTTTTGTTAAAGTCTTACATATCTCTGAGGGTCTACTAATTTTTTTTCTATTTTCTGTTGTTCATATGGGATCATTTGTACTGTTTTGTCCTCATGCTCACAGAGGGTTGCTTTTCCTCTGTCCCTTCTATTCTGCTTTGAGCCTATTCACTGAGTTTTTTAAATTATTGTATTTTTCAGCTCTGGCCTGTTTGGCTCAGTGGATAGAGCATCAGCCTGCGGACTGAAAGGTCCCAGGTTTGATTCCGGTCACATGCTGGGGTGCAGGCTTGATTCCCAGTAGGGGGCATGAAGGAGGCAGCCCATCAATGATTCTCATCATTGATGTTTCTTCTCTCTCCCTCTCCCTTCCTCTCTGAAATCAATAAAAATATATTTTTAAAAATTATTGTATTTTTCAGATCTAAAATTTCCATTTGGCTCCTCATTATATCTTCTGTTTCTTTGCCGAGACTATCATTTTTTCCTAAGTTTATTTGTAATTGCTCATTAAAATATTATTAGATCCTTGTCAGATAATTCCAACAGCTGTGGCATCATGATGTTGGCATCCATTGGTTGTCTTTTTTCATTCAAATGGAAATTTTCTGGGCTCTTGGTATAGTGAGTGATTTTAAAAATTGTATCCTAGATACTTTAGGTATTATAAGACTCTGCATCTTATTTAGATCTCCATTTAAGCAGAGCTTCTATGACAGCGTGCTCGCAGGGGAGGTGGGGGACTTCCTTGTTCCTGCCAGGGGGAGTGGACGTTCAGGCTTTCCCGTGGCCTCTTGATACCTTGTTCCTGCTCCCCACGTGGCCTCCACAGACACCAGGGCGGCCTCATTGCCGCAGTGCATGGCGGAAGTCCTGGCTCCTCTCTGGGCCTTCTTTGACACCGCCCAGAAGGTGGGGAGGAGTGCCTTCATGGCCGCCAGGTGAGCATGGAGTGTAGGCTTCCCTCGCAGCCTTTGCTGGCCGTGGGTAGAGACAGGACTCCGGTTTTTTTCTGAGCATTTGGCTGGGGTAGTGCGATTATTGTCTAAAACTACTCTGTCGTGGTAGGCTGCCTCTTTCCTGGTTCTATGGCCAAAGACGTCTTTTCTTTGGGCTTTTCCCCCTGCCTATACCCTTTGACATTTCAGGGTTGCCAGTTTCTCCAGTACCCATTGTGGGGTATGAGGCAACACGCATTATGGGATCTATAAGGCAAAAAGATAACCAGGGAACTCACCGCTGTGGTGTTTCTTGGATCCTGAGGTCCCTCTCTGTTCTGCCTTCTTCTTCCACCATTCTGAGATTTCGTATTTGTTTTATATATAATGCACGAGGGTTTTTTGTTTTGCTGTGCTTAGTGGAAGAGAAATACATCTACTCCATCTTGTCCAGAATCAAAAGCCTCCATTTTTAAATAGGTTTTAATTATTTTCTAAAATGCTTCATCTTGTCTTCTACTTTCTTGTATTCATCACCATTATTTTAAAGTTTCTGACTGAGATGAAAAAATCTGTAACTCCCAGGGGACTATTCCTATTTTTTTCTTGATCTTTCATTATTTGATATTGTCTTTTGATAATAAAAGTAACTTCTGATTGGATGCTGCATATTGTAGGTTAGAATGTGTACCAATCATTTGAGGCTTCAGATGACATCTTCTTCCTCCAGAGACAGTTCACTGCTACTTCTTGCAGAAGGTAGGGGCACATCAGCTCACAGGAAGGGGTGGGACCAAGATCAAGTGGAATTGTATCTTTGTACCAATTGCTTTGTTTCTGATGAGCCCTTACTTCTAATGTACAGCTACTTACGTGTCTTAACTGAGAGTCTGTTGACCAGTGGCCTCTTCCGTGGTAGGTGCTGAACTTGTATTTTCCCTGACCCACTGATACTGCCTACAGCTTCTGCTCATGCTGCTTCTTGCCTAGCCTCTCTGCTGCTAGCTGTCTCTCTTAGTCACCACCTAACAATCAGCAAATGCCTCCAGGTGAAAACTTTTGTTTTATTCACCTCCAAACTCCCTTTGCATCTAGACCCCATCAGTCCTGTTACCTTAGTACAGCCATGGGCAAACTACGGCCAGTGGGCAGGATCCGCCCGTTTGAAATGAATAAAACTAAAAAAAAAAAAAAAAAAAAAAAAAGACCGTACCCTTTTATTTAATGATGTTTACTCTGAATTTATATTAGTTCACACAAACACTCCATCCATGCTTTTGTTCTGGCCCTCCGGTCCAGTTTAAGAACCCATTGTGGCCCTGAGTCAAAAAGTTTGCCCACCCCTGCCTTAGTAACTCTCCAATCCTTCAAACAGCTTAAAAAAAAAATGTTGCCCACTTGGCATCTAGGCAGTCTTCTCACCCTCCAGTCTTCAAACTTCTCCCAGGCTAGCCTCTAACCTGGAACACCTTTCTACTCCAAGTCTTGCTTGCCTTGTTTACACAGTAATAGGAAATAGGATTCCATCTAACTCCAGCCAAAATGCCAAAGAAATAACATGCGTTCTTTTAACATTCTACTGATTAATGTAAGGCGGAAGTTATACTATTAAAGTTAAAATTGGGCTTTAGATGCTGATTTGATTGTTTTTAAATTGTGGTTAGTAAATGACTGTATTTATCTGAGGTATGCAATGAATACCATAGAATCATTGGCATTCTAACTGCAAGTGAGAATAAGAGATGAAGATCTACACGATGGCGTTTATTCATAACTGAGTAGTGTATTAGCACTGAGCATTCATGTTTGTTGAAAACAATCAGTGTCTAGAAATCTGGAAAACGGAACATAATCAGATGACTGTTCATGATACAAATCAAAAGGGTCTTGATTCAGTTATGAGAAATCTCCTGACAAAAATTCAGGAAAATGTTTCAAACATTGGGGACAAAGAAACACCATCACTGTTCAGACTTCTTGCAGCAGTTAAGACTGTTTTCACTGAATAAACATACATATAATCTGATTTTATTTATAAACAAACTAGAGGCCCAGTGCACAACATTCGTGCACTGGAGGAGGGTACCCTCAGCTCGGCCTGCGGCCTCTTGCAGTCCGGGAGCCCTCTGGGGATGTCCGACTGATGGCTTAGGCTCCCGCCACTGCTGCTGCACTTGCCAGCCTCACGTGAGCCTGGCTTCTGGCTGAGCGGTGCTCCCGCTGTGGGAGCGCTTTGACCACCAGGGGGCAGCTCCTGCATCAAGTATCTGCCCCCTGGTGGTCAGTACGCATCATAGTGACTGGTCGTTCCTCTGTTCAGTCGATTTGCATATTTGCCTTTTATTATATAGGACTAGAGGCCCGGTGCACAAAAATTTGTGCACTCGGGGGGGGAGGGGGGGTCCCTCAGCCTGGCCTGTGCCCTCTAGCAGTCTGGGACCCCTCGGGAGATAACGACCTGCTGGCTTAGGCCTGCTCCCGGGTGGCAGAGGGCAGGCCCAATCCCTAGGTGCAGCCCCTGGTCGGGCTCAGAGCAGGGCTGATTGGGGAGTTGGGGCGCCGCCCCCTGTCACACTCAAGGCAGGGTCGATGGGGAGGTTGTGGAGCAACCCCCTGTCACACACAGAGCAGGGCCCATCAGGGGGGTTGGGGTGCTGCCCTCTATCACCCACAGAGCAGGGCGGATCAGGGGGTTGGGGCGCCGCCACTCTCACACTCAGGGCAGGGCCGAGGGGGAGGTTATGGCTCTACCCCGTCACACACAGAGCAGGGCCCGTGGGGGGGGGAGCTCCCCCCTATCAGGCACAGAGCAGGGCGGATAGGGAGGTTGTGGCCCCGCCCCCTGTCACACACAGAGCCGCAGGGCGATCAGGGGGTTTGGGTGCTGCCCCCTGTCATGCTGATTCCAGTGCCGGGAGGCCTCACGGCTCCGCTGATCCCGGTTCTGGGAGGCATATTACCCTTTTACTATATAGGGTAGAGGCCTGGTGCATGGGTGGGGCCAGCTGGTTTGCCCTGAAGGGTGTCCTGGATCAGGGTGGGGGTCCCCACTGGGGTGCCTGGCCAGCCTGTGTGAGGGGATGAGGGCTGTTTTCAGGCTGGGGGTGACTGAACTCCCAAACGCTCCTTTTTTCCTTTTTTTTTTTTTTTTTTTTTTTTAATTCTGGGCCAGCTTTAGCTTGAGGCTTGGCTCCAGCTCTTAGGCCTCCGGCTGAAAGTAGGTTTCTGGCCTTTGCTTACAATGTTGCGAATCTGCTGGCTGAAGTTGGGCGTATTTGTTACAATGTTTCTTAAACTGCCAGCTCAGAGGCAGCGGCAGGCGGGGAACGTTGGTTTCCTCCGTCACTGAGGCAACCAAGCCTCATGTTAGTTTCAAGCTGCCTGGCTGCCAGCCGCCATCTTGGCTGACAGTTAATTTGCATAACTTGCTGATTAGCCAATGAAAAGGGTATCGGTCGTACGCCAATTACCATGTTTCTCTTTTATTAGATAGGATATAAAGCATTTGGCACAAATTTTTAAACTTTACCGCCAAGCTATAGACAATCTATGAATCACACAATGGAGAGTTTAATAGTTCGTTTTTCTTTTAGTATTCATGTCTAGGGATTTCTTCTAAACTAAGAAAGACTTCCTGTTACACGTATCTTTGTTCGTATATTTGATAGAATAACCTTTTCTCAAAGGGATCAGCAACAGCAAATGATGCTGGTTACCACAGTCATTCAATTCTGAGTAAAATGTCATGTTGAGCCCTTTGCTAACATTATTTCACTTAGTTCTCATTACAATTCTTAACCAGTACAGAGATTGAGACTCAGAGATGGTTAAGAAACTTTTACAAAACAAAGTCTCAAGAGAGCAAGTAGCAGAGCCACGAATCAATCATAGATTGGCTCGGCTCCAAAGCCCATGCTCAAATCGCTACACTCCCCTTCTTCTAGAGCAGGCTCCCTTTTTAGAGAACCGCTCGCTACAGAAATATAGCTTATTTCCTTTTCTATGTCTCTGGTCTGGACTATGATTGTCAGCAGAGCCCGTGTTTCTTCTATAACTTTGCGTTCCCAATTCTTATTAGAGCAGCAGTACAACATATTATTGCAAAATGAATTCGTCGCCACTATGCAGAGAAAAGCCAGGCCAAATTATTTTAACAGAGCTCATCTGTAAAAAGGATCAAATTTTTAACAAGTTTAAAATGGGTACATGAACTTTTCGATGGCCAGTTTTGTGGTGTTCATTGTGGAATGATTGAGCTGAGCTAAAAACAGAAGGGAGAAATGTGGCTACTATACGATGTAGTTATTTCAGAAAGATAGTTTTCTTCTGAGTCAATGTGAGATGGACACACTCTACAGGTAACTCCCCTGTATTTCTGGCCTGGCACTATTTCCCCCCTAGTATAGGTAGAAAAACTACATGTAAACTTTCAAACTGAAACATTAATTCTTTCTGGTCTATTGCTTTTGAGAAGAGATTATGAGACAAAACACAAAGACAAACATCATAAAATAACTTTTATACAGGATTAGATCTGTTTACATATAAAAAACAGAAAGGACCGCATTACAGTTAGATTTCACATAAATTACACAAATCGACTTTTTAAAACTACCATTCAACTTTGTTTAAAGTCCCTTTTAAAATTTTTGAAGGCACAGTGCATGAAATAAACAAAGACCGAAGCACTTGAGAGGGATGAGTGTTAGGCACCTCATATAAATAGCTATAGATTTTTCTGGAGCTGGGGAATGTCACTGAAAGAAATGGAGAGGTGAAAAACTGATTTTTAATCTAAACATAAAAAAATACCATGTCATACCTCCATAAAATTTGCAGCATGGCCAGCATAGAATGCAGTTAGTATATTTACGTTATGCCATTTATAAAAATAATCATACTTATTACATAATTTATGTCCAATGGACTCAAAATGGCAGCCTACTTTCAAATGTCATAATATATTCTGTCAAATAAAAAATCAAACTAGGACGATATTCTGAAAGTCAAGTGGAGTCTTAATTATTGCTAAAACACAGAAGAAATGGGCGTTGGGGGCTATTTCTTCATAAATTATAAATCTAAGTTCAGTTGACATTAGTCAAGGACCCTAAACCCTGCCCCCCCCAAGAATCTGCTTTAACTGAAACAAATCAGAAACCCAGAGAGTTATCAAAAAGTTGCTAGATAGAAAATCATTGAACATCAAACACAGTGGAACATTTTTATAACAACAATAAAATTGCTTCTGTTAAAAACAGTTCCACCGGAGAACCATAACATAGGGCACTAGGTATAGCATTCACAGCCAAGAAGCTTTGAATATAGCAGGGACAAAACCTGGGACACGTGTGTTTCTGACAATAAGAAGATAAAACTACTGCTAAGAATAAATGAAAATGGAAAAATAGCTCACGGCTACTGAGTAACCTGGTGTTAGCTTAGAAACAAAATAAGCTCAGGCATAAGCACTACCTTTTATTTATTTGTCAACTCATAATTAGTTTTAAGGTCAATATTCATTAATTCGGCAAATCCCAGTCAGGTGAGTTACCAAAGGTAAACCAGCCAGTCACACTGGGCCAACTATACACTAGGTTTCCTTTCTGAAGGATGACAAAGTCGCAAAGCAAACTCCCTCCATTGAGAATTGCAAGCATTCCTCAACTGGATGGGATCCCAATCACTATCCAAATGTTCACCAAAACACATCAAAACCAAAGGTCTTTCCTCCTGAAATTAACTTAAGTTCATCTTAATGAACTGCATAATCAATACATTTACACAGGCAGACACTTTGAACATTACCTACTCAATCACTTTGTTTTTATTAAGGAGTTGGGGGGGGGAAAGGTTTACAAACTGATCATCAGGGGGGAAAAAGCCTTGTGAGTAAATAAAGGCACAATTCAGACTCGGTCAAATATCATAATACTTACTCGCCTCCATGACTCCAAGGAAACAGGAAGTCTAGGAGAAACACTGAAAAATGCATTCCCTAGCCCATATGGCTTCAATGCCTTATGCAATTAACGTGGTCTAATATCAGATTAGATCCACAAATAAAAGACAAAGCAGGGCAGAGAACAGTCTTAGTAGTCATGGTCCTGTACATTCATGTTAATAGGTCATAGAGGCTGAGAGGCCTTGCTTTCCAGAATAATGCATGATTTAGAAGTTCATTCAAGATTAAAGATTCAGAGCAGAATTTGGCTTTCTTTTCAGGGAAAAAATATGAAAATAAATACTTGTATGTTAATTTCTAAAAAAAAAAAAAATTTACATGTTTAAAAGGCATGGACTCCAGCCACTGTAATGTACAGTTAAAGACATGTTTAATTCAGGAGAGAAATGAATTTAAAAGGTATCCTTGAATAAAGACCTAATTAAGTAAAGGCTATCACAAGGACTTTAATTTCTTCCTGAAATGTCTCAAGCAGAGCCGGCCACTCATAGGCCCTTTGTTGGCATTCTGAGTTTTAAAAATTCTTAAAAATCAAGCTGAAAAGAGCAATACCACCACATCATCCTCTTAAGGAAAATGTAAAGTTATTATGAGAAGAAATTAAATCATATACACTTCATTAAATATTAATATCCCACAAACACTGTTCTATGTATGTGGCAAGGGCTCACAATTTAGAGTTGTTAATAATAGGATTAATACCAGAATGGCTTAACCTGGAACAACCCAAATTTATCACAGATACTCATTAATAAGTGTCATGACTTCATTATTCTTGAACCAAATCTTTTGTTTTTTATAAAGCCATTTTGGGTGCATTCCTCACAAAACCTTTTTTTTTTCCTCACAAAACTTTGTTGAATAACTTAGGGGGTGATAAACCACTCCACATGAAGGCTTTGAGATGACTGATACATTAATGGATACGGAACACAATTTAAAAAGATGAGAGCAAGTTTTTTGATCCCCTGATTTGGTACAAATTCAGCAGTAACATGGCCATTAAAACATTCAAACCATTAGATCATTGGTAAGATTCACACTTAAAAAAAGCATCATTTCTACTGAACAGCATGATATTAAAGACACAATAAAATGCAACTCTTTCAGGTCTTTGCAATAACCCAACTGCAGTGAAGATGATACATTTCACCACAGTGTTACATCACACAGCAGTTCATAGCTTTTGTTTTTTTAATGGAGAGAGCCATATTTAAATGCTTTCAACTGAACTTTTAACAAAATTGGTTAATAAAAAAAGACTGTCAAATGAAGCATTAGGACAAAGAATCCAATCACTTGCAGAGGTCTATGTGAATTAGACTGGCCAAGCTATTTCAGTAACAGTATTATAGGGCGTAGGTTTGGGCTGGAGCAAGTGTAGATATTTTGTATTCAAATGGAGGTTAAGAATGTCCCAAGTAGGTTTCTTCCACACTTCCAGACATTTTCAGTAGAATTCAGATCTTGTAGATTGCTGGGTAATCTGAAAACCGTAAATGTACAACATAGAAAAAGGTTCAAATTTAGGGAATCTTAACCAATTAGGCATTCCTAGAATAACTAGTATTTCACAGATAAAAGCAGCAGCACCTATGGTTTTTACCAAGTTAAAAGATAGGCAACATGAGTTTTAGCTTTTGCTAGATCTCCCTCTTAGCTCCATTCAAACGGACATTTAGATCTTTTACAACAAAGTCAGCAAGTTCTCCCTTAAAATGGGCATCTTTAAAACTTTGCTAAACCTTACATGAGAGGTAGTGACATCCTGCCAAGAGCACAGGCCACTAATTCTGATCTAGCCCTGCAACAGGTAGAAAGCAAATGCGGAAGTCCGTTTATTCCTTTCCTAATGTTACATGTTTAAAAATCAACTCAGCCTCCACTAAACCTGAATAAGAGTAACTCCAGCTATTTAATAACTAGAGAAAAGTACTCCTCAGTAGGTTGAGAAAACCTTGAGTTTTAAAGCTTTATGTCAGATTCTGACTGCTGTCCCTGCCTTAATATTTCTGGATTCTTTTGGCCATTTAAAAAATAAAGGAAAAAAGCTAAAGCCACTAGGAAACACCTGATGTGCAAAAACAACATCCACTAGTTGGCTTTATGCAGTTATCACAAAAGCTCCAACAGCTCCTCTTAAATTAAAAAGAATAATAAAGTGGCTGTCCCATGTCTGCTGCATAAATAGAAAGCAGATTTTTTTTTTTAAGAAAAGGTAAGAGTACTTTAAGGAAGTTCAAAACTGCCAGCCAAATTCACAGAGAATACAACTTTAGCAAGTTAACTTCCCAAAGCTCTTTGAAGAAGCAAGATAGTCTCTCTTCTTAATGCAGTGTCTCCCAAAAGGAACTGTGATTTTGCTTGGTTCTTAGTCTGGGAGATATGCAAGGTGTGTGTTTCAATGTTTACTAGAATATAATGTTTCCTCTTCAGTGTCCGTTTCATCCTGAAACTCATGGCTTAAGAGGGACTTCTTGGAGCCGGTTGACATCAAGCGAATTTCATCTTCATACTCATCGTGATGCTGCCTGAGCCGATGGAAGCCGTCCTTGTGTCTGTTAGACTTGATTGAGCAGATGCACCAAATAATGCAAGCTGTTAGGACCAATGCCGACATGGTGGCACCTGTCAAACAAAGCACCACATTAATGGTGTTCTACTTTAAAGATATAAATAAACTAGAGGCCCAGTGCAGGAATTCATGCACAGGTGGGGTCTGGCCAGCCTGGCCCCAATTGGGGCGGATCAGGGCTGGGCCTGTCAGGGCCTAATTAGAGCCGGCCGGCTGGTGGCAGGCTCTGCTTCCAATTGGGGTTGGGAGGCCAAGTGAGGGTGGGGTCAGCCATGGGGAGGGGCTGTGGGCGGTGGGCAGGCCGACTCTGCCCCTGATCAGGGTGAGGGGGCAGATCTGGGGTGGGGCCAAGTGGGGGAAGGGGCTGCAGGCCAATCAGGGTGGTGGGAGACCATCAGGGGCAGGGCTAGCCATGGGGAGGGGCTGCAGGAGGTTGGCCAGCTGGACCCACTCCCTATGGGGGGTGGTGATCAGGGGCAGGGCTGGCCAGGGGGGAGGGGCGAGGGACGCATTTGGCTGGCCGGCCCCACCCTTGATCTGGGTGGGAGAGTCCGGTCAGGGGCGGGCCGGCTGATCAGGCTGCTTTGCTGGCCACAGTGGGCGTCATAGAGACCAGTTGTTTTGGCGTTATGGTCACTGGCTTTTTATATATATAGATAGCTACTTATGATGATACTTTTAATAATATTCCATTCATATATTTTATTTTTATTTCATGTACTTAAAAACCTTTTAATATTACACCAAGTAGTTTATCTATAGTATGCAAAATAAGAAAAACACAGATAGCAAAAATCCTAAAAACCCAAAGTCCACATCTCCAATTTCCATTATCTCAAGGTCATTTTAACAACTGTAGTGCGTATTTTTCCAGGTTTTTCTTCATGCATGTGTATGTATATACATTTTCCTTTCACCACAATGAAATCAAACTGCCCACTATTCTGCAACTTATCAAAGGCTTCTTTTCCTTTCCAGTAAATTTTCATTTCATTAAAACCCCTCATTTATTTAAAAGATTTGTACATAAGGTTATCAGAATAAGAGTCTTAATGACAGGAAATAATCGTAAAATCATAATTTAAATTAAGTTCATAACAGCAAATGGGTGGTAGAGCCAGATTTAAATCGTGGCTGAATCGCCATTCCTGTGTTTCTAACCACTAAGTGATCCATGCTTTATCTGGTTCACGCTGAGATGTCTCTACTTTAAGCACTCCACAACAGGCCCTATGATCTGATCATGTTTCCAATACACCACACTCCTTCAACTAGGGATCTTTCCCCCATACACCCTGTAATAAAACTTGGTTAGCACTAGCTGGTTTGGCTCAGTGGATAGAGCATGGGCCTGTGGACTGAAGGGTCCCGGGTTCGATTCCAGTCAAGGTCACATGCCTGTGTTGTGGGCTTGATCCCAGTAGGGGGCATGCAGAAGGTAGCCAATCATGATTCTCTCATCATTGATGTTTCTATCTCTCTCTCCCTCTCCCTTCCTCTCTGAAATCAATTAAAATATATATTTTAAAAAAACTTGATTATTTTGCATTAAATCCAAGTTGCACTTAGAAATGAACCAAGGCTCTTTGTGTCAAAAAAATATACCACATTATCTTTTACCACATACTGTTTCTTTCTAACCTTTCAGTAATTTAAGCAATGGCAAACATTAATCCTGGAGAAAACAAATATTTCCTCCTTCTAAGATCATGGAAAAATAGTAATAACATAAGTCATAGTTCAAGGGGCTTATGATCTTAATATAAAGCAAATCATTCATTGAGTCAACAACTCTTCATTAAGACCCTTGGGGAGACTGACTATCTGAAATAATAAAAGCATAATATGCCAATTAGACCAGACATCATTCCGGACAACCTCCCATATGAAGCCAGGGCTGTGAGGGAAGCCTGGGTCCCAGGTGCCCGTGGCTGAATCGTCATTCCTGTGTTTCTAACCACTAAGTGATCCATGCTTTATCTGGCTCAAGCTGAGATGTCTCTACTTTAAGCACTCCACAACAGGCCCTATGATCTGATCATGTTTCCAATACACCACTCTCCCTCAACTAGGGATCTTTCCCCCATATACCTGTAATAAAACCTGGTTAGCACTAGCTGGTTTTGAGGGAAGCCTGTGCCGGCAGCAGGGGGAAGGAAGGTCTACTCTTGCATGAATTTCATGCATTGGGCTTCTAGTAGACAAATAAGTGACTAACTATATATAATATAAAAGCCTAAGCGACCGAACTACAGGTCAACTGGTTGCTATGATGCGCACTGACCACCAGGGGACAAACACTCAATGCACAGGTTTGGGCTCCCTCCTGTCTGGATCGGGCCTGCAGGGATAGGGGATCGGGCCTGCAGGGATCGGGCTCCCTCCTGTCTGGATCAGGCCTGTGGCTATTAGGCCAAAACTGGCTATCCGACATCCCCCAAGGGGTCCCAGATTGCGAGAGGGTGCAGGCCAGGCCAAGGGTAGCCACTGGTGCATGAATCCGTGTACCAGACCTCTAGTATAATATAATGTCAGATAGTGATAAGTGCTATAATAGAAGCACGTGGGTTGGAGATAGTGGCAGGGGTACTATTTTAGCCAGGGTGATCAGGGAAGGCCTCTGTGGAAATGACATTTGAATACAGACCTGAAAATGTGAGGAAGCAAGCCATGAAAAAACATGGAAGAAAAGTGATTAGCTTCAGGTGATTATAGAGGTGATCAATTCTCAAAATGTCAGGACTGTTGTTAACTTCAACTGCCAAAAATTTACATTTCTTTACCTGATACAGTTACCACAAGCTCCCTTGGCAAACCAAATATCCGGTTATCTGTGTCGAAGACTATGACCACAGAACTAGCTGCATCATGATGCACAAAGACCTGGAAAGATAAGGTACAATAATTAGGAAAAGGTTTACTTCAGGTATATTGTATACCTAGGGAAATTACAGCAAACCAACGAAATGATTCATTGTCATCTAAAGTATGCAAATGCTATAAAAATTTCCCCTTTGTTGCTAAAATATAGAAAGATAGCAAGATATCAGAATCAAGAGTTGGTCACACTTTTATTTCTTTATTCCTCACATGCTTCTAGAAAGAGTTTCAAAATAAAATAGAAGTACTATTAAGAATAAGAATTTACATGATACTACTCAATCTGAGTCTCTTACCTGTGAATGTTGTTGCTGATACCCTTCTGCGATGGCGTTGATGTTATGGACACCTGGGGCTAACAGGACATGGAAGTAGCCGCCCTCTTTTGTGTGTACCTTTATTCCTTCATTGAGTACAATGACTGCATTAGAGACTGGTTTTCCAGTCTTGTCTTTAACAAATCCATGAACTCCCTTGTGAACCTGAAAGATATTTAAAATATAAATTTATGTTTCCATCATGCCAGATGGTCTAGAGGCAATAGTTTGAGGCATGACAAAAACAACAACAAAACAAGAAAATCCTTCATAAGACTGGTTTATTTGTCCTTCCCCACTGACCCTGACCTTGTTTGCTACTCATTCACTGCTTCAGAGGCAAAGAGATAGATACAGGAAAAGGGAACGTTAGTAGAGTCAAAGCTGAAAGTGTTAGAACACAGATCTTCTGATGACTTTAATGATTTACTTTCCGCCACAGTACACTGTCTGTGTGATGTTCAAATGAACAAAACTGCAACATCTCACAGGGTTAAGTTACTTAAATCACAGCAGATTCCAAATATGTGAACTCATCTACTTATTCCGGCAATGTAAATTGAACCATATTCTCCTTTCTATATACATTTAAAATAAATAATATAAACTCTGGTAAAGATTAAGAAGTTTTGACAAAGCTTTTCATTGAACATATTCTTGGGAGTTTGCTTCTAGTTAAAAGAGGAAGACTCACCTCCACCAACATGCTAAGAAGAGATTTTTTATTTTCTGCCCACAAGGAAGGGAGCTGTGCTGCGCTAGGAAAGTAGCAGCAGCTTGTGTACACTGTGATTTCCGGGCAGTGGCCATAGGTGACACTATAATCCTGGAATATAAAATTCAAAAGTAAATGTAAGCAAAGTAATAAGTAAAAGTAAGAATGAAGCCTTGTAATGCAACAAATAGAATGGAATAAAAAGAAAACCCAGGTGATGTAAACAAAGAATCTGTAAAGTATTTTATAGCAAATATAAATAAATCACTCAGTATCATAATCAGTCACAAACATGGCTGCTGCTAAGAGGGCCACTGAGACCAGGGACTATGTCTAATTCATTTTTGTGTCTCCAGTGCTTCCCAGTTTCTGGCAAGAGGTGAATCATGGTTTGTGGAATAAATGAATGAATAAGTACATGCAATAGGCTAGCTTCCCTCTAAACCCTAGAACTTCACTGCTGTTCTTGGACTCTAGAGGTAGAAGCACTAACACTTGTCCTCTGATACTTTCAACCTGCAGCCTCAAGCCACTGCTTACAATAAAGCAATTAATCTGCTTGTGTGGACACGTTCCAAAACCTAACTTACCACCTTTCCCCCAAATCTGTTCCTTTTTGTAATTCATTTAATGGTATTAACTCATTTTCTCACAAAGACATGAAATCTCGTCTTTGACTTCAATGTCTTGCTATCATTCATAATTTGCTAAATCCTGTCACTTCTACCCCAACAATATCTCTGAAACTTAATCCTGTGACTCCAGCCCCACTGTCACTGCCCCAATCTAGGCTTTTATTCTTACCTGTCTAAAGCTATTCTAAACCAGTCTCCCTGTACCACAATCTCCCTTCTTCCAAACTACCCCAATACACTGCTAAGAAATTAATTTTCCCATAGAACAGTTTAGATCATGTCATTATATATCTGCTTAAAACATTCAGTGGCTTCCCATTCCTTAGGAAAACAAAGCATTCAAATCCCCAAACTCTCTTTCCATTCTTGTCTTCCACTGCTCTCCATGGTACTCCACATTCTAACTAAACTAGACTGCTATTGACCTTTGCCCATCCTGCTTCCTCGTTCTGAAATGTCTTGCTGATTCACCATCTCTGCACCCAATGCCACATCCTCTGTGAAGAGAAGGCTACATCTCTGACTCAGTGTAACCCTTTCTGTCTTTAATTTCTCATGGCACATGGAGTGTTGCTCTCTTCTAGATCAAATTGATTAATTCTGTAACAGAGTTATGAATTCTGTAACATATTTATGAAGTAAATTTTCTGGTTGCATATGTGAAAATAATGACTGAGCTAACAACTCCTGACTAATTTGAAGTGGATAAATTAAATTAGATGAATTAAATTAAATTAAATTAAATGAAGATGGAAGCAATTAAAATGCTCAAGTATCCATCAACAGATGAACTGATAAACAAATTGTGGTATGTACATACAACAGAACATTATTCAGCTATAAAAAGAATGGAGTACTAACACATACTATAATATAAACATTATGTTAAGTGAAAAAAGCTAGACATGAAAGGACAAATATTATGTGATTCCACTTACATAAAATATCTAGACTAGGCACACACATAGAGATAGAAAGTAGATTAGAAGTTAACAGGGGCTGGGTGGAACAAGGAGCTGTTGTTTAGTGGGTGTGGAGTTTCTGTTTGGGGTAATGGAAAAGTTGTGGAAATAAACCGTTTGGACTGATGGTTGCACAACATTGTAAATGTAATTAATGTCACTAAATTGTACAATTAAAAATTATAAAAATGGCAAAACACACACACACAAATGCTGTCAGAGATTAAATTGAAGGTTATCATGTCAAGAAACCCATGAAGCAGATGTCATTCATTTTGCTTATATCAGAACAGTCCATGGATAGTATTTATAATTCCATTCTCACTGTATTCTAGAAAGCATACCTTCATGCTGCCCAGGTGGCTGTGCCATTCTGCTCCACGCATTATTCCTCCTGGAATGTTCTCATCTATAAAAGCAATAAGAGATGTAGGATCAACAAAACCATAAGGCAAGACTCCTTCCCTTGCCCAAAGCAGCAACGACAATAACAAGGGGTAGCAAAAATACCTACCTGACTTATTTGGGCAACTTGGCTGACCCAAGTGCATTGATGGATGATTATTTGCATAAAGCGATGCCAAATGCTTCAGAGTCTCTTTGTTTTCCACTACAAAGGAAAAATTCAGAAGTCAGTGGAGAAATCCAAAAGGGTTTTCTCCAAGTTCAACTTCATGGATACAAGTCGTCTTTCTCTCTTCCTTGCACTCCACTGAAGTTTATTGAGGAGTTATTAGAATTAATCATGTGGTTCTATTTAACCCCAAATAATCTGACTAAAAAGGCACACATCTTCCTTACATCGAAAGGTATTAATGATTAGTTTAGCAAACAGGCTATACTACCAAAATAATGGCATGTTTGGTATGTTTTACTACATTTTCGGGCAACTGTGGCCTAATAATACTATTTTCTTGTAAGCTGCATTGAAAATCACACAAATTATCTCCATATACAATGGTCCTAAAGAAGCCATTGTTTAACATACCATAAGGTATAACTAGTCAATCAAGTTTAAAGCAGGGAAGGACAATTCTGTATTATTAATATTTGGTTACATATGAGTTTCTTGAGGCAGGCATTGTGTTTTACTCACTTTTATATTCCCAATGTTACAGACATAATAACTGCTCAATACATGCTTGTGGACTACAGGACTACATTGAACAGATGTGACAAGATGGCTACACTCAACAAAGCTAGGCCATCATTAGATCTGACCTCTTTCTTACAAGGAACTGTTTGAACTGTTGATATATATATACAATCATATCAGGCTGGTTATTTGCTCAGGGAGTGTGCTCAAACGCTCACCATTTTAAAAAAAAGTTAGAAGGGACATTACTTAGAATTTCCTATTGAAGTTCAAACACTATATATATAAAGTGACATTCTACATACCTGTTTGTACTGGCTTATCATATGGGTATGTGACCAGCACTGAACCGCCATCTAAGGCTACAGAAAGACTAAAGTCCTGTTTTTGAATCAAATTTTCAATGATGGCTTTAGTCTCAGGCTGGGAAGCATTATCTAAAAAAGTAAAAGGTAAAATATCAAATAAGTTTTAAAAGTTTAGTATGAGTACTTAAGAAAGTATTCCCTACTTGAACACAATCAGAAGGCTAACATAAAATCTGTAGTAAATACTTTTTTACTCCATAAGCCACTATTTCAAGCAAGAAGGATACATTATAAAAGGTAGGTTATTTTGAGTTTATGTACTGCAAGATAATTGTGCAAAGATTAATGACTCTAAGCAAGTTTAAGAAAATTCTTACTGAAAACAAAAAGGGAAGAATATATATCTTTCTTTAAAAAATAATGTAGGAAGGCCCTGGCCAGGTGGCTCAGTTGGGTTGGAGCGTTGTCCTGTGCACCAAAAGCTGGTAGGTTTGACTCCTGGTTGGGGCGCATACAGGAGGCAATCAACCTATGTTTCTCTCTCACATCAACGTGCGCTCTCTCTCTTTCTCTTTCTTCTTTCCTCTCTCTAAAATCAATAAAAGCATATCCTTGGATGAGGATTAAAAGTAAATATATAAATGAATGAATAAATAAATAATCTAGGGAATATATAACCTATCTTTTAAGGAAAATAAGATTTTCACGCTGAGACCGGTTTGGCTCAGGGGATAGAGCGTCGGCCTGCGGACTGAAAGGTCCCAGGTTCGATTCCGGTCAAGGGCATGTACCTGGGTTGCGGGCACATCCCCAGTAGGGGATGTGCAGGAGGCGGCTGATCGATGTTTCTCTCTCATTGATGTTTTTGACTCTCTATCTCTCTCCCTTCCTCTCTGTAAAAAGAAATCAATAAAATATATTTAAAAAAAAAAAGATTTTCAGAAAGCAGGGTGTTTTTGCAGCATTGTTTACACAGTCGAAGAATTAAAACGAAACTAAATGTTTAATGTTTGGTTGAATGAAATAGAGTACTGCCACACATCAATACCATATTAAGATGCCTTAGTAAGAATGTTAGAGATGTGTAATTACTGAAATGGAAAGATGTCAGTGATGTATTCAATACAAACTATTGCAGAACAATAAGTATAATAGATTACCCTACCTCAATAAGAAAGAAACAGGCCCCTCCAAACCAACATACACATATCACATGCACGTGTATGTGGTGTATCTGTGCACACACATATGTGGGAGGTCAGAGAGAGATAATTAACATCTCTGTATGAATAGTGATGGAACCCCCCAATATTATTGATTGCATTTCTAAGAAAAAACTTGAATTACTTTTGCAAATTATAAAGGAGAAAAATTTGAAAATGTTTGCAGATGTATTTCTACCTTATATCTACCACCTAGAAAAAAGTACCCAGATGCTCATATGCAAAATAGGATCAACTGATCTCCTAGCAAAGAGAAAAAGAATTATCTGCAAAGTACTTTAATAGCCTAAAAATTAGTCTTACTTGTAAAGTCTGTATCCAGGTCTTTGTCTCGAGCATTTGTTTGTCCTATCTTTGAAGTACAGTCTTTCTCTTGTGCTCTCTCTCGCCCATCTGGATTTAGAGAAGGGACAATCACAATTCTAGTCCTGTCTATCAACTAAAACAGAAACAGAAGTCAATGAATTTATTAGCTATATGTGGAATCAAAAGGTACCTACCAACATGCCTCAAGTGGAAAATCTTTATTGTTTGGTTTAAACACAGATTTAAATGGCAGAACTAAAAAATAAAAATAATCTCTTGCTTCAAGTACATTAAAAACAACAACAAAAACCTACCACAGAACTAATGTTTACAGAGACATCCTGATGATTTACAACAAGGACCAGAGATCACTGTCTGCAGGCTAAATCCAGCCTGTTATTTGCTATTATAAAGTTTTATTGGTACATAGTCATGCCCAGGCAATAACACTTTTTGTGCTGCAATTGTCAAGCTGAGTAATTGTAACAGAACATTTGTCCCACAAAGCCTGAAATATATACCATGTGGCCCTTTGTAGAAAAAGTTTGATAACTGCTGGCTTAAATCAATAATACTGGTAAGGCTGTATTTTCCAGATTAAAAACTGATATGTATAATCTGACAAATGGTAATGTATGTCTGGAAACAATGAGACAGAAGAGTTGAAACAGTATGTCAAAAAAAAAAAAAAAGGTAGTAGGTTATTTGTCTTACAATAATTTCTTCTCCAGGTAATTTACAGGCATCGATAGCTACATATGTGGCACGAACTAATTTCTGATATACTTCATCCCATATATTTCTAATAGTAAATTCCTGATTTATTTATTCTGTTAAAATAGTCTATAGGTTGAAAATATTTGAGACCCTTTAATTAATTGGTTCTTAAATCTCTCCTCTGAGGAGATATTTTTCTACAGTACACATGCTTTAGCTTCACCACAGGTCTCTGGCTACGTGTATACTTTCTTGAACTTGCCAGATAATTCTGACCTGTAGCTCAAGACAAATGACAATCTAAAGGGATCTAGAGTTCAAGCCCAATAAGACCAGTGAGGAAAAGTCTCATAAACCAGGTGTTTTGAAATTCCTGGTAGGTATCCTACCTAGGGCTATATACATATAGTCTCTTATAATCATAAGATCAGTAGATAGCAACTCTGCCCAAATATTAGACTGTTAGTAGCTTTTCAAGGCATATTTATGCCTCTCGGGGGTAGGGCCCAGTCACTGCTTATTTTTAAAAATGTTTCTAATGTGTAGCCAGGGTTGAGAATCACTGTCCTATGTATTCTTCCATTTTAAAAAGAACAAAAAATGTTTTGAAATACTCCTTGCAACTCATATGAAAAAGTCAATGGAATTTACTTTGCCTAAGATTGTAAAATACTTTTTGATCAAGTCTGATATAAATCAATCTCACCTAATCCCAGTTTCTTTCTGATCCTAATCATGACATCAATTCTTTCCAAAATCTTTTAGGGGAGGCAGTTTGGTTTAACAAAACAATACAATCCACTTTACCACTTACTAGCTGTCTGTTTTCATATGTGTAAAAAGGAGGTAACATCATTAAAGGGTTGGTGATTAAATTATGGTGGATGTAAAGTATTTGGTATAGAATCTGGCAGACAGCAGGTATTAAACAAATATTAGTTCCTTTCTCCTTTCCTAAATTCTATACAGAGTGCGCCAATTAGTGAGTGTTCTAGTAGGATGCACACCCTTTCCTTCAATTCTCTCAGACAACACAGAACGAGGTTGCTTAATCATATGTGACCAAGCCTATGAGTCAAAGTTCTTTTTTGTAGTCATGGATGGTTAAAGTGGATAATGCCATATTGCTTTTTCTGAACTCTCTAGTCCCCCAAGATGTCCAATAATTTTGCATTTATTACATAAAAAGAAAAAGGAAAACTATTCTTTCACCTCACTTTTCACTGTCCTAGTTATAAGTAACTAGGAATGAAATTTAGAATATACAAAACTGTAAGTAAAGATTGGAACAATAACTTGACTATTAAATAAAGGAGTAGAGGATTGAATGAAAATCTATGACTCTTAATTGTAGCCAAAGAAATATAATAGAAAGGCATATTAACAATGAGTATATACAAAGATGGTCCATTTTTAAAGAGTAAAGTTTATAATGCACACTACAAGTGCCTCTGTGTAAAATCTAACAAGAAATTAAAATTTCAAAATGATGCCTCGATATCAAAGTTTACCACTGAGCTTTTTCTTTTTAAAACATGTCAAAACAGGCTATTCTCTTACTTGGGTAATAGCAGGGTTCCTTTTGTAGTTTAGGCAAAGAAATTCTGCCAGAGCCAAAAGCAGTTCAGTTCCAACTGGAGCATTTCCATGGATACCAGCAACAAAACGAATCTTTGGTTCTTCAGGCTCAGATACATTGGGCTTATTGGATATTTCAAGGGACCAAATTTGACGATATTCAGCACTCTGTCCCAAACTTTCAAAAACCACGAAACAAAAATTCATCAAGTAAGCAAACATTATATAATATTAATGTTAACATAAAAAATTTTAAAACAAAAAATGAAAACTAAACAAGTTTTTTAAAAATAAGTCATTGTGCCAGAAGACTTTAAGAAAATTAGTTTTATTTCACTTAACATAATTCTCCCCAGGGCCCTCCAGCTGTCTCAGAGGCTAAGCCAAGTCAGAGAAAGACAAATATCACATGATCTCACTCATATGTGGAATCTAATGAACAAAATAAACTGATGAACAAAATAGATCCAGAGACACAGAAGCGTGGAACAGACTGTTGAGTTTCAGAGGGAAGGTGGGGGTGGGTGGGTGGGAAGAGATCAACTAAATAACTTGTATGCATATATTCATAATAACCCGTGGCCACAGACAATAGGGTGGTGAAGGCCTGGGGTGGGCTAGATGGGTCAATGAGGGGAAAAAGGGAACATAATACTTTCAACAATAAAGATTTTTTTAAATTTAGTTTTTTTGACCAAAGATTATGATTTAGATTGGCATTCCTCCAAATCCAGTCATTCTTGTATCATTTTCATAAAACCTGTTCTATCCTCCACAACAGTGATGGCGAACCTTTTGAGCTTGGCGTGTCAGCATTTTGAAAAACCCTTACTTAACTCTGGTGCCGTGTCACATATAGAAATTTTTTGATATTTGCAACCATACTAAAACAAAGACTTATATTTTTTATATTTATTTTATATACTTAAATGCCATTTAACAAAGAAAAATCAACCAAAAAAAATGAGTTCGCGTGTCACCTCTGACATGCGTGTCATAGGTTCGCCAACACTGCTCTACAACCTACACTAATATTTAGTTAGCATATGTCTTTCCAACTGACTCATTTAGAAAAATATAAATATAGACAAATGTAGAGAATCTTTTAAAATCTGAATTAGTTTAGATACTTTATACTTTACTATAAATGTAATACCAGTATCACAGTAAAAATGATTTAAAATGCCCTGCTTGCCCAAGAGCTCTGATATTAAGGCCTACTTTCTTTGGTACAATGGGAGATTTAGTCAGATAGAAAAATATATTCACATTAAATTGAGAAGGATTAATAAATAGGAAAATTATTACTTTCTGACAACGCTTTTCAATGGTACTTAGCACCGTTAGTGGACCACCTAACACTCTCTCGTGGCCCACCATTGGCAGGTGTTGCATATTTTGGGGGACATAATTAACTAAAAAGTTATCTTGAATTGGAAGGTTAAAAAAAACTTAAATGACTAAGTAAATGGAGAGCAAAGTAAGTTCCCATTTTTTTATTTTAAAACAAGAAAGCCTATAATCTCTATATGGCTCTAAGATGACAATATTAAAACCTAAACTGGCCCTAGCCGGTTTTGCTCAGTGGATAGAGCGCCGGCCTGCGGACTCAAGGGTCCCAGGTTTGATTCCAGTCAAGGGTATGTACCTTGGTTGCGGGCACATCCCCAGTAGGGAGTGTGCAGGAGGCAGCTGATCGATGTTTCTCTCTCATTGATGTTTCTAACTATCCCTCTCCCTTCCTCTCTGTAAAAAAAATCAATAAATTAAAACAAACAAACAAAAAAACCTAAACTGGGCAGTAATGTTCAAGAATCAGTTGAGGAAGAGAGATACTGGATATTGCCAAAGTAAATATCACTCTTTGCATCTATGAACCTATCAACCAGTATTTGAGCAACTAAATTTGCTGGTAAAATTAAAAGGACCAATGAAGAAAAACAAAGTAAAGAAGTGAAAAGCTAGATAATATTCATTAAACATGTAGCAGAGAACTATAAGCTCAGGGCAACATGTAAAGTAAAGGCCCTCAACAGGCAAATAATGAAAAATCAAATCAAGGAAATAATTTTGGAGTAACTGTAACAAGAGCTACAGAGGATTTATAATGAAACAGTGAAAGTGAGATAGAGAAACTCCAGAAAGTGAAGGTAAACGCTGTCTCAGCCATCAATTTTACATAAGCCAGTGCTGCATATTTTCTCGAGACCATCAGTCAATCACATATGTCCTTAAGTGGGATTAGCAACTATTCAACTATGAATAGATTGACTAGAGTAGCGATTTTCAATCTTTTCCATCCCGTGGCACACGCAAAAATATATTTTATTTTTTGCCAATCTGACACACACACAAAAAAAGGTATGATTTTAATTCATTCACACCGGATGGGTATTGTGTTGGCTGTTACTTTTTTCTTTGACAATCTGAGGGAAAAGAGGTCAGTGCCCCTGAACAAACAGTCAGGTACTGCATGCTTTAAAAATTCTTGCAGTATACTGGTTGAAAATCACTGGACTAGAGTACAGAAAATGACAGCAACCAGGCTTCCTTTTCTAATTTGAAAAAAGAATGATCCCTGACAGGTGAGCTCACAGTTCCAAATATGCCCCTTTCCCCAGCAAAATAAAACACACTAAGTAATAAGTAGTCAGAACATGAATCTGCAGCTAAGAAGTGAAAAGGGGGTTTGAAATCAGTCAAAGCAATCATTAGAAAGAGGGATTTCACATTTCCTGGAGGCACAAGACATACATTATTAATCTAAGCAGTAGTTCGCCAATGTTCCTCATAAGTTTCCAAGATTCATTGTTAGAAAGCTCTCCAAGCAAATATGTTTCAAAATAAGTGAACTCTAACTCTCTGTACATTCAGCTCCCAAATAAATTATAGGAACCATTCAACATAGTCTATGCTGAGGAGAACCAAGATGGCGGCATAGGTTAACGCAGGAGTTTGCTGCTTTGAACAACTACTTCAAAAGTGAAACTAAAACACGGAACGGACATCACCCAGAACCACAGGAACGCTGGCTGAGTGGAAGTCCTACAACTAGGAGGAAAGAGAAACGCATACGGACACTCAGAGGAGGCGCAGTGCTGAAGTCAAATTCTGAGGTGCGGAGTGCGCGGAGCGGGCTGGCGGCGGAGGGCGCGGTTGGCGTTTTCAATCGGGAGGGAGTCGCAGACTCTGAGCTCCAGATCCGGGCGAGTCTTTAGGGACCCAGACTCAAACGGGAGAAGCGGGACTGTCTGGCTTCGGTCAGAGCGAGTGCAGCTTTCTCTCCGAGCTTTGCAGCGGGTGCTGGGACTCAGAGAGGCAGAGCCCCTGGGGACAGGACTGAGAGCCGCCATAACTGCTCTCTCCGGCCCACCCTGTTGATCCTGTGCGACCCGCCCTGCCCACGCCCTGCACAGAGGCATTTGCCCGATAGCCTCAGGCAAAGGCTAGATTAGCACCTCCCTAGAGGACAGAACAAAGACCACTAGGGGGTGCACCAAGGAAGCATAACAAAATGCGGAGACAAAGAAACAGGACAAAATTGTCAATGGAAGAAATAGAGTTCAGAACCACACTTTTAAGGTCTCTCAAGAACTGTTTAGAAGCTGCCGATAAACTTAATGAGATCTACACGAAAACTAATAAGACCCTCGATCTTATATTGGGGAACCAACTAGAAATTAAGCAAACACAGACTGAAATAACGAATATTATACAGACGCCCGACAGCAGACCAGAGGAGCGCAAGAATCAAGTCAATGATTTGAAATGCGAGGAAGCAAAAAACATCCAACCGGAAAAGCAAAATGAAAAAAGAATCCAAAAATGCGAGGATAGTGTAAGGAGCCTCTGGGACAGCTTCAAGCGTACCAACATCAGAATTATAGGGGTGCCAGAAGATGAGAGAGACCAAGATATTGAAAACCTATTTGAAGAAATAATGACAGAAAACTTCCCCCACCTGGTGAAAGAAATGGACTTACAGGTCCAAGAAGCGCGGAGAACCCCAAACAAAAGGAATCCAAAGAGGACCACACCAAGACACATCATAATTAAAATGCCAAGAGCAAAAGATAAAGAGAGAATCTTAAAAACAGCAAGAGAAAGAAACTCAGTTACCTACAAGGGAATACCCATACGACTGTCAGCTGATTTCTCAACAGAAACTTTGCAGGCCAGAAGGGAGTGGCAAGAAATATTCAAAGTGATGAATAGCAAGAACCTACAACCAAGATTACTTTATCCAGCAAAGCTATCATTCAGAATTGAAGGTCAGATAAAGAGCTTCACAGATAAGGAAAAGCTAAAGGAGTTCATCACCACCAAACCAGGATTATATGAAATGCTGAAAGGTATCCTTTAAGAAGAGGAAGAGGAAGAAAAAGGTAAAGATACAAATTATGAACAACAAATATGCATCTATCAACAAGTGAATCTAAGAATCAAGTGAATAAATAATCTGATGAAAAGAATGAACTGTTGATTATAATAGAATCAGGGACATAGAAAGGGAATGGACTGACTATTCTTGGGGGGGAAAGGGGTGTGGGAGATGTGGGAAGAGACTGGACAAAAATCGTGCACCTATGGATGAGGACAGTGGGTGGGGAGTGAGGGCGGAGGGTGGGGCGGGAACTGGGAGGAGGGGAGTTATGGGGGGGAAAAAAGGGAACAAATGTAATAATCTGAACAATAAAGATTTAATTAAAAAAAAAAAAAAAAAAACATAGTCTATGCTGAATGTAACTTCTTAAAAAAAAAAAAAAAGAAAAAGCATTAAGAAGGTGACACTTACTTGCTAAGATTTGTAATATGTGGATAGTTCATCACAAGTCCTCTTAGAAACTCTGATAAATCTTTGTATGAATGGTATCGATAAAGAGCCAGATTTGAGGAGGAGCGTAAAATGAGGCCTTCCAAACCATTCTCAGCTGAAAGGTCTTTAATTAAAGTTTCAAATGCTTTGGTAGTTGGATCACTGGCATCATCAGTGTTGGTTCTACCTCCCTTTCCTTTCTTTGATTCAATGTTTGAATCTGGTGAAGATCGAACAAGTGTGAAGTTGACCTGAACAGCACCTTCACTCTTCACGGTCACGTTCTTGGTAACTGGATTATACCTGTGGGAAAGGAGACAGAGCTGAGCCCCACTTCTGCAGCTGGAGCACACCAGCCCGGGGGGAACAGTGTGTGCACATGGCATGGGAACCCTTGAGATAAACGTGGTGCATCTTCCTGAATGAGTCAAATTTTTAACTTTGTGATACATTTAATATTTATTTTAAACATTAAACAAAGAACAGAGATGGGTAGACTGTAAAATATAAGTGATATTTTAAGTTAAATATATGACTTCAAAAGCAAGTTTGTACTTGCAGTGGATCCCCCCATGTCTCCTGGGATCTGAGTTCACTTTTCTGTTATCAGGACATATGGTTGGGAAAGTTTGAGAAGTACAAACTTAGGACATTATCTACCAAACACATCATTCTTGCCCCATTTTTCAGATACCTGCTGCTTTAGTTTTTCCAATACTATACCAAAAAGGAAGAAAAACAGAAAAGACCTCATTACTCATTAGTGGAAAGTTTAATCCATCAATTTGTGGGCCACTAGATATTTGAAAATCATTTTTTTAAAAAAAAGGTAAAGGCTCTGGCCAGTTTTTCTCAGGGTTAGAGCATTGGCCAAGGACTAAAGGGTCACAGGTTTGATTTCTGGTCAAGGGCACAAGGGCACGTACCTTGGTTGCAGGTTCCCCAACCCTGGTCGGGGCACGTGTAGGAGGCAACCAATCAATGTGTCTCTCACATAGATGTTTCTCTCTCTCTTCCTACTAGCTATCTCATTGAAGTAAGGCTTATCCTTACTTCAATGAGATAGCTAGTAAGGGGAGGGGAAAATATCCCTGGTAACATCTACATTTATAAAAACATAAAAAAATGACTAGAAGGCAAAAATTTTAAATTTCAGATTAAATAGGTGTTTCCAGTTCTAAGCTATTTGTAAAGGAGGGGGAAATAAAAAAAATTATTTTTTAAAAGAAAATACAAGTCATAAGTTCATTTTCTATTTTTAAGTAAATGTATCTTCATGGAAAGAAAACCTATAAAAAAATACAAATGGTCTTTTTAAGAGAATTTACAATAAGAGAGAAAATGTTACCGAAGCAATAAGGCATTAAATGTACAATAAAAAATGTTTGTCTATGAAAGAGTATTTATTGGAAATGATAGAAGTATGCAGCAGAACAGGAATATTTTTTTCCCAACTAACAGGTACTTCCCAGAATAGTTACTGACAGTGAAGGAAATCACTTACTATGGCTTTACACCTGGAAGGGGGAAGGTGCTCTGAGAGGGGGAGGTGATCTGATGCACTGTTCAAGGTGAATAATTTCACAAAATCCCTACATCTGATAGTTTGTATACTCACTTTGCAACCAGAGGAGAGTCAAATGTGTAACCAGGTCTAAACTTCCCAGCGTTAAACCCAAGGTTGCTTAACTCTTTAGGGCTTTCTGGCAATAACCTTCCAGACGGAATTATGTTTGTCTTATTCCCAAGCGCTCAATTTCAAAGTATTCAGTCACTCACCCTTGAGCAGATGCTGTGATTTTATAAGTCCCTGGAACCAAGAGACGCCAGTAATCTCCAGTTTTGTAAGTAGTCACTGGGTGATTGATTTCAGCAACACTAATGGTGGCATTTAATATACCTCTGCCATCCGTGGCATCTAGGACAAATCCTTTGACACCCTGATGAACCTGGATAAAGTACAAAGACACCAAGATCATTAACTATTATTATTATTTTGGGAGCTCATACTCAAAATAACAGATAGTTAATAATGTAAACATGGGGAACAAAAAGGAAGTTGGGAGTTCAGAGTAAAGCTAAATGTAAATGCTTATTAAACAAAATATGTTAGTTTCTGAAAGGCTAATTTTTCATAGGTTAGGGTTTGTTTTTATCACAAGGATTATAAAATACGCAGTTTAAACTTTTGCACATCTGACAATTTTAGAATATAAGACATTCTGCAAGAAAACTGACCTGGCTTCTTTAAAAGAAAAATGTTTTTTTAAAAAAATAGGACTAGTCTAAAGAGAGTAAAAGATGTAATAATCAAATGCAATACATGAAACATGACCTTGGCTCTAAAATATAGCTATAAAAAGATGTTTTGGGAACAAGAAGGGGAAATTTAGATAGCATTAGGTAATATTAGGGAATTACTGTTAATTATCTTATATGAGATAATGGCATTTGGGGATGGCATATAGGAGAATATCCTTATTTTTAGAAGATGCATTCTGAAATACTTAGGTGTAAAATTAACAGCTGTAATTTACATTGAAATAGTTCAGCAAAAATGTGTGATATAATTTAAATAAAGAAAACACAGCAAAATGTTAAAAATTATTAAATCCAAGTGAAGGAATAAGTGTTTATTGTGTTTGTCGTATAACTTTCTTGTATATTCAAAATTTTTTAGAATAAAATGTTTTTAAAAATTAGTATGCAAACTCAGAGCCTTTATATCATTACACTCAGCAAAAAAAATAAATAAATAAAGCAGAAAGTGCTGGCACAAAGTATGTTAAATTATCCTAATAATTAATTAACCATTATTAGTATATTTATTATAGTCTTTACCTATTGGCCACCAAGCATATCAAAACTAAAGGAAAATCATTTCACACTAAACCACTGACAAAAATAAAAAGAATAAAAGGATTTACCTCACAGCCCATCTTCCTATCACTTGACAAATGCTTACATGTGTATCCAATTAATGCTAGCCTTTTATAAAGACAGGGTAAAAAATGATCACTAGTCATTAAGAGCAAAAATCACTACATTGTTTAGTCATTTTCAACTCTTTTCCATTCATACAAATTAAATTCATTTCCATCCATGAATTTGCTAGATAAATGTACTAAAACCTGAATAAGCCAAACTGGAATTCAAAAGGGTGTATTTTTAAAAATCACTGCATGAAAACCACATGTATCTTCTTGTTTTTGGGAGAAATTCCATACTTTGCTCCTGAGTACTCACCTGTTTCATAAATTGGATTAGAGATCTTCGATTCTGTTCCCAAAATTTTGGCAGATCCTTCTCAAACGGGTATTTCACACAACCTAGTTCAATAGTCACTTCAAAGCAATTTGTTTGTAAATAGTTCCAGTCCTGCATACCACCTAAAGGATAAAAAAATTAAAATCAGTCACTCTGAAGAAATTCTAACTAATTCAGATCCCAAAAGGTAAGCAACATTCCCAGTGAAAATTCAAATTCATCTTTTCTCAGCATTGGTTGAAAAGCAATTAATGTGTTCATTTGAGAGCTGTTTGATGCTTGTGGTACAGGTAAAACACTTATACTTTCATGTTCACGAATTCAAGTGCAGCTTACCCTTGTCTTATTAGCATTTCTAAGGCTCTTTGTAATAGTCAGAGGCAAAAACATAACACTTTTATCAAGTTTTAGTGCATTATTTTTATTCAATGTGCACCAAATGTAAAAACACTTGAAAAGGTTATTTGAATTACTTTAAACTAAACAATATCTTTAAAATAATGAGTCTTTCTCAAAATTAAAAAATTAGTAACAAGAAGCATTATCCAGGGAAACAGAAAATCCATCAAATTATATGACCTTAATATAAACGAATGCTTACCTGGAACACTATACCAATTAGCTCCATTTGTTATTCCATGAGGAAAGTATTCATTAGGGTATATATTCTTGCAAGGTCTACCTTGAAACATCTGGGAATTTTCCTGAGGGGGGGAAACAGAATCTTTATTTGTATTTCTTTGTATCTGTATCAAAAAAATCACAGGTAGGATAAGGAAAAATAAAAGCAGTTATTTAATAGGGTGTATGTGGGGCTTAAAGATACATAAAGCCAAGGGAAGCAATGAGGCTTTTCAATGCATAGATGTCAATACCATTTAAATTTTTAAAACATATTTCATTATCTATTTTTTAATCAAAATTAAATATGCTTCGTAAAAAAATTGGACTTTATTTCTCACAACTATTTAAACCAACCCAACTACTCTTTTAAAAAAACTTAAAAAAACCCACACCTGTTCATATTCATACTTTCATTTCATGTTTTAAAGAATCTTAAAGTCCAGAAAAGATAATTCACATACAACATGCAGTAAGCAGCTTTCTCTGACTTTGAGGGGGACGGAGATGGCTCCTCTATGCTTTGACTGCACTCTGTGCAATTACCTTTTCCTGTTAAAACTGGTTACAACTATTGTCTTCTAAAGAAAAGATACTACTCAAAACAACTGTCTTTAAAAAATATATATATATATATATGTATATGTTTTTATTATTTTTAGAGAGATAGGAGGGAGGGAAGAGAAAGAACAAGAAACATCGATGGGCTGCCTCCTGCACGCCCCCATACTGGGCATTGAGCCCACAACCCATTAAATTGTCTCGGTGCCCTTTGTGAAAAGAAAAAAATCAATTGACCATAACTGTAAGAATTATTTCTGGACTCTCAACTCTATTTCACAGTATCTTAATTACTGTAGTTTTGTAGTAAGTTTGAAATTGGGAAGTAGAAGGCTTTTAACTTTTGTAATTCTTCATTTTGGAGAGAACTTTGTCATTTTCTTCCATTTCTTTCCTAAGTTCTATCAATTCTTCTTTATCCCTGTTTCTTTTTTTCCTGCTTTCATTTTTCAAATATATGAGCCTACATGGTTTTCCCTATTCTCAGTGTGTATCTGGGTATATTTAATCTGTTTAGAGTATAGACTTAGTTTTCCTTCTGCTTCTTGATTGTTTTTTTTTTTTTTTTTTGGTGGTGGTAAGGTTTCCTCAAGTGGTAAGTATGAAGTTTCATATCCTGATTTTCTGCAATAGTTCTCCATTCAGGTTCATTTCTATGATATTGGGCTGTTTTGCATGATTCCTGGTTAACGGTACCCTTTTCTGTCAGTCTAGCAGTCGAGGTACTTTAGTGTGTGTGTTTGTTTTTTTGTTTATTTGCCTTGGTGTAAGGATGGAGTTGCAAGTCCTCTGATTTTATGATTCTCCTCTATCTTGGTCAACCCTACATTTCCCCTTTTTTCTTTTATATATTTTTTATTTTCACCTTTACTATTCAATTGCCAAAGAGCACATCTTCATTTCATTTTGCCTGTCTCCCTCAGAAGCTATGAGTGGAAAGATTTCCCTTTAAATTGTGCATATCCTTTAATTAATTAATTTATTTATTTTAAAAATATATTTTATTGATTTTTTACAGAGAGGAAGGGAAAGTGATAGTTAGAAACATCGATGAGAGAGAAACATCGATCAGCCGCCTCCTGCACATCTCCCACTGGGGATGTGCCCGCAACCCAGGTACATGCCCTTGACCAGAATCAAACCTGGGACCCTTCAGTCTGCAGGCCGACGCTCTATCCACTGAGGCAAACCAGTTTCAGCTGTGCATATCCTTTTAAATCACACCAGATCTTTTAAGTTGTACTTTGAAATCTCATCCTTGTATTCCAGTGCTCTCATCTGCCCAGTTACTTTTTTAATATTTTCAGATTTAGGGTGTATTTAATGTTTCGTGGTCATTCCAAATCACCTTTAGTCCTGCCCTTCATTAACTCCTCTCCTCTGACTTCACAGATTCTCTTGGTTTGCTTTTCCTTAAGCCTTGTGGTGGGGCAAAGGTGGGCTGGGCACATGTTAATCATGACAGATCACAACCAAGAGAAAAGAGGTTGTGAGTAAAGACTGAGGATTTTAATGATCACCTCTCTCATTTACAACAGAAAAAAATAAGGACAATGATATTCTAGAAGAGGCAGGTGTGGTAGGACCAAGTAATGGGGGAGAATATGGGTAAGACCCAGATAAATATGAATCTGAATGAAATCACATCATGTTAAAGTTCTACTGTACTTCAAAGCAAAGTGATCGACTGGGACTAAGAGGAGTAAAGCTGGGACTAGAAGGCTGAAGTAGGGGATAAAGGCTTAGAATCAAATGAGCCAGGGAGTCACGTAGCAAAACATGAAATGTTGCCAAGTAAAAGTGAGTGCTCAGCTGAAGTTAGAGAGCATACATATGTAATGTAGTCAATTGCCATGACTGCACGACATTTCTGGACTATACTTGGAATACTGGAATGGAAAAGAGATATGGTGATAATTACTACGGATTGGCAAGGCAGATATGTCAAAAGGGTATAAAACATCCTAAGGTGTGAGAGTACTACTGAAAGGTATGTCAATGGGTCTTGGCTAAGTAGAAAACAAACAAATCAAAGAATTAAAGGCCAAAGAACATTTTAAAAGACTAAGAAACTAGAATTCACAATGAGGGTAAAGAGTGGGATTCTACGAATAGGCACAGAATGTGACAGGGACATGTGCAAAATCTGACCACATTAATTTTATGATTTTGGTATCCAATTCTCCTCATAATTCCATGTGCATCCCTCTAAAAATGCTGTGCCCCAAATAATAAATGTACTCCCCTGTTAGAAACTCTGCACACTCTCACAAGGTCTATATGTAGAGAATGAGCATGGGAAAGTGGAATGATGAAAGGCTGTGATTAGAGGACACAGAGTTGCAGTAATAGTCTTCATTATCTATAACCAATAAAGTCAGACTATCAGTAGTAAGATCAAAAATTGAAATAAACCTCATTCCAAGTCCCAACTTTTAACATTTTCAAATAATAGTTTTTAAATTAAACACACAAATATAACATTTCCGATTGTCAAAGTAATGTGTGGTCCCTATAGAAAGTTTAAAAAATACAGAAATTTCTACCGGCTTTCCTTTGTTATATGTTACTATAGACCAGGGGTGGGCAAACTTTTTGACTCGAGGGCCACAATGGGTTCTTAAACTGGACCGGAGGGCCGGAACAAAAGCATGGATGGAGTGTTTCTGTGAACTAATATAAATTCAAAGTAAACATCATTACATAAAAGGGTACGGTCTTTTTTTTTTTTTTTTTTTAGTTTTATTCATTTCAAACGGGCCGAAGGTTGACAATTTTTTTTTTCTGTAAAGGGCCAGATAGTGAAAATTCCAGGATTTATAGGCTCTAAAGTATCTGTTGCAGCTATTCAAATATGCTCTCTGTTTCTACTGAGATGACCGCAGCATTTTTCTTCTTTAGTCTGTTAATATGGTGAATCAGACTGACTAATTTTCAAATGCTGCAATAGAAAGCAGCCATAGACAAAATGTAAAAGAATGGATGTAGCTGTGTGTCAATAAAAATTTATTTGTAAAAACAGGTGATGGGCTGGATTTGGCCCCAGACTGTAGTTTGTCAAACCCTGTTTTAGACTACTTTGCTAGTTTTATAACTTAAGTACTTATCAAATGAAATAAACTAGTATGCCCTATGTTCTAGGTACTGTGCTAAAAACCATAGATGGAAAGACATTATCGAAGCTTAAAGGCTAATAGGGAAAAACATTTAGTATGTTCAAACATTGGGTGGGAAACAGAGGAGAAAAACTAATAAGGTTGCCCAGAAGGAATCATGGAAAGCTTAACCTTCCAAGAAAGCACCCGGCCTGCGTCCGGCAGGACTTTGTTTTCATGCATTTTTTTAAATGACAGAATTAGTTGTATAGCACGTCAGGTATAAGCACAAGCTTACCTTGGAATAAGAAAGTGCTATTTGCTGAAACACAGCATCATCGGGTGATTTACTGTATGTTGCGAACCCTTGTTCATCATCATCAAAAGGGTAGTTAACCACCAAAGAACCTGCCAGAGAAAAGAGGAAAATGTATCATGTAATCTGTTTCAAGATAAATCATTAACATAAAGTAAGCTTTTCATAATACTGCCAGAGACAGAAAACCAATACAATTTTCCAAAGCTAACTTAATAGAAATGAAAAATTTACTCATTTCCTCAATAGAAAAATCAAAGTAATAAGTAAAATATTAAATAGCTATGCATGGCACTTAAAGCTTTCTTTCCTTAACTGGAAAGGTACTGGGAATTCACCTCAACTTATAGGTATAATTTACATGTCAGAACTGAAACCAGAAGTATACAGGCTTAATTTAAACAACTTTACTTTTATAATATTTACAATCAGAAAAACTGAGCAAAATTTGAATATTTTCTCAGTAAAATTCAGATATTTACAAGGCTCTGAAATTTTAAAATAAGGAGGAATCCTTGGCTCCTTTCCTCAGCTGCCAGGTAAGGTGCTGGGTGCTTCTGAGGAAGCTAAGGCTGCACTGGTGTGAGGCCCTCACTTCATCAGGCTGCCTGCCAGCACTTGCCCAGCACACCCAGACCATGGCCTCCTTCTAGGAGCTTGTCTGCATCTATTCAGCCCTCGGCCCTCATCCTACACGACAGTCACGGAGGGTAAGATCAATGTCCTCGTTAAAGCAGCTGGTGTAAATGTTGAACCTTTCTGGCCAGGATTGTTTGCAAAGGCTCTGGCCAATGTCAACACTGGAAGCCTCATCTGATGTAGGGGCTGGTGGACCTGCCCTGGCTGCTGGTGCTGCACCAGCAGGAGGTCCTGCCCCTCCACCACTGCTGCCCCAGTTGAGGAGCAGAAAGTGGAGGCAAAGAAAGAAGAATCTAAGGAGTCTGATTATAACATGGGCTTTTGTCTTTTTTTATTAAACCTCTTTTGTGACATGTTCAATAAAAAGCTGAACTCTAAAACAAAAAAAGGGGGGGGACCCTTGATGTCCAATTAATCCTCCCATCTCATTTTGCAGCTGTGGAGTCTAAAACAGAGGTTAAATGGATTATGTATAGAGAGCAGAGCCCTGACCTCCACTCAGAAAAAAATAGTGAAAATGCCCAGCTGGTATGTCTCAGAGGTTGAGCACTGACCCATGAACCAAGAGGTCACTGGTTCAATTCCCAATCAGGGGACATGCTTGGGTTGCAGGCTCGATCCCCTTTGCAGGAGGTAGCTGATCGATGTAGCTCTCATCAATGTTTCCCTCTATCCCTCTCCCTTCCTCTCTAAAAACATAAATTTTTTTTAAATGATAAAAATCTTATATTAAAAATTAGTCAACTGGAGTTATATCATATGATTTTTCATGACCTAAGGTAAAGAAAGGGATGCGTTAAGACATGTGTAAAGGATATCAATTCCCTTCTTGCTCCCTGCAGGGCATAAAGCAGGGTGCTTCTCAGACAAGAGCCCAGAGCTACATATGCCCGCTCCCCCACCACAGAATGGAATACTTTATTTCCCATTTAGTCACTTTGTTTTCATCTGTCCATTTATTCTGCCTCCACTAAGCCATTCACTTTTGCCTTTTTTTCTTTTATTTACCATGCCCCTTCATGAGAATGGAAATGAAGGAACATATTCAACTTGAACTCAGATGAAGTAATTCTGTGATAATACCAACTAACATTTTTATATTAAAATAATATTCTTTAAGAAGCAAATATGAAGAACTATGCTCACTCTAGTCCCAGAAATAGTTCTAACAAGAACAAGTGTACTTCAACACCTCTTCTTAGACAAATTTCTAAAAAAAATTTTTATTGCACCCTGGACCTCTGTTCCATACTTAAAAATTCAAAAAATTTTTTTAAAAGTCAACATCAACTCCTACTCAATATTATCTTTCAAATGGTTAATTCTTAAAGGCCAAAAAAAGATCATGAAAGACTTAAAATACTACTATAAAACAGTTTATTTTTAAAAAATAATTAGTATCTACATAAAAAATATGAACAACAAAGGAAAAAAGAAAAATTTGACTTCATCATAATTAAGAACTTTTGTGTGTCAAAGGGCATTAAGAAAGTATAAACAAACAAACAAAAAACAGCCTATAGAACGGAAGAAAATAATTTCCAATCAGCAATCTTACAAGGTGATAGAACCCAGACTATATAAAGAACTATTACAACTCAACAAAAATACACACACACACACACACGAAACCCCAACAGAAAAACAACAATTAAAAATAGGCAAAAGACTTGAAAAGATATGGACAAAAAGTACACAGGAGATGCTTAACTTATTTAGTCAATAGGGAAATGCAAATCAAAACTGTAATGAGAAGTGCCGGTCAGGTAGCTCAGTTGGTTAATGTCATCCATATATGCCAAGGTTGTGGGTTCAGTCTCCAGTCAGGACACACACACAGGAAGCAACCAATGACTGCATCAATAAGTGGGACAATAAATCAATGTCTGTCTGTCTGTCTGTCTCTTTCTAAAATCAATTTTAAAAAACCGTAATGAGATAGTACTTTTCACCCACTACTAGCTATAATTTAAAAAATGAAAACAAATATTGGTGAAGATGTGGAGAAACTGAAACTCTTATACATTGTTAGTTAAAATGTAAAATAGTTCAGTTACTGTGGGAAAAAAGTTTGGCAGTGCCTCAAAAAGCTAAACATAAAATTACCCAAAAGAATCGGAAACTGGGATTCAAATAAATATTGTATGCCAATGTTCGCAGCAGTATTATTAATACTAAAAGAGTAGAAACAGCCGAAATATCCATCAACAGAGAAACAGATAAAGAAATTGTGGAAGGCAGGGAGGGTGGGGGTAAGGGAGAGAGATAAACCAAAGGACTTGTATGCATGCACATAAGCATAACCAACAGACACAGACACCAGGGGGGTGAGGGCATGAGTGGGGGTGGGGGGACTCTGGGGGGATAAGGACACATATGTAATACCTTAATCAATAAAGAAAAAAAATACTAAAAAATTAGCATTAAACACATGGACAAAAAACAACAACACAAAAACAAAATTGTGGCATATGCATACGATGGGACATTATTCATTCGTAAAAAGGAATGAAGTACTAATACATGCTACAATATAAATGAACCTTGAAAAAATTATGCTAAATTAAAGAAGAGAGACAAAAAGGGTCACATATATGATTCCATTTCCATTAAATAACCAAAATAGGCAAGTCCACAGAGACAGAACACAAATTGTTGATGGTCAGGGCTCAGGTGCAGGTGGGAATAGGGAGCAACTGCTTAATGGGTGAGGAAATAAAACACTGTGGAACTGGATAGAGATGGTGGTTGCACAACATTGTGAATACACTAAAAACACTAGAGAATTGTTCACTTTAAAGTAGTTCATTTTATGTGATATAAATTTCACCTCAATAAAAATTAGTATCAAAATCTGCAAAAAGGAACTTTACTTTTTCCTTCAAGAGCCTTCTAAAATGAAATCCTTTTTTAAATTTCTTTGCCAACATTCCAAAACCCATTTAAAATTTTAAGATGAGAAAGCAAAATATGTCATGTAAAGAAACATGTCTACATGATTGAAGATGAATCCCCCAATCTTGTGACGGGCTTTTACCACGTGAAACCATGCCAAGGTTTTGATACCACATGTGTAAATTTATAAATTATTTTCACTGGAATGTAACTAATAATTGTTTTCAGATTTAGCCAACATGATATGTGATGCATTCTGAGATTATTCTTAAAAGCTCAAAATGAAAAAAAAATATTTTCTATGAAACTTGTTATAAAATACTTTTTGAAGTTATTTTGCCAACCAGCCTGTAACTTCATAATTCCTATTTGGGTCTTTGAGAACTATCCATGATTACCAACTGAGGAAATGTTTTTTTCTACTATTGGCAAGCTTTCAAAGCAATTTTTAGAGAACCTAAATTTACTTCTTAAAACTAAATATCTTAAGTATATACTGTCATTCTAAAATAGAATGACATTTTAGAATGGCATTAGGTTAATCTATATGCCATCAAATCTCAGTTTTGATACTACTTCTTCAGCTATTCCAACAAATGTTGACATTACATTTCTTTCCCCTTGCTCTGGTGCTAATACCTTCACTCTTCTAAAAAACAAAACAAAACAAAAACAGCTTTATTGATATATAATCCACATACCATACAAATCATAAGTCAATGTTATTTAGTATATTCAAGGGTTGTACAATTTCACTACTATCTAATTACAGAACATTTCATTACCCCCACTCCCCCCAAATCTGTACCCATTAGCAGTTGCTCCATATTCCCTCCCACCATTATCCACAACTTTCTATCTCTATGGATTTGCCTATTCTGAATATTTCATAAAAATGTAATCATACAATATATGGCTTTTATCACTTCACATGTTTTCACGGTTATCTATGTTGTAGCATGCACCAGTACTTCATTCCTCTTCTTGTCCAAATAATATTTCATTGTAATGGGTATACCACATTTTATTTGTCTACTCATCAGTAGATGGACATTTGGGTTGTTGGTCCTTTTTATTATTATAAGTAATGCTACTGTGAACATTCATGTACAAGTTTATGTGTAGACACAGGTTTTCAATTCTCTTGGGTACTGACACTGTCTCTCTTTTATTCACACAACCCTAGCTGGACGTTGTGATCATTTTTCATCTTGATCTTTCATCCTAGTCAACTGATCAATTCCTGATGAATGATATGGACATGTATAAGCTCAGACAATACATGAGAATGAGGTCACTGTGCTGCAGTTAAATATATATAGTAAGTAATAGATAAGAAAATGTCAAAATTTAAACTTACATAAAAGAGTTTATTATTCAACTTTAGGGAGAAATAGGACTAAACATTTGGATCTGTTAGTGTTTAATTTTTATAAATGATGAATGTTATCAAATTCCCAGTGAGAGGGGTAAATATAAAACACTTGTGAGGGATAAATATAAAGCAATTGAAGAACTGAGTGAGAGGGGAAAAAAAGGAGAAGGGGAAGGAGAGGGAGAAAGAATTGGTGGGGAAAAAAGAGTATGGGAGGAGCGGGGAGAAAGGAAGGGGCAAAACAAGGTAGGAAATTGGCTTAAAAAGTTATGAAAGGGAACTTTATTATTGTCTGCCATAAAAGCAATAACAGGATACCAGTTTTAAGATAGCCTAAGACTTTATTAAATAGATAAAATTTCACCAGGATTTTCAAATGCTCTCATTGAGACTTAATTAGTAGAATATCAAGTTGCTATTACCTCCATGCAGGTTTGCTGACAGTACAAATGGAGAGGCCTTCATCCAGCTCATTACAGCAATGGTTTCTGGTTGGGTTGGATCTGTGATCTGAACAAACTGGTCCGGGAAATTTCGGTTCAAGTCAAAGTTGTTGCTGTTGTTTCTGCCAATTACACTTATTGAATCTCCTATATGATAAAGGATTCAAATTTAAGCCATGTTTCACTTACATTTAACACATACTGCTTCAGCTATCTTAACTCAAGGGTAAGTGTGAACACATCAGGCTTCACTATGACCAATCACACAATAATTAAAATTCACATCTTTTTTACATTATACATTTAAAAAATTCACCTCTTCCAAATCTTTTGAGCAGAGAGGTAAATCATTTTTTCACTCTGCCCTCTGGTCATACTTTGAGGGGAAAAACATCCAACTATACACATTATATTAAAGTATTGCTCAATTGTCAACAATCCACATATAATGACATGATCACAATGTTGAGTGGGCATGACTGATCCTAGAGGGACTCTATTGTGCAGGTATACAGGTCACTAAAACAGCACAAAGAAACAGACCATTTGAAAATAAGAAAATTGTGGATCACATTGAAGTAATCACGAAAAGGTAAAGTTAGCCAAGGATGTAGTTAGAAGTTTAACTGATGGGGGGAAAAAGGGTTACACTTAAGCTTACTCCGTTTTATTATGGGATAGGAGCCCTATTATTGTTATAATGAGAAAATAATGTAAGTGCAGAAAGAAGGCTTACTAGTAGTAAGTAGTTCCACTCCACCTTTCAGTAGGTCTCAAGGGAGGAATGTGAGAGGAATTTGTGAAGCTACAAAGGATGAGGTCCTTAGGGAGGGAATTTGAAATATCTATATATGAGAACCTGGTCGTTCAATAGTTGATTCAGTGTTCACTCAGTGAGAGTACTAAATCATGTGGCTGCATATTCATATCGTGGTACCTATGCTACGCACTGGTATCATTGCCTGGAAGGAACCACAGCTTGGGAGAGAAGGATTCTCACTCTCCTAGTGTTCTGCATAAGGTGGCCTGTGTAAGAAGTTGCTCCCCAGGCCCCAGGAGAGATGGGCTAGCCCAGAGGAGGCAAAGGAATGGGAAATTAATAACTTAGCAGATTTAGAATATGCATGGGAAGTAGAACTTGGACTCAAAAGATATTTGGTTTAAGTTTTCACTTATGAGATAAAGTTCCTGAAATAATTAAATGAGAATCAGTGTTAAAATGGAACAATTTGTAAAAATCTTAACTATTTTTAGTAAGTAAGAGAAATTACCAAAGTAAAGAACTCCATTAAATACAAACTTGATCACATTATTGTTGAATGAACTGGTCTTACAAGAATACAAAAGCTGGAACCAATTATGAAGAAATTCGAGGAAAACAACTAGTTCAAATTCTCTTCTATCTCCAAATAATCATACCATATAATAACAAAAAAAGATTAAACATTAATAAACAGTTATTCTTTACCTTCCTGAGCCTTTTCATACCCATCAGGATTCATGGATGGCATAAGGTGAATTCTAGTGCTACGAACCAAATCTGTAACTTCAGGGTCTGTTCCAAAGTTCTTACAAAGGTATTCGATGAGGTTCAACAGCAGTTCTCGTCCAACCACTTCATTTCCATGCATGTTTCCAATGTACTTAAATTCTGGTTCACCTGAAAACGAAGTAATTATATAGAAGACTTTTTCCCTTTCCATTCATCATGAACTCTCTTTACTTTTTCCCAAACATATGCAAAGACACTGAACCAAAAATTTAAGAAAAGATATATCTTTCAATAGAAGCAGGAAAAAGCATCTTATAAAGCAGCTTCCTTACTAAAATATCTAAGCAGGCTCAGAGCATATATACATGCCATATACTATGAAAATAAAAACACCATTAGCAGAAAGAATATAATCTATGCAGTATCTTAAATATTGTATCTAATAGGGGTTATTAAATGAATTTTCTTCTTTTCTGGCAAGATTGGTTACATTTTCTTTGTTCCAGTTACACATACCATAGGTGGCCTTTCAGACAAAACATAGCAATACTGTAGTACATAGATCCGAGAGGCACGACTAAAATTATGTGTAAGACCACACTACTTACCTGGTTCATGGATACCGGGATTATCAGATATCTCCATTACATAAAGTTCTCTTGACTCTACTGATTTTCCCAATGAATAGAGCCGGGTGATGTTAGGATATTCATTGGCAAACCTTCTCAAGAAGATTTCCATGTCAGGGAAATGGTGGTGGCGGAAGTCCTTTGGCTGAATTGGCTGGTGGGAGGATTGTGTTCCAGGCAAAGGATTAAGTATAGTGACTGTGCTCACAGTTATTACAGCCTCTGTTGTGTCAAGGATTACCGAGGTCACAGTTGGCCCCAGGGAAAAATTCACCTTTGTAGCTGGTCCTTCTTTCACTATTATATTATTAATAGTCAGTGGCATATACCTGAAAAAAAATATTTGAAAAAGTAGATGGCTTGGAGTTAAATTAACACACACACTGCTTTAACATTATAAAAGCACAATACTCACCATACTCTAGCACTTAATGGTCTATCAAAACTCAACTAAATAAACATAAATGTATAAATTCAAGACTTTTAGGATATTATCACAGACTCCCCATTTACGTCCTTAAAAAACTATTTCTCTTACCATCTACCAGGTTCCAGATTAGAATGCTTACAAGAAAACACTTTAAAGGAGAGAACTGAAAGATGGAGTTCATTAATCCACTGTCACAATTGCTATAATACTCAAAGAAGGGATAAATTATCCAATTCTTTGCAGTGCCTTATTAAACTGACACTCCAACTATTCCAAATGTTAAAAATTAAATTAAAGATTATCAATTAAATCTTTAGCAAACTGATCTTACAGGAAGGTTTCTAGGGAAGGTGAGAAACCACTCATTTCATATATTGGAAAGAAAATGATAAAGACAGCTCTCAAAACGCCTTTTACAAAGCTCAGAGTTTCTGATACCCTGGTATTCAGTTGCCTTGAAGCAACACTTTTCAGAGCTGACCATCTTTTCAAGCTTTTAAAACTGTCCTTCCTCTCAATTTTATCATTATGCCTCCTATTCAGTTGTACTATTAGGCTATGTGACAAAAGACTCCACAATAGTATTTTCTCATTATAAAAGGAGGAGAATCAGAAAACAAGGAAAAGATAACAGCCGGATACATTAAATAATATTTCCTAGACTATATTTCTGTCTCAGATATAAACAAAGGTTTGGTATTTAGAGTCTAATTTAAATTCTTACCCAGTTAAAACTGCTGTAATGTTGTAAGTTCCAGGAACAAGCAATCTGTGGAAATCACCAAATGTGCCTGTTGTAATATTATGATTAATACCAGCTACGGAGATGGTTGCATTCTCTAAACCAGATCCCGTTACTGAGTCTTTAACAAATCCTGTAACTCCAATGTGGACCTAAAAAACAAGAATCAAAGCAGACTGCTCAGAGGCAATCAATTTGGAAGGTAAGAAAATATAACCTTTCTGTGTTGACACAGAATTCCTAAAAAAATAAGGCAACTCCTCTATCTCCCTGAAATACTTTTCAATCCCTCCAAGTTAAATAAACTACAGATAAAAATATTAAATCCTTAAATTTAAGTCATATGTGTCTGAAATCTACATTGGTAATGTGCTTTTGAAATTTCTTCTCCTCAAAGCCAGACTTCCAATTTTCTCAACAAGGCATAAGTGATAATTTCTGTAATATCCAATAGTGTATTAGCTTGTCTGATGCTTAAATTAAACTTAGGTTCATGGTGCATATAGTGGTAAAGGTCCTCTAGCAAGTATGATCACATGACATTGTAAAAACCTGGTAGTACAAATTTGGCTATTATTTCAGTTTGCCAAAGCATTTAAGACAGTTAAAGAAAGTTCTCAGGAGGAAAAGAGCTGGGGGAGAGGGCAAGGAGGTACAACTAGAATATGTTCTAATAAAGTCTAACATAATAGTTTTTAAAGATAATCTACCGCCGAAACCAGTTTGGCTCAGTGGATAGAGCATCGGCCTGCAGACTGAAAGGTCCCAGGTTCGATTCCGGTCAGGGGCATGTACCTGGGTTGCGGGCACATCCCCAGGAGGAGATGTGCAGGAGGCAGCTGATCGATGTTTCTCTCATCGATGTTTCTAACTCTCTATCTCTCTCCCTTCCTCTCTGTAAAAAATCAATAAAATATATTTTAAAAAAAAAGATAATCTACCATTTTAAATAATAAAAACAGATGAAGGGTATCTAGTATAGATTGTTATTCATATGCAACTGAATTCCCCCTTACTCAATCCATTATTTCCATACCCCAACCTTCCAAACCTTCCAGTCACTACTTTTACCTTTTCAATCAATGTGATCAAAGACTCACGATTGTTCTCCCATTCTTGTTGAAGCTGCGAAGCAGGTGGGTACTTGCAACAAGACAATTCCAATGTGATCTCAAAACAGTTGGCCCATATGTAATTATAATCCTGCATACCACCTGCAACAAGAAGGAAAAGGTAAGTTTACTCTCAGGATTCTACTCTCAAAAAGCCCAAAGAAATTAAATCTGCCATCTCTGAATGTATACATTTTCTTTTCCTTAAATTATTTGAAACTGGAGACGGTTCTTGAATTACTGAGGAGACTAAGAAGGAAGGTTAATGACATATACATTGAAAATGAATATACATAAAGAAAATATATCTGATTGATAGGATAAACAGTTATGAATAACATGAACATATCAGTTAATAACAATAGCAATCATGATAACAACTCTACATGCTAGACATATTCTACAAGCTTCATCTTTACAACTATAAGTGGTAGTTATTACTCTTTCACCCATTTTACAGATGTGAGGCACAGCGAGGGTAAAATTTTTGACAGAAAGAACATGAAAGATCAATGTGATCTTAAAGTTGTCAAGGACATTCATGCCAAAGTGTTATTAAGTGCCTACTATTCTAACTGTACTTCCCTTTATCAAGTTGGAACAAGAAAAAAAAGGCTGTATATAGGGTGGTGCAGCTACACAAATTGGGGGATTAAAAAAGCCAAGACATAACAAACCCTTTCAAAATGTGTTTAATGGAAGAGGGAAGCAAAAAGAGGAATAAGCACTCACAGTCAGGCACCTTCACTATCTCTACACCTTTGTAAGCCCACACATTCATTCTGTAGAAAGTTTGTGGTATTACCTTATCATTCCTGAGTTTGATTCCCACCCAGGTTGGGGGTTGGTTCTTGTGGGGAGCATGCAGGAGGCAACTGATTGATATTTCTCTCTCTTTCTCTTTCTCTCTTCCCTTGTCCCCCACCCCACCTTCTTCTCTCTCCCAAAATCAATAAAAGCACTTCTTTGGGTGAAGATTAAAAAATCACTAGATTTTTAAAAATAGACTTTATTTTAGGTTCACACAAAAACTGAGGCAGAAGATACAGAGATTTCCCATATACCCCTGCTCCCACACAGGCATAGTCTCCATTGCCCACCCCCTGCCCCACCAGAAGGTGCATTTGTTACAACCGATAAACCTACATCAATACATCGTTACTACATTAGGGTTCACTCTTGTTGGACAAATGTATAATGCCATATTTCCCATGTATTCTGGGAAGATAAAGTCTATTGATATCTCCACATAGATGCATTATAGTATCATACAGAGTAGTTTCACTGTCCTAAAAATCCTGTGCTCTGCCTATTCATCCCTTCCTCCCCGCTGATCCTTGCCAACCACTGATCTTTTTACTATCTCCATATGGTTTTGCCTTTTCCAGAATGTCATATAGCTGGAATCATACATGATGTAGCCTTTTCACATTATTTTCTTTCATTTAGTAATAGGTATTTAAGGTTTTTCCATGTCTTTTTATAGCTTAATCGCTCATTTCTTTTAGTGCTGAATACTATGCCACTGTTTGGCTGTACCATAGTTTATTTATTCATTCATTCACTTACAGAAAGTCATCTTGGTTGGTTCCACATTTTGGCAATTATGAATAAAGTTGCTATAAACATCTGTGTGCAGGTTTTTGTGTGGATGTTTTCAACTCCTTTGGGTAAATAAATTCCAAGGGACTCAATTTGAATGTATTAAATTTGAGGTGCCCATTAAGCATCTATGTGAGATATCAAATAGACATTCTCTTCCCAGAATATATGCAGGTTTATAACCACCACAAGCTCTGTAACCATTTTTTCTTATAAAATAAGGTATCCATCTTTGGGCCTTCTCTTATCTTCTAGTTACTAGTATCTTACACTCACTTTGGGTCTCATAGGAAACCGGTGAGATGCTGAGTTTCATATCCCTACCCAGTCATATTTAGTCATTAAGTGATGCTAGTCACTTTTAGTCATAGTTGACCTACAATTAATTATCTTTGCTAACTCTAACTTGTATGTAAACATATGGACATATACATGCTATTCATTGTACATATTTATTACTCTTTTCCAATTTTTATTATGATATTAATCACAGTACAATGGTCACTGTGTGTCAGACATTACACTAAGATTATAGAGATTTATAAATAAGAAACATACTTTCATTCAGAGTTTTGAGTCTTAGTGAGGAAGCAGAACACAGAACACATAAAAATAACAATTTCAGAGTAATGCAAGTGTGAACTAATCTAAGTTTTTTGCATAGGTAAAACTTAATTGCTGTGCTAAATTACAAAAATAGTCAAACTCACATTTTTTAATTATGCCTGAGGCAGTGAAGTAGACAACTTATAACATTATAATCACCAGGTTTGAGTTTTATTATTCTTTTATCTGTCCCTTAACTGTTTAACTTCAGTAGCAATTTAAGAAATAACAGCTAAGAGCAAGAAGACTAAGTTTACAGTAATAGTGTTATGTAATCAGCTTTCTAGAGTAACTTCAGTAGGACTTTAACTAGCCAGCTCCAATCAACGACCCGTACAAATATATTCCCAGTATAGGGGGTAGGAAAGGATAGAGTTTGTTTTTTAATGTAGTTTCCAAAAGAGGAAATTACATTCAGTGGTCACTAGTCCCAAAGATCACACACTGTTTTCTAAAGTGGCTGTGCTGTTTCACATTCCTACCAGCATTGTATGAATGTTCCAGTTGCTCTGCAAGTCACCCAATAAGATGGTCAAGCAACTGATTAGCTCTTTCAATTTTAAGTATACCAGTGGGTGTGTAGTGGTATCTCATAGTGATTTTAATTTGTAATCCCTTGTTAACTAATGATATTGTACATCCTTTCATGCGTTTATTTATCATATATTTTGGAAGACTTTGGAAACCACAGACCATAGTGAGATTATAGAGAGCAGGGGGCTCAAAAAAGGGATCCCATAAAGTTTTCTATGAGCTCATGGGCTCAACCCTGAAATGTACATGTGGGTCTGACTCTAAACAGCATACCAAAAGCACTGAAGTAAAGTACAGACCACTGCCCATGTCCCAGACTGGTCCCTGGGTGGTACTCACACAGGCAGATCTGAATAGACAGTGCAAAGGCTTTGAAAACTGAGCTGATACTAGAATCACAGCCCACAGAAGGTGAACCAAAACTTGCAAAACCTAACTGGGCCATTCACTGCTGGGACAAATTAACAAAAAATTACTATTTCTGTAATACTTAAACCAGGCTCAGATCTTATAAGATTCACAATGTCCAGGATATGATCCAAAATTATTTGACATTCAAAGAACCATGAAAATGTCAACAACTCACAAGGAAAAAATAATCAATAGATACCAATCCCAAGATGACGCAAATGTTGGAATTATCAGATTAACCTTAAAGCAATTATGATAGTCATGCTCTAAGGAAGAGTAAACATTCTTTTTTTTTTTTAATCCTTACCCTAAGATATTTTCCCATTGATTTTTAGAGAGAGTGGAAGAGAGAGGAAATGTCGATGTGAGAGAAACACATCAATTGGTTGCCTCCTGCAGGAGCCCTGACCAGGGCCCGGGCTGGGGAGGAGCCTGCAACCCAGGTACGTGCCCTTGACCAAAATGCAACCTAGGACTCTTCAGTCCACAGCCAACACTCTAGGCACTGAGCCGTACCAGCTAGGGCGCAGAGTAAACATTCTTGAAATGAAATAAAAGAAACAGAAGACATAAAAAAGAACAAAATAGAAATTTCATTTTTTTCTTTATTTTGTTTTTCCCACAACCACTTATCCCACCATACTCTCTTACACCTCCATCCAGCCCCCTTCCCCTTGAAATCATGACAACTATAATAACTAAAATTTTAAAATTTACTTAATGAGTTCAACAGAGGAATGGAAATGACCAGGGGAGTGAGTTAACTTGAAGATAGATAAACAGAAATTGCCCAGTTAGAACAAAGAAAAAGAAATTAAAAAGAAAACAAAAGGAATTTTAAGGATAACACCAAAAGATCTAACATTCTTATCATTAATCTTGGAAGGAGAGAAAAAAGTGTGACATGGTGAAAAAAAATGTTGAAGAAATAATGGCAGAAAACTCCCAAATCTGGCAAAAGACATAAACTTACATTTCAAGTAACTCAGCAAATCCCAAACCGGATAAACTCAAAGAAATTCATGCCTAGATATTCACAATCAGACTGCTGAAAACTAAAGATAAAGGGAAAAAATCTTTAAAAGTAGGGAACAACAATTCAAATGATGGTCAATTTCTCCTCAGAGGCCATGGAGGCCAGAAGGCACAAAATGTTTTTTTATTAAAAAGAAAAGAAAAATAATCAGAATCGTCAAGCCAGAACCTAGAGTTTTATATTGAGTGAAAATATCCTTCAGAGAATTCAGGCAAAAAGACATCTCAGTGAAGGAAAACAAGAATCTGCCACAAGCAGACTTGCTTTAAAAGAAATGCTAAAGAATGTTCTTCAGGCAGAAGAGAAATGATACCAGAGAAAAACTTGGAATGTCAATGATAAAGAAAACAAATGGTTGCCCCAGACAGGTGGCTCATTTGGTTGGAGCATCATCTATACACCTAAAGATCTCAAGTTTGATTCCCACCCAGGTTGGGGGTTGTTTCTTGTCGGGGTGCATGCAGGAGGCAACTGATTGATATTTCTCTCTCTCTTTCTCTCTTCCTTCGCCCTCCCCCCACCCTCCCCACCTTCCTCTCTCTCTCAAAATAAAAGCATATCCTTGGGTGAAGATTGAAAAAAAAAAAAAGAAAAGAAAACCACTGATTTAGACTATATCCTATATTCACAGGAGGAGTTGACAACCAAGAAAAAAAGACAAAAGGTATAAAATTTGCTTTTAAACGTGCCTACTTATCCAGAGTTTTCTATGCTCAGAAAAATGAAATACAATGTACTATGAAACCTGTAATGCTTTCATTCTTTTATCAAGGTCAAAGAACAAGGCTAAAAGTTGTTACCCATTAGGAATCTGTCCAGTACTATAACGAACTGTGATCAATACTAATTGTTGATCTGATGAAAAGATCTTCTCATACCCATTAATTTGTTTCAATCCATTTCTCTCACAATTAGTCTCCACATGCTTTAAGATACCCAATTCCTCTTTATCATGAAGCAGTCCCCATTACTGTTGTTAATACAGAGAGATCTAGCGTTTGGGGTGGGGGGTGTGTAGCCCTTAAATACATTCAACCCTTCATTCAAAGTTGGGGTACTAATGATTCACACTCACGTTTCAAGCAGAAAAGCCAATTGAAAAAGTATAGTCAACACTTCAGTGTTAAGAAAAACACAGCAAGTTTTTCTTTAACTTGCCTCAGGAGGCCAACTGTAATGTATCAAACGGTATTACACAAGAATTGTATAAATCTTTTAGGAAAAAAAACCCTGCAATGTATTTTTTTTATTAGAAGAAGGATTTTAGAGTGTAGAAATATAGATAGGCAATTTCAACTCTATATTTAAATTTGAAGCTTATTGTTATTTCTTTTATTTTTTAAGAAATTTGTTTATTTTATTTTATTTATTTATTTTTAATATATTTTCATTGATTTTTTACAGAGAGGAAGGGAGAGAGATAGAGAGTTAGAAACATCGATGAGAGAGAAACATCGATCAGCCGCCTCTTGCACATCCCTAGTGGGGATGTGCCCGCAACCCAGGTACATGCCCTTGACCGGAATCGAACCTAGGACCTTTCAGTCTGCAGGCCGACGCTCTACCACTGAGCCAAACCGGTTTCGGCTTGTTATTTCTTAAATAAAACTACTTTAACAGATAGTGAGAAGTTCTCCCAACTTTGGGTTTGTGAATAATTTATTTATAGATATTGAGTTATTAAGTGATGGTTTTGTAATCCTTAAGATATTTTTTAAAAGCTAATTAGCATGATCATAAAAATTATTAAGTGTAACATCTGGGTCAAGTGAATGGAAAAAACAAATGTTGTCCTTGAAAAAAAAAAATTCCCCATATTCTTAGTCTTTAAACTCAACTACATTTTGACCAACTCTTAACTGAATTTGGTCTTTGTATTTAGAAACTTATCTTATGAAAATCTACTTCCTTCACCACTCCCACTGAATGTATATTTGCTAGTGATATGATTCTACAAAGTTAAACTAAGTTACAGTCCTGCATCTGTTTGCAGTTTTATCTAACTAAGTCAACAGTCTCTCTCACACAGCTCTTTGAACAGAATTTTCCTTTTTTTACTAAAAAAAAAAAAAAAAAAGTACTCTCCCAGCTCTCTACAACCTGAGTTAAATAGAAAAAAAAAAGAGGGGGATGGAGAGAAAGCACATCTAATTTTAGACATCAGATCTGAAAATCTAGGGGCCAAATCCTAAAATCCTTTTTAGTGTTTGGTTCTCAATCTTTCATGTAAGTCTTACTTTCATGCAAGTCTTAAGATCATATTACCAAATACATAACTGCACTGCTCCTAGAGGTCAGATTTTATATTCAGCTATATTTCAGTTTATTAAAGCAAATATTCTGTTTGAGTATTGTTTTACCTTTTTGTTTTCCTTTTAAATTAGGTGGCACTCAGATTAAAAAAAAGAAAAAGGAAGAATGAGGTCCAATCAGCTCCTTAATGTATAAGATCAGACAAGACCAAATACACTTTATTAATGCACATTTGCTTATCACTAGTATTCTTAAAACATGAACAACCAGCTGAGAATATCTGAACTATCACCATTCTCTTTTAAAAAATATTTTTATTGACTTTTAGAGAGAGAGAAAGGGAGAGGGAGAGAGAGACATAAACATTGATGTGAGAGTGAAACATCAATAGGATGCCTCCTGCACACCCCCCATTAGGAACTGAGACTGAACCCAAGCATGTGCCTGACTGAGAATTGAAAAGGCAACACTTTGGGGTACAGGACAACATCCAACCAATTGAGCCACACCAGCCAGGGCTGAACTATCAGCATTCTCTCTCTCTTTCTTTTTTTCTTTAGATCAGCATTCTTTAAAGAAAAGGCCCCAATATGAAATGCCAGAAGTACATTCACTTTGGAGGTGAAAAAGCACCCATTTGTATTTGTGTGTGTGTAAGTGTATGTATGTGTGTGGATATATACATACATTCATATATATATATATATATATATATATATATATATATATATATATATATATATAGTCTTAGATAGATAGATAGTCATGTGCTATTTAATGATGGGTATACATTCTGAGAGATGCACTGTCAGGTGATTTTATTGTACAAACGTCATAGGGTGTACTTACACAAACCTAGATGGTCTAGCCGACTACACACCTAGGCTATGTGATACAGCCTATCGCTCCTAGGCTAAAACCCTGTACAGCATGTTACTGTATAAAACAGCACGAGATTAAACCAAGCGCAAGAGAAAATGACGCAATCAAGAAACTTAGTAAACACCAGATGTATGAGGCTCCTGGTGTTTTACAGGGCATACTGTTTTACAGCAAACTTTTTTCTATAAGTAGACAGAGTACACTCTAAAATAATGTTAAAAAGGTAAAGAAGAACCTCGGTTGCTCAAGCTTAATTCATTCTGGAAGGCTGTTCGAAAAGCGGTTTGTCAGAAAATGGAATCATTTTTTCTCATTAGAAATAATGTAAACTGAATTAATCCTTTCCAAACCCCCAAATGATTCCCTGCTCTAACCTTTCTTATATACAGTACATGTCTAATGCACTGTTTAATCTAACAAAAAGGACATAAAATATAAATAAAAACTTAATAAAAAGGAAATGAAATGTATAATAAAAAATGAAAATTTATATACACATTAGAACTTACCTTTAATGTCGAGAACTACTGATGACTGAACATGGAGAAGAGGGAAGAAGGGATGGAGGGGTGGAGGGATGGAGGGATGTTACTGTTTGGAAGGGGAATCCCCTTCCATAAAAAAAAGGTAGTTGTTGTTCTGGGATTCTTTCTTACTTTTGTGCCTTTGCTCCACTAGAACTTGCTTCAGGCTCCCTGGGTCTCTGTCTCACTACAAACCTATCCAATGGCATTTGTTTTTGCCTGCGTTTTAACACCTGCCTGAAGTGAAACACTGCATTGTCATTGAACAAGTTTATCATACGGTTTGTTACTTCTTTGTCAGGGTGATATTTCTCAATAAATATTCACAGCACAATTTCCCGCTATGTTAACAATGTGAGGTTTAGCGGTAAACTGACTCAAACTCATGCATTCTCTCCTTTGTTTGTCACCTGAAAGACATGTGACTAATCATACAGGTATCAGCATGAAAAGGTTGTCTGGTTGAGAACCAAAGTTTTGTTCAACAACCAAGATATTATTTTACATGAACAAACTGTTCTAGAACCAAATTGTTTGAGATGGGAGATGTTCGAGAACTGAGGTTTGACTACATAGTAAATAAATAAGCCAGTAACATAGTTGTTTATTATCCTTATAAAATATTATGTACTATACAGTTATGTACAGTACATAATACTTTTATATGACTGTCAGCGCAGGTTTGTTTACACCAGCATCACCACAAACACAGGAGTAATGCACTACGACGATGTTATAATGGCTACAACATCACTATTTCAGCTCTATTGTAATCTTATGGGACCAATGTCACATATGTGGTCTGTTACTGACCTAAACATAATTATACAGTACATAACTGTGTGTGTGTGTGTGTGTGTGTGTGTGTAAATTTCTGGTTCCAAGCAATTAAATTATGCCAGGAAACAATATCAATTCAATTTTCAAAATCACGTACACTGCCATGCTTTTTACATCTCCCATAACTCCTAAATCTCTTTACCATCTTCACCTCCCTATCAAGCTCCAAAGCCTATTTCTCAACTGCTCATTGGGTACTTGTAACTATTATATCAAGTACCATCTCCAGTTTTCACTCCTCTCCCAGCTAAAGAGAAAACACACACACACACACACACACACACTCAATGACAGAGATGGGATTCAAACCCAAGGCAGCAGGATTCCAAAGCTCTGCTCTTAGGCACTACACTATACTGCCTTTGAGTCCACCTATCTTCAGGAAAATAGTGGGATTACTTGTCCTTTTAAAAATTTTATAAGCCGAAACCGGTTTGGCTCAGTGGATAGAGCGTCGGCCTGTGGACTGAAGGGTCCCAGGTTCGATTCCAGTCAAGGGCATGTACCTGGGTTGCGGGCACATCCCCAGTGGGAGATGTGCAGGAGGCAGCTGATCGATGTTTCTCTCTCATCGATGTTTCTAACTCTCTATCTCTCTCCCTTCCTCTCTGTAAAAAATCAATAAAATATATTTAAAAAAAATTTTTTTTATAAGTTTAAAGAGGGCAATTCTTAAAAGCTGACCTAAACTACAATTCAGTTTCATTAAATTTACTTTGTAATAAACATACTAAACCAGTGATGGCAAACCTATGACACGCGTGTCAGAGGTGACACGCGAACTCATTTTTTTGGTTTATTTTTCTTTGTTAAATGGCATTTAAATATATAAAATAAATATCAAAAATATAAGTCTTTGTTTTACTCTGGTTGCAAATATCAAAAAATTTCTATATGTGACACAGCACCAGAGTTTAGTTTGGGTTTTTCAAAATGCTGACACGCCGAGCTCAAGAGGTTCGCCATCACTGTACTAAACCATCCTCTCTAATAATAGACAAACATGGTAATTGACCATACCTTCACTACACCCCCCATTGGCTAATCAGAGCGATATGCAAATTAACTGCCAACAAAGATGGTGACTAATTTGCATACTGTAGGCAGGGCGGGACAGCGGGAGCCGCCATCCCATCCAGGTGTGTGACCATCCAGGCCCTGTGTGCAGCCCGGGCGGCGGGGGCTCAGGCGGGGTGTGGTGATCGCGGGGCCCCGCCCCGTGTGCGGCCCTGGCCGGCGCAGGGCTTAGGAAGCACGATCAGCAAAGCAGGACTGAGGATTTGCAAATGGGCGCAAGGCCGACCTCCTGGTCCTTCCCCTCAGCCGGCAGGCTCCTATCAACCTTCAGTTTCTACTGAAAGGAATGTGGCACCTCCACTGCACAGCCTCCCAGGACTCGGACTTGCAGGCTCCAGAGTGGAGACTTCAACAAGGACTTCAGCGCCTGCTCAGGGGAAAAACTGCCACCTCCCTACTCCAGAGCTGCTTCTGTGTCTGCAAGAAACTGCGCATGCTCCTCCCTGTGACATGGGCGGGGCCAGAGCCTGAGTGAGAGGTTCCACCATAGCATAGCAGCTGGACCAGTGCAGGGATGGAGGGAGGGAGGGCAGGGAAGGAGCAAGGGGGAAGCCCTGGTTCCCTGCTCCTCCTCCCACAGGCATGGCCCTTGCTGCTGTTATGATAAAAGGAGTTGTGTTTTTCTAACTCTGTCTGGGTAAAGGAAACAAGTGTCTGTGGATTTCTGATCTTACTCTCCGAGCTGCCAGTTAATCCCTCTGGATGCATCATATCCAACCTCCAAAGGATCCGAGGGGCAGGATCAAGCTTCGTTCCATAGTTGAGGAAACTGACCAATAAACATGTGTCTCATGCCTCAGTGTCAACTCCCGCAGAAATCTCTGGGTAATGACTCAGATTCTATATCTAAGGGTATATTTTCTTCTGTTTTCATGTTTAATTCAGCCCCAGGAATCAAATAATACAATAAAGAATAAAATGAGTTCAGAGGGCTCAGCATTGTATTCCCAGGGCCTTTGGTCCCACACAAACCGCAGAGCTCAGTTATCCTGAGATGAAGGGAAAGGAAAGAGAAATGTGAAAGGTTTCCCAGCTCAGTCACAGAGATATCTCATAATCACATATTAAGGACATGACATTAACTTAGGAGTGGAAAGGACACAAATGAAATAGAAGATGGAGCCATTTGGAGTGAGCAGGCCAGCAGGGGGGCAGTTGGGGGCCAGCAGGCCAGCGGGGGGGGGGGGCAGTTAGGGGCGAGCAGGCTGGCAGGGGGGGTAGTTGAGGTGAGCACACTGGTACAGGGGGCAGTTGGGGGTGATCAGGCTGGCGGGGGGGGCATTTGGGGGCGAGTAGGCTGGCGGCGGGGGGAAGTTGGGGGCAAGCAGGCTGGCAGGCAGAGTGGTTAGGGGCAATCAGGCACGCAGGCAGGTGAGTGGTTAGGAGCCAGCAGTCCCAGATTGTGAGAGGGATGTCCGACTGCCAGTTTAGGCCTGGTCCCTGTAAACCGGCAGTAGGACATCCTTCCAGGGGTCCAAGATTGGAGAGGGTGCAGGCCAGGCTGAGGGACACTCCCCCCCCACCCTGAGTGCACAAAGTTTTGTGCACCGGGCCACTAGTCAGATTATATTTATGTCTTCCATGAAGGAAAGCCATAATAAAGAGTGGTAGACAAAAGGCATATAAATCAGCACACTGTGGTTTTTGGTGGTTTTTTTAAAAGAAGGCCTGCTCCACGAGTAAGTCCAGCTTAGGCTCTGACAATAACAAGCTTTAGCAGGGGAGCACAACTATTCAGAAGCCTTATTAGGATAATCATTCCCTGGGGGGAGCCTGCAGGTCTGAGAGACATGTTGAGAGAAGCCACACCGACCCACAAAGGCAGCATATCTGAGTCAACCCTGGCAATGAAAGTGAGATGGGGCCAGGACACCTCACATCCACTACTAATATGCTGTCTGATCCATAAGAGCAGGAATTGTTTCTGTTCTGCTCCCACTGTACCCCTATCACCTAGTAAAGTATATAGGACATGGCAGGCACTCAGTAAATAGTTGCTAAGTAAATATTGCACAAGTTAGTAAAAAAATATTTCCTCTCTGAGCCCTTGATTTCCTATAATGCAAAAGGGTTGGACTAGAACAATACATTCACTTTAAGCTCCACAAGTCATACTTCGGTAAACTATAATTTCTAAATACACCACATAAAGCATCAGTAAAATTACTCCAAGACATCCGGGTCTGAAAACAGCCTAGTCACAAGGTTTCATAACATCTTACATCATCTTACTTATGCAGTCCCACATAAGATAAACAATGAATTTGCCCTGTTGAATATAATGAAACAACTCAAAAGTGCTAGGGCAGGGAGAGATAAAAGCTAGCTATTGTAGAAATAATATAACATAAAATATGTCTGACCAAGCAGCTAAAAAGGGAGAGAAGTTGGTGCTCTTAAAAACAATAAAAATAGAAGCATAAAAATTTAACTTGTTCAGATGTTTGCAGAATGAGAAAAATCTGTTAGCTGATTTAACAAAATAATCTTACTGTGAAGACAGAACACTTATTTTTTAAAAATAGTATAACATAGATTTATCTCCCATAATCAATTGTTAATTAAAAATTACTTCCTAACCTTTTACAACTTTCTCCAAAAAGGAAAAAAAAATTATTTTTATCCCATTATTTTAAATAATATCTCAAATAACAGAGCAGCACCTTAACTATATCATAAAACCACTAGTTCATGAAGTCAGGTTTTATTAAATATATTTGCTGAAGACTGAAATGGAATTAAAGCATGTCCCTTATCTATAAAAAAATTTAAGTGGTTTTCAAATCACCTCTAATCATTATCGGCAGAAAGTTTTACTTCGAAATATTTCAAACCTCTTTGTGGAAGCTTGTTATATTCAGGGTGGGGCAAAGATAATTGTGAATACATGAAACAGAGTTTATTCTTGTATTATTATTTATTATATTATTTTCCATACGAATAAATGTAAGCCTACTTTTGCCCCACTCTGTATAAGAAACATTGGAATCAGAAAACTCTAGAAAGTATGGAGTCTGCACACATAGAGCCCAATCTGGGTACACATGGCTTGACATAAAAAGTCAAAGAGTAATTCAAGTTTAAGTAAAGGCACATGAAGAGAAATGTCATAAGACACTTTAAATGTGACTAACTGCCAATAAAAACAAAGGGAAGACCAAAGGCATTTCATCATGGGCAAATTCTAAGAAGAGAAAAAGTTTATACTGATGACATTTTCATGGGATGGCATGTTCTTTCTGGTTACTCTTAATTAAACAGTCTAAGCCTGTGTATTAAAAACAAAAAGTTATTATTCAAAGGATACCAAAACTCTAAAATCAACAGTAGCTGTTTTTATAACATTTAAAAGAAAAGGTACACAATCCAAACTTACTTTAACAATTCTTTTAAATACAGCATTCTGGAAGCCTTGTACATTGCTGTTGGGAATATACAATGGTGCAGCCAATGTGGTAAACAGTTTGGTGATTCTTTAAAAGCTAACCATAGAATTACCATATACCCTAGCAATTCAACTCCTGAGTACATACCCCAAATATTTAAAAACAAGGACTCAAACAGATATTTGTACACCAACGTTCATAGCAGCATTATCCACAGCAGCCAAAAGGTGGGAACAACTCTGTGCCCATCAACAGATGAATGGATGAAGGAGATGTATACATATACAAACAATGGGCTATTTCTCAGTCGCAAAAAGGAATGAAGTTCTGATACATGCTACAAAATGGATGAACCTTAAAAACATGCTAAATGAATGAAGTGAGCCAGATGCAGGGCAAATATACGATTCCAGTTATATGAAATATCTAGAATAGGCAAATTTATAGAGATAGAAAGATTAGAAGTTACCAGTATATAAATGTCTAATCACTGTATCATACAACTGAAACTAATAAACATTGTATGTACACTGAACAATTAAAAACAATTACCAGGGGCTGGGGAGGAGAAGAAAATAGGGACTTAATGCTTAATAGTTCTGTTTGGGGTTGATGAAAAGGTTTTATAAATAGACAGTGGTGATACAGTGGTACAACATTATGAGTAAATTAATGTCACTTAATTCTACATTTAAAAATGATAAAAATGGCAAACTTTATATTGACATATCTATATACAGTGGGGCCTTGACTTACGAGTGTCCCGACTAACGAGTTTTTTGAGATACCAGCTGTCTCTCGGCCGATTTTTTGCATTGAGTTGATAGAGTAATTTGAGTTAACAAGCTCGGTCTCGGAACGAATTAAACTCGTAAGTCAAGGCCCCACTGTATCAGTATCTATATATACATCACCACATTTTTTAAAAGAGCAACAGCATTCCATGGTCACCACATAGATTAAAATGCAAAAGTTACTGCCTTTATATAAAACTAGAGGCCTGTTGCATGAAAAGATTTGTGCAATAGGCTTTCCCTTCCCCTGGCTGCCAGCACCGGTTTTCCTCTGGCACCCGGGACCCAGGCCTTTGCTCCGGCCGGAGCCACCTTCAAGCCTTCGCTGCTCTGGCTGGCCACCCTGGGTCGGGTCGCACACGGACACCCGCCACCCCGGGTGGCAAATAGCAGGCCCGGATGGTGGCGGGGCAGGTGGGATGGCGCTGTCCCACCCTGCCTGAAGTATGCAAATTAGCCGCCATCTTTGTTGGTGGTTAATTTGCATATTATGCTGATTAGCTAATGGGAGGTGTAGCGAAGGTATGGTCAATTACCATGTTTGTCTATTATCAGATAGGATGGAGAGAATTGGTGGTCATTACCATTAACCAAGCTGTCCAACTTGGCCATTGGCAGCCTGATCTGATGTGCCTCCTAATGATGTGATCTATATAATGGCCTTACTGGAAAATCTGACCTGAATCTTATCATAAAGAAAATGACAAATCTAGAACATGGTTCTGTAAGACAACTGGCCTAGGCTCTTCAAAGGATTTATCATTATTAAGAAAAGAGAGTGTTGAGATGACTGTTTTAGATTGGGGAAACTAAAAAAAAAACCCACCACAAGAGCCAAGCGCAGTTTGTGAACCCTGTCTGGGTCTAATTTGCAGGAAAAGGAGCTATAAAGAATATTTTGGGGATAACAGAGGAAATTTTAGTTATGGAAACCATGTGGAATGATAGTATTGAATTATTGCTGATTTCTCAGTTATAGTAATGGTATTTGGTTATACAAGAGAATGTCCCTATACTTAGGAACTACATGCTGAGGTACTTACAGGTGCAGTGTCATGAAATCTGCAACTACTTTTGGAAAGTTTGACAAAAGAGAATAAAGGTGAAGGAGGGAGGGAGGGAGGGAGGGAGAGAGCAGGCTGGAACATCTGGGGTAAGATAACAGTGAATTTAAATGAAGGATATAGGGGTACTTATGCAGTTTTCTTTTGATTTGACTGTGAGTTTGAAAATTTCAAAATAAAAAAAAGTTTAGAAAATTAGAATTTTTCGAAGTTTCCTCGTTTCCACTCAGAGTATACTAAAGGAAGCTAAACGAACAATGTGGAAAATGTAGCAAATTCAGTGCTTCACATACCTTCTACGTCATACCAGTGTGCACCATTCGTGATCCCGTCTGTGAAAGTCTCATCTTCCTCTCCGGGGCAGTGAGGTGCCCCTGTTTTCATGATGGGGTGGTTTGAGGCGTAGGCTTTTGCCAAGTACTTAAATACTTCATCATCTGAGGTTTTGCTATAGATTCCAGTGGCCTTATGCTCTGGAGAATCATCAAAAGGATAGCTGGCTACCACTGAGCCACCATGCAGATTTCCAGAAAGCACGAACCTTTGAAAAGACAACCAAGTCACATATCTCTAAAAAACAAAAAAAAATAAACCAACACAGAAGACACCATTATTTTAAAATGTTACATCTTTCAGCCTTGGCCCATGTGGCTCAGTTGGTTGGAGCATCGTCCCATATATCAAAAGGTTGTGGGTTCGATTTCCAGTTAGGACACATACCTACATTGTGGGTTCTATCCCTGGTCTGGTCAGGGCATGCGTGGAAGGAACCAATCAATGCTCTCTCTCACATTGATTTTTTTTCTCACTCTCCCCTTCATTCCCTCCCTCTCTCCCTTTCTCCCTCCCCTCTCTCTAAAATCATTAAGCATATCCTCAGGTGAGAATTTAAACATTTTTTTTATATCTTTCATAAATAAACTCAGTATCTCTCTTGATACCTAGAAAACAACTCTATCAGCTGTTATAAGTAGATCAACAACAACAAATGGAAAGAAATTATCAATTTAACAAATTTTAAAGTTTTTACAATTCTAATTAACTTCAAATAACTTAAATTTTTTCCCCATCATTAAAAAAGTAGTTGGATAACACAATATAAATTAATATTTTCAGGAGACATCTTATTCAGAGAATTCTAAATTCATGTATTAGGTCAAACAATGTGCATTTGCCACTTTTTGACCTAAAAAATGACAATTTCATATAGTTGAACCTAAAACATGTATTTCATAATGTGTTAATTTCGTAGAAAGTGTGCCTTGTGTAAATAAATATTTGTTGAATACATTAGTTAGGTTAGTAACTTTCATGCTTTTTAAAGATAAGGAGTCTAATTTGAAACGGGATATGTTCACAATACACTAAATTCACGTTTTCAAGAGAAAAGCCACAGCTGAGAAGACTGGGGGTGAGGGGTCGGGGGAGGAACCTGAAACACTGAGCTGCTTTCAGGGAAAAACAATACAGCACATGAAAGACTAGTCCTCCATTGCATCACTGTAAAAGCTGCTCTCTCTCTGGGACCAAGGGTCCTGATCGGGCCATTAGAAAATAAACTGACAGGGAGGGAGGCAAGACTGCTCCTATAAAAGAAACATTTTTACTTTTTTATGTTTCTACTTTTAAGTGAACCCATTTACAATGTGGTCAAACGTATAGATACAGAAACACTCCTTTTATGGTGAAAGCTAAAGGCAAAAATAGACTGAAGTCCTATTTATACATCTCTCCCTCATGTAATAGTTTATCACTATGAGTAGAGATTAAACACTTTTCTCTTTGTATTTAAAACTGGATTTTCTTGCTTCTGCCTTTTTGTTGTTGAAATGACCTGACCTACAGAAATCCTAAGGGGAGTTGATAAATAACATTTATTGCTACATGCTTGGAAGAGAACTAAACGTATGGTGTGTCTCAGAGGAGATCAAACAATGAAAACTACACAGAATCTGTTCATCAGCAGACAGAACTTAGCCATTAAAGGCAGTGATTAAATACTTAAACAGACTATGAACAGTGACTAATTAAAAACTAGTATAATTATAATTAGAACTCTTCCAGACACACCGGAGAATGCCATTGGTATCGTGGCAATAGCACAGGCTATGGAACCAGCCAAATGTGGGTAAGAACATTGTCTCCCAGACCCGTCTCACTGAAAACATGACCAGGAAACTTACTGCCTTTACATTCACTGAACCCTAGTTTCTCTCTCATCTGTAAATGGGGATTAATGCTACCTGCTTCCCATGGTTGCCATAAGAATTAAGTAAAATAATACACATGAAACATCTCCAGCAAAACAACTGCTTTATAGCACCTGCTCAACCAATGTTCCTTCTTTGGAGAGCAGTAAGCTGTAGAACAGTGTTTGAAACCACTTGGAACTCACTGCTAAAGAGTGAACTGTTTAGGGAATCTTGTTTAGGGAATCACTGCCTTACAGACTATCCTTCTACTCTCCAGTACCAGTGCCAGACCTTGGATGACACAATGATACCAAAAAAAAAAAAAAACAACCAAAAACTAATTACATATTGTAACTCCACCGTACAGACCCCTCCTCCATAGTTTAAAGTATTAACAATTTACTTTCTGGGTTGCATGCCAAAAATAATTTGAAGACTTCCCCTCTCACCTCTCCATGTTGGGAAAGTTATAAGAAGGGGCCCAGTTCAGGCAATTCATTCAGCAACAACTTTCTTGCGTGTCAACTATGTGCCAAACGGTCTATACACTAGACTAGGGAATATCTCCATGAAGAAACAAACACAAAATGCCCTCAAGACATTTGTATTCTACTGAAGTAAAATGAATAACTAAATATTCTAAATAACTGAAACATGCTACTTTAATTACATATTTTCAATTAAAACAACATTCCAAGATTCTCTACTAAATGCTGTTTTTTTCTTTGTTCAACAATTCTTGCAACACTTTTTAGAAATATTAAAATGGTCAAACCAAATATGGTACTTATAGAACAATGATATACTTGCAATGTCCGAGAGTGATAAAGTTCAATTATTAGATTTTCCTTACTCTATTTACAGTTTTAAAAGTACCACTACCACTCTTTGTCAAACCAACTTTGCATATCAACCCAATTTTATTTGAAAGGTATGTATGGTTTTCATTTAAATCAATTACTATACTTGACTTCAGCATCATATGTCATTCCTTGTGTAAGATTTAAAGTAGCTGCTAAGTATATTATAAATATTATAAACAAGAGTGTATAGATACTAAAATGTAAATCTCTAAGTTAACTCTATTATATTCTACAGATAATTCTATAAATAACTTTTAAAAATTAAGCAAACTTTATGTCTGATAAACCATTCTAAAGATTGAAGAAATTGTAGATATACACACAATCCTCCACAAGTATTCTGCACCATCCCCCAATATAATGCTTTTCACAAAGATACCAAAAAAAGTATATGCTAATCTATTAAAATCTAAGTAGATATCTTTAATTAAAGATATATAGCGTGACAAAAAAATATGGGAGTCAAGTAAATTATAAAATATTTAAATAATAGTTAAAATCTGTATATTTTCCTAAATATATGTCTCAATTATCAATAGCACAAAAACATCCCCTGGATGGTTTAAGGTGAGGAAAAGAAAATAAACTTCACTTTTCTAAGTAGGAGAAAGTAAGTCTTAAAATTTTACATAGTCAAAATAACAAAAATCTATTTCTATTATAGCTAAGTGAATAGGATAAGAAAAATATTATTCAAATGATTTATTTCACAAATACACTGAAAAAGGTAATTTCCCCAGACAGACAGACAGACTAATGCTTGTGGTTTTTAAATGTCCTATTCATAAAGCCGACTGTCTTTAATTAGGCATCAGTCTCAAACTGTGTGTGTTTATGTTTTTTATTTTAATCACATCAGTGTCCTCTGCTATTAATAATTAAAGAATATGCATTTTGAGTTAATTTTTGAAGACAGGATGGATGGGTGTACTTTTCACCCTATAATGTATATAGTCACCTACTTTCTCTTCTAATTAGAGTTACATGTTTGAAGAATGGTTGGATATGGTTAGAGTAGTCCACAGTCACAAAACAAAATGACTTTCTATGTAATACCAACTGAGACAGGTAAGCTTTTAAAATCCTCACAAGTTCCTAACATTGAATTAGCTGGACCAGACCATATCTTATAATCATTAAATACTGGGGATATAAAAGAGTTAACCAGAGTGTGAATTTTGGGTTCCAAATTTAAAGTTTAAAGCTTTCTGTATAGCTTCAAGGTGACTTGCACCAAGACAAAGCTCATTTTCATTTTTGGTCAGAGCAGAACAGTGAATTGAAGAATCTAGCCACAGAATTTACATCTCCGCAAAGGTCGTGACAGGGCATTTTAAACATGTCACTGAAGCTGTGATGGCCCTTTCGGATGTGGCTTAGTTGGTTGGAGCATTGTCCTGTGCACTGAACGGCTGTGGATTCAATTCCCGATTAGGGCACATGCCTGGGTTGCCAGTTCATTCCCTGACAGGGTGTGTTCGGAAGGCAACCTGTCAATGTTTCTCTCTCCCTCTCATTTCCTCTCTCTCCAGATTCAATGAAAGCTTATCCTCAGGTGAGGCTATAAAAAAGGGGGGGGGGGGGCAATGCAAACTGCATTTGATAATATCATTTAGGAAAAACCCTGGCCATCACAGCTTCTGATAATAAGATACACATAAAAGTCACCCTAACTAGTGTGGCTCAGCTGGTTAGAGTGTGGTGCTGTACACGGAAAGGTGGTGGGTTTGATTCCTGGCAGGGCACATACCCAAGTTGCAGGTTCAATCCCTGGTTAGGGCATGTATGGGAGGCAATGGACCTATGTTTCTCTCTCACAGCGATGCTGCTTTATCTCTCTCTCTCTCTCTCTCTCTCTCTCTCTCTCTCCCTCCCTCCCGCCCTCTCTCAAAGCAATGAAAAACATATCCTCAGGTAAGGATTTAAAAAAAGATGTAGCCCTAGCCGGTTTGACTCAGCAGACAGAACTTCAGCCTGCGGACTGAAGGGTCCCGAGTTCTATTCCAATCAAGGGCATATCTGGGGTTGCAGGCTCGATCCCCAGTAGGGGTCGTGCAGGAGGCAGCTGATCAATAATTCTGTCTCATCATTGATGTTTCTATCTCTCTCTCCCTCTCCTTTCCTCTCTGAAATCAATAAAAAAATATATTTTTTAAAAAGATGTACATTATATTTCTTATGTGAATGTTCAGAGGTCATGACATGGTTATGTGAAGTTAAATATCTGCAAGTGACCTCAAAAGGAGGAGTACAGCTTTAAGATAAAAAGAATCTAGACATGTCACAAAGCCCACAAATTTTCTAGGTGCTCTATATACTGAGATCTTGTAGAAGAGACGATTCCAACTCCCACAAAGAAACTTCTTTGCTCATTATTACTTTTATCTTATCTGTCACTCCAAAATCTCCTTCAAATCAAGATGGAAAGATTAACAAGCCTCAGGAAGACACACAAAAAATGGGGATATCCTGGCAAAGCTGATCCTTGAGAAGGGGAGGCGGCGCATGCGCGCTTCAGACGTTATTCCATCTGGATGGGCAGGGGATGGGCAGAGAGCAGTTTGGCTCCAGGGAAGACTCCTTTCTGGCATTCTGGTCCCTGTTTTCCCAGGATCATGGAATAGGAGCGATGGAAGAGACCTTAGGGATAACCTTCCGTTATTCCTTGCCTCCGTTTGGCTCAGTTCAAGTTCTACCTCTTCCACAGAGATAATCCATATTATTGCAGACCACACACACTCTGCAGTAGGAACAATCCCTACAAAGTTTTACTGGATACATAAACACACCCCCTGTATATGTATAATATGTTCTTTCGTCATACACCAATTTCTTGAGATCCTCATGTGCTTTTCATTTTTTTAAACCCCCCATGGTGCTTAATAACACTTAAGGTGTGTACTGAGTGTGACCATAAAGTGCACAGATGGTATCAGGAACCCTGCAGCGAGTTTGAAAGGAAGCCGCTCACAGGTGCAGCTTCCAGGTCTGTGCCAGGCCTCCAGCCATACCCATGGGCTGCTGAGCTGAGTCAGAGGTAGTGCAGACTGGAAGAGAACCCGCGCCTGTCGATCCGCCAAGAGGAAGACCCTGGGAGTGTTCTCCTCTGTCATTCCTGGGCTCCAGTCTCCCTCTGCGGCGGCAGCGAAGAGCTCGAGCAACCCGCCGGAGTCTAAGTCCCAACGACACCCTGTTACTATGTCAATTATTTAGCCAACCTGACTATTTCCCGTATGGAAAACGGGAATATGAATGGTGTCCAGCTCCTCAGCCTGGGGCCTCGGGAAGGGCTTTGCACAGTGCCTAGGGCAGTAAGATCATCGCAATATTGACAGCTCATCTGTCAAAGGCGTGAGCTGACCGAAGTCATCCCTCAGGTCTCTTCCATCGCTCCTATTCCATGATCCTGGGAAAACGGGGACCAGAAGGCCAGAAAGGAGTCTTCCCTGGAGCCAAACTGCTCTCTGCCCATCCGCTGAACAGATGAGACCGCCTCTAGGCAGAGCTTCGCGGGCGATTAGAGCAACAGGAGGCTAAGCGGCCTGGGGCCTGTGCCCGCTACGGGAGGTCGCCCTCCACCCTCCTACCCCGGGCCCTTGGGCCTGCGGGGCCCTGCCTGCGCCCGGAGACTCCGGTGGATCATGGCGGGGGGGTGCGGGGGGGGGACATCGGGAGGACACTCACTTGTTCCTGCGGATCCAGTCGATGAGGGCGCGCACCTCCGGCACGTCGTCCAGGGCCGGCGGCTCACCCGAGCTGAACTGGTCCGGGAAGCTGCGGTTGAGGTCGCGGCCACGGCTGTTGTAGCGGCCGCCGGACCCAAGCGGTCCGCCGCCGCCGAAGCCGCAGTCGCCCTCGCGGGCGCGCTCGAAGCCATCGGGGTTGAGGCTGGGCAGCACGTACACGTCCGTGGTGTTGAGCAGGCGGACGAGGCGCGGGTCTCCGCGGCGGTAGCCGGCCGCCAGCTCCCGGGCCAGGTAGACGAGCACCTGGCGCGACACGGTCTCGTCGCCGTGCATGTTGCCCACCAGCTTCACCTGCGGCCGGCCGGGCAGCAGCGGCCCCGCCGCGTCGGGCCCCGCGTCTCCGTCAGCCGGTGGCGGCCCCAGGCCGGCCGTGAGGCGCAGCACCCACAGCGGCCGGCCCTCCACCGAGTGGCCGATGCTGAAGAGGCGGGTCAGGCCCGGGGGCCCCGCGGCCGCCGCCTCCCGCAGCGCCGAGCCCAGCTCCTCTTCGTGGTAGTAGCGGTCGAACTGGCCCTCGCCCGCCTCGGCGCCCGCGCCCGCCGTCGTAGTCGTCGCCTCCGCCTTCTTGATGTGCGCGGCCCGGGCCGGGCTCCGCGGCAACAGCAGCAGCAGCAGCAGGCACAGCAGCGGCGGGAGGCGCCCCGGCTGCCCGAGTGGCCGCGCGCCCCAGCCGCTCGCCATCTTCCAGCAGCACAGCCACCCGCTCCGCTCCCGCGGCTCCGCGCTCGGTGGCCGCGGCCCGCCGGATGCCCTCCGCGCCTAGCAACCCTCCGCTCCCAGCCAATCGCGGGAGAGCCTTCTGTGACGTCACGCCGAGGGGCGGGGCTTTCCTTAAAGCAGCGGAGTCCCTGTCGCCCTGCCTTTCTCCTGTCCGGGAAGAGTTTGCTCACTCTCTTCCTTTGCCAAGGTTCTTTCCTTCCTCCCCAAGTTCTCTCCCGCCTGTTCTCCGCTTCCCTCCCTGCCACTGGCTCGGTCTCTTTATGGCTCACCCCTTTCTCTCAGTGCTTTTACTAGCGCCCTTACCATTTTTGTTGCAGTGTCTTCCCCCCTCCCCTCCCCTCCCGCCGGCTGCGCTTGAACGCTTAGAACCGAGAATCAAAACAATCAAAAGGTTCGAAAGAATGTACCTTGGAAAAGCCCACGGAAGCCTCAGCCCTTTCCGCCTGTCACTCTGCAAGCGAAGGAGGGAATGGGACACTCGGGGTGGCAGTGGGCTCACTACCTCACAAAGCACTCCATTCCCACTTCAGGTTCCCTGTTGAAAGGTGTCTCCTTTACGTGCAGCGGTTCTCAGCCTTCTGGCCCTTTAAATACAGTTCCTCATGTGGTGACCCAACCATAAAATTGTTTTCGTTGCTACTTCATAACTGTCATGTTGCTACTGTTAAGAATCGTCATGTAAATATCTGATATGCAGGATGGTCTTAGGCGCCCCCTGTGAAAGGGTCGTTGGACAGCCAAAGGGGTCGCGACCCACAGGTTGAGAACCGCTTGTTTAGAGGCTATCTGCTATGTAGGAGGTTCCCTTTTGTTTATCTATTTCTTGGGTGTCACCCCGGATTATTTCACTGCCACTAGTTCCCATGTGTGCAGGTCTTAGCCCTCTGCCCGCAGATTTCATTTCATAGTTCACTTGACCACCTCTCACAACTTTCCTGAGCAAGTTGTTTGTTTTAGCGTAGCATTAGGATGGCATTTTAAAAGCAGCAGGAACGACATTTCTG